>NC_092818.1:22858698-23161933 GCF_023375885.2 Dermacentor andersoni
TGTACTGGAATACGTGTGCGTTTGCATCATTTCCATTCCTTGCTACGACTACCGAAGGAAGACAACGTAGACGATAACGTGAGAACTATTCACGGCTTGTCGTCACCGCAGGAAAATAACAAATGTGCCGTTCAGCTCATGATCGAGTGCTTCTCCAGTCCATGTTCTCCAAAATACGCGGATACAAAGTATTGCGCCAACCATCCACGTATGTGAATTTAATTCGCGCGTATACTGGTGAGCAACTGCGACGCCAGTACCAGGCATTTCGACGTGCCTCACGCTGCCGTGTAGGCGTTCTTTTCAAGTGCATTAGTTTAGAGTTTGGTTCAGTCCGCTGTGAGCTGTTGTCCTGCATTAGCAGCGGATCGTTAGCGTTTTGAAGCGCATGCATTCCAGCATTTGGAGACTGGTTATGCCGATAGCCGCGTCAAATGCATTGGCACGCATGTTTAAATGACTAATGTGTCCACTTGTTACGCGTGCACTGCTCGTATCATGTGGCAGTGCTCGTTCTAAAAGCTTCGAAGACCATCTACACTCATGCGTGTGTTCAATTTATATATGCACAGGATGGACTTGCCGGCTAGTTGGTTGAGCATTTAGAAGAAACAGCGCAACACAAGGACAACGCAAAAACATGCCACACCACGAAGCGCTGGTGTGGTTGATGCTTTTTTTCGTCCTTGCGTTTGCGCTGTTTCTTCTTCCACGATACACGCACACCACAGGTACGCGAAAGTTTAGGAGCATAAGTGGTTAACTCTGTTTTCCCCGTTTTCTCTCAGTGTCAATGGCACAGTGCGTTGCCCGGAATAGTGCACGCTTACCCCCATATGCAGAAATGCATCATAACTTGAAGCCCATGCTTGACTTGATCTAAACGACGCAAGTCGTGAACGCACCAAAAGAAAGACAGTGAGCTTCTTGGGGGACGTTCGCACCAGGCGTCGTTTATATCAAGTCAAGCATGAGCTTTGTATTAAGATACATTTCTGAATACGGGGGCTAGACATCTGCTTCTTCCAGAAAATGTCGAAGAAACGCCCGCCAAAACCAGGCACATTCGTAAACTTAACTAGGCAATACAAAGCTCCATAGAAAAAAAGAAGAGTGGTATTAAAAGCTTTCAGTATTTTTCTTTACTCCAAAATAGTTGCGCTCTCATGGCTTCACTGTACAGAGATAGTGCAGCGTTAGCTAGAAAGCATGAATTTCCCAACTCCATGCCAAAATAAGCTTGTAAAATTATTTAGGTGCTAGAATCCAGGGTCTGTAGCGATCCTTGAAAATCCTTTATTTCTAAAATGCCATTTTTCAAGGCATTGAAAACCCTTGAATTTTTAGAAGTACTGGAAAGTCCTTAAACTTGTACACTTGGCTAGACTTAGCAGACATTGCCAAGCGCTTTTTTTCCCTTCTGTGACACTCTTTCGCATGTCACAGAAAATTGTCTCTGGAGGTAATAGAAGGAAAGCGACATCCTTAAAGTTGAAATTACAAAGGAGCTGCAGATACCAGTTTTATGCAGATGGAACCGGCGACAAATGTCCTTGGAGGAGCAGAAGCAGGAAGCTCAACAGTTGAGGCATTCAAAGAGAAGCCGTGAAGAGTAAATTGAGAGCGACAGACACAATAAAAAGAAATTAGAAATGAGTATTGCTTATTTGATGGTGAAAAAAGCTGAGGCAACAGATGACATCACATACACTGTCAAACCAAACAGTATTCAAAAACTGCAAATGTTGCAGGTCCAAGTAGTTAATTGTGCTATTGCAGAAAAACTTTGAGCGCTTTCTTGAAATGCTTCCTTGTGTGCGTTTTGTGGTGGGCGGTGAAAGGCAAATTAGCAGTCTTTCAAATGTTTGAAATCACTGAAATGCGATTTGTTTTGTTTTCTTTTGTTTGCATTAAAGTTAACGGTGTTCTTGAACAAGTTATTGCCTGTCCAAACTACTACACACATTGCACGAGGTCCTTGAAGTTACTGTGTCGGGGCCTCGAAAGTCCTTGAAAACCATTGAATTTTTTTCTTCAATATTGCTACGAACCCAGTAGAACAACTGTCATGGAGTAAAAACCTTGGCTGAACAGGGGCTTATACGCAGAGCACAGGAAGACTAGAAAAGCAGTAGTAGGCATGGAGGGCCCTGAAAAAAATGTGCCACATCCGCTCGTCTGCCTTATGTTTCTGCACCGACTGTCGCATTTTTAATAGAAGTGGACTTTCTGTTCTACTCCAATAAACGCAACATTACGAACTCCAGTGTGGGGCAGTCCTTCAGCCAGTGCAGAACTTTTTCTGTACATCCGAGTCAGCTCTGTCATTTTTCCAGCATTGTAGTACAAGATTTGTTAAACTGGTTTAGCAGAATATGAGCAGTATACTCTTAAATTAGCTGTTTATTTGTATGCACAAGTGCAGGTCCTCAGTTTGATTGCATGACAAATTGCCATACCTCAATAGATACAAGAAACAATTTTATTACAGTTTAATAAAATCCAAACAGTAATAATCACAACAATATAATGACATACATTTCTTTTGGTACGTATACAGCCCATGTCTTGGCAGTGTATAAATTCAACTATACACCGCAAGTACTGTGTCTTGACCACTATTATTCACATGTGTAAAACCATCACAGTAATTAGTGACATACACTTTGTAACTGCTTTACATGAGCATAATATATACAAATGGTCCCTGTGTACCTACACATGACTAGTGCCACCCGAGTACTATTACTCACTGGTGTAAAACCAACAAAGCAGTTCTTTAAAAAATATCACAGCGCTTAGTGACGTACATGCTGTAACTCCCTTGTAGAAACTTAATACAAACACGTGAGGACACAGAAAGCTAGCAGTGGGCATACATGGGAATACCACCGCCTCAATACTAATTCACAAGTGTAAAACCAACCAAGCAGTTCTTTAAAGAATATCACAATGCTTAGTGACATACATTTTTAACTAGCTTATATAAGCTTTATACAAACATGAGAACATACACAAAGCTAGCGGTGCACCCGCATAGAAGTGCGGCCATCTGAACACGATTATTTGCAAGTGCAAGCTCAACAGAACAGTTCGTTATAGTGACGCACATTTTGTAACTGCCTTATACAAGCTTAGTGCAAGCACAAGAATGCAGAAAAATATAAATTAAAAACTTGCTCTATGCATACACAAACAGATCAACACAAATGGTAAACACCGCTTTGAAGACAAATGTTACTGTGCCAAAGCGCAGTGCTGTGCCGGTTGAAATTGCCACCCACAAAAGTATTGAGCAATGCTTAAACCACAGGCAATAAAGTGCTGAAAGACTGCGTCTCTAACGTAACTATTTTAATTCAAATTTCTTGAATATAGGGCTCGCTTGCAGATAAGGCATCTGATCCAACTGACCTGATTTTACACCTGCTACATGCATACAATGCACTCAGATATAACCGGTAATAATAATTATAAAAGGCATTTAAAAACTTGATAGTATGATGAAGATGCATGACTAGAAAAGTTCTGTCCCCCTCGTACTTGTTAAAAAGGTGTAAGTACGACACATGTTCTTTTTTTCCTCAATTTTTGCATTAATGGACAGCCGGGAACCTCGAACCGACACAAAAAAAAGATACTGCTATGTTAATAGTGTTATGAATAATTTTTTGTGAAAGCTTTTTTACAGACAAGTTGCAGTCTCGTTTCTGGAGGTTGAGCTGTATCTTGCAAAATAACTTCAAAAGTGGTCACATGGGAGCATGACACTATATCATAATGTTAGTTTCAGTTGACTCTCTTGCCCTACAAGTCGCTGCTCACTGTGGCCAGTGATGCAACAGCAGTCTCTGTGTGATTTTCATCACACTTCTGTCCTATGCCATTCTTACCAGAGTTGGCGGCACATATATACCCAAATTTCGATAGTCTTGCTTTCTCAGGTGGTTGCTTTTGATTTGCTCAATATCAGTTGGCACTTCAGCTGCATCAAACTTCTTTTTTACCGCTTCAACAACAACATCAACAACAATCTTATGACACCTGTGTTGTCCTTCTAGTTGCCTACAAAGACCAGTCAATCTAGCAACAACACTGACAGTCTCTACTATCTTGTAATGGGGGAGAGGTGTGTCCCACCATGTGTTCCACATTGTTGTCACTATGTGGGCTGGCTGGGGAGGCAACAACTGTAATATGTTTGCATTTGCATATATTAAAGTGATGCTTGTATTGTGTTATAACACCTAACTTAGTCTTGCACTTGCTGCACAATAACACTTGCTCACAGTCGTGGTGAAAAGCTTTTGTATGTTGAGCAAATGAGTTGTATCCACTACAAAAAAAGTCAGTGATAGCACACATGTTTCTCTACCAGGCCTGGTGTGGTTCCTTCTGACACTGCTGCTGATACTGACGCGCTGCTGCTTGCCTCGTACACTGTTGCAGCTGCAGCAGACATGGCAGTCTCTGTATCTATTGCTGCCGTGTCATCTGTCATGGTAACTTCCAAGTGGTATCGGGCTCACTTCTGCAACAAAGATGTTGTTTGCCCCTTGAGGGCTCTCATGATCAGGGCCAATAATTTCGTAGGCATTGTCTCCTGCATCGAAGAACCAATAAGAACAGCATGAATTAATAAACATAGCTCTAAAAAGTACGGACATCAAGACTTAACCACAAGCTTTGCACATAAGTGACCGGGCTTAATGAATAATACTTGCAGGAGGAGTTACACAATTGTTTGTGTATATTACAGTAAAGCCTCATCAGAAGATATTCAAGAGGCACGGGAAACATGTCTCTCGAAACCAAAAATTTTGAGACACTGAGGAGCCAGACTAGATCACTTTATTATGCATCATCACTAAAGTATGTTTTGATATATCTGAAGGAATAAATGCTCAGGGTGGCGTAAAGGGCCCCTAAACCACTTCTCGACATTTTTTGAACATTTCAAGTAAACACGCGTATCGAAATCAGAATGCCGTCACGATCGACGCAGCCAAATGCCAGAGTGCGTAGCACTGCCGGAGCACCACAATATGAAGAAAATGACCCCGTGCGCCTCTCTGGACCTATCCTGCACCCCCCAGTTTGTCCTGACGTCACCAGGCGGTCTCTGATGATGTCACCAGTTTCTGGTGCTGTCGATTGGTCGAACGAAAGTGTACGACTGCCGCAAGGCCTGCAAGCAAATACACACACTCCTTCTTCCTCGTCACGTTGCGCGCGATGCCATTGTGGGCAGCCAATGGGGGCAAAGAACAGAAACGCCAACAGAAGGGTCTCCCTATGAGGTTCTTCAACACGAGTCACCATACAGTTCCGTTGTATTAGCGCCACCCCTCGCAGGACGACGGGCCAGTGCGGCAGCAACAGAGCTCGTTGGTGTTGGCCTGCCCGTAACATTTGGAGGTGTACTAGGCAAGGAAAAGACGATACTGTCCATATGGCGTGTACCACATGAAAGAGTAAAATGAGTGGGGACTACTTTTCAATAATCAAACACACGTAGCTCCACTATTACTGCACCGTTTCGAAAAATTCTCGTGGCTACCTGTTCATTGCCTTATTGTGTAGAACTGCAACACCGCAACTAAATTTCAACCTCGGTGGTTTAGGGGCCCTTTAAAGAAGACATTCACAGCTTTTTAGTGACTGTAGATTGTGTTAGCTTCCTTCCCAACTTCTGGAATTTAAACACTTCACTTTGCAAGCCTTGTTGCTCGCAGTACCTTTGAAGTGCTCTTAGACGCTCGTCAGCTTCAACTGCCGACACTTTCTGCCCTGCACTGTCCTCGTTGCCCTCCTTTTCTGGTTCATGCTAAAAGAGACATGCGCGATTGACTTGTGTAAGGATTGCGTGATCTTTACGCCCTTCGGAGCACACAAGGTGCACAAAGTGAATGTGTCTGGGTTGTGTCCCTTCGAAGTAGTGAATACTTAAAAAGTCATCCTTAGTAACAAAGGTGTCTCTTGTATACAATATTGTTAACGTGGCAAACATCGGAAAACCAAGCAAACCATTTTCAGATGTCTCTTACAACCAAGTGCATCTTGTAATGAGATTCTACTGTACTGAATATTTTTCATCTATGGATCATCTGCATGTACATATAGTCACAAAGACATGTTGTGTGGAATGGCGAATCGGGAAACAGTTCGTACTCTTACTTTTTGTCCATAACATAAGCAGCTGATAACAATATGATAAAAAAGCAGGCAATGAGGCTAGAATGGGACATAATCCTTCAGCTCTAAACAGTTTTTTGGGCCCACATCATTCCCTCATATGACATAAGGAAACAACTTGATTGCAGTAATGGCTGCATGTGATGTGAGTTGATTGAAACAAACTATACGTAAGGTTGTCCTGTATGTAATTTTATCAGAGTGCTTTTTAGATGTCCTGCTGGTGATCCTGGCTGCGCGATGCTTCTCATGCTTTTTGGCACGATTCCTTTTTTTCCACTCCACTTTTTTTTCAAATTTTCTCCCCTTTCCCTTCCCCCTTGTGTAAAATAGCACACTTGAAGTATCAAATCTGTTGAACTAACGTGTGTATCAAACCTGTTAACATGTGTGCTTCTCTGTGGTATGTGTTGTATTTTTGCGCTGCACAATTCAATTCAAGATGAAAGATGGAACGTCCCTGCCTTTAGTTTAATTGTGTGTGTGTGTGTGCGTGTGTGTGTATATGTCTCTCTCATGTTTTGAAATATATGTACATTCAGGAGTGCCTGCATGTTCTTCTCTCCTGCTCCAGTGACGAAAAGGAGAGCCTGTTTATGTACCATAGTAAAAAATTCAAAGGTTTTCACTGTGCCCATTACATCCCTTATCATATCGATCTGTCACAATACAGAGTAGCAGTGGTCCATAATACTAGCCCATCTCAACATAATTATGAATTAACACATACCGACATGCTGCGAAACAGCTGTTGCAAAGCCGCTGGTGAAGGCAATTTCCGCAGCACTGCAGTGGTACAGCCGAGTTCCACCTGTATAGTGACAAATCCATATGCGTGTTGGCAACTCAGTAGTTGCTGATGGTTTCATAAGCTTTACACTACACAATAAAGTAATCTAGACAACTTTGTTGGAACAAATGCACATAATTAGGACACCACTTAAACACTAACACGATTAATTGCCCCCAATCTCTCACTCACTAAGGGATAATACTACTGAAACATCGGTGGAGAGCTCAGATTAACACAGCCCATAAAGGACAAGCGTTCTTTGAGGAAAACAGCTATAACAGCGGTTAGTTTTCTTGATCATTTTATGTGGTAGCTTTGATTTAAATGTCATGCAGTACTATAAAATACGAAATGCCGCATTTCTAGCAGCAGAAGGCGTCGTCAGGCTCATGGTACAACAGATTTTTGCACTGTTTGTCAGTGAGCCGACACATACAAAGAAAATGAATTCACACATACATATAGAGTGTCAAGTGCACTTCTCCTTCTGAAAACGCAGCCACCAGTTCCAATGTTGCTGCAAGGAAAGGTTATATAAAGTGCGAGACTGCATGGAACTGCCACTTATGACTGTAAATGTATGGTCTGCTGATTGCAGAGGTAGTCACAGTCTCTTTCAGAAGCATTACTAAAGAATAAGTTAAAATCTATTCATATGTCACGAATTTCATGCATCCACAGTTTGGCTAAATAACCTGTGAGAAAAAGACATGTTTACCTGGAATAGCAACCTTCTTTCCTGCTGCAAAACTTTCCTTCGAATTATTGAAATAACTTTATAGTGTAATAATATATTGTGTTGCTTGCAACTCCTTGCCGGCAGTGGCGAGTTACAGTGTTTATATCCGACTCATTGGGCGACAATACTGCCAAACACAAATGCTTCACGAACACGAGAACACGTCACTCGCAGAGAATAGCAACCATATATGCCTCTGTGAGACATGATCGCCCCTTTGTGGTCAAAATGTACATTAGAACGACATCACCATCTCATTAAAAAAAAAGCCTCCGTACAAGGCAGCCACCAATGCATAATGTGAAATTGCAACTGATGTCCACTTACTGGTGGCCTGTGTTTGAGTCACTTTTGGCAGTTGACTGGGTGCTGAAAAATGCACGTCCTGGGCTGTCCCTGCGAAACATACAATGCTATGTCAAATGTTGAAAATACATATATGTCGGCATTTCATCAGTCGCAAAACAAACGAGTAAACTAATAAACAACTGTAATGTAAACAGAGTACACATCATAAGATAGGCTGTCAACTGTTAAGGCATTACGCAAAAAACCTAATGCATAGCAAAGACTATATGTATACACACGAAGCTGACACACAATTTAATTCGCTCTAGGTTTTTCCGTGCAGTATATTGAAATTATTATGTCTCGTGGTTAGAGCAAAATTAGTGTAAATTACGAACTAAATTATCTACCCTGGAAACTTTTCTTCAATATGCACCTGTGCGCGCTTCGAACGAGTAGCGTTGTAAAATTTACGTACATGGCATTTAACATAGTTGCTGAACACGGATTTCCTTTGCCCTGTGTCGTGTACAGTGAGCTACATATATCTGCCCCCCCCCCCTTTTTTGTACTAGCCATACTGCGTGCCACTGCACCTATACGCACGTCAATAAACCTCACGACACAGAAATAAAAAAAGCGCCAATCACCCATGCCTGCATGTTGTAGTGGGCCTAACCTAACCAAGCATGGGCTGTTGCTTTTCATAGTAAACATAGGCACCGTGCTCATTGCAAGTATGTATCATGTCGCTAAGCAAATATGCAATTTCATTGTGCCACTATTTTTTTATCACATGGATATATCTGTTGAGAGGCAAGACAAAAAGCAGTCACTTCTCAGAACTAATCAGCTTTCTTAAAACACATTTTTAACTTTTCAATGACACTTGCTGCTATGTGTTTGTCTCCAGAGAGCATACTTGATTTGACTTTCCAATCAGAGACATTACATAAATATACCATGTTAAGATGACTGCCTGGAGCACGTGAGAATGTTCATCTTCGTGTAACATACTGTATCTTGATTTTGTTGACATTTGGTCAAATGGTACACCCAATATACCCACATACTAGTTTTCTTGTCCAAATAACATACCAATGTATTTTGATTTTTTGGCATTGGCTCCTCTGCACTACGTGAAGTCACGCTGCACTGGCTCTTTCACATCCTCGTGTCCTTGCAGCTGCCTTCTTGCGTTATATAAAGCGGGTGCCTGAAAAACATCGTATGTAAAAGTCAACACAATGGCATGGTGCAAAACAACATCAAGACAGTCAAGGCCATGGCAATAAAAAAGTCTTAGCTCTTAGTCTTCCTAGTGAAATGCATGCAAAACATCCAAATGACTGCAACAGTCAACTGCTAAACTAACTTCAATTTTTAGATTTAAGCAAAAAAACAAATAAACCACAGTTCATCCTTGTTTTTCATGAATGTTAGAATACTCCTGTTAATGAATAGAATATTGGTCATTTTCAGACGTCATAGGTCTGTCATGAGTCTGGTGTATCGCAAACACCACTTGTGACACATCCTAAGCACGTGCCCAGTGTGCCCCCCCCCCCCCCGCACCATCCCTGGTTGTGCCACTGCTGAAGCCATAATTTGAGGATTATAGCTGCAAACATGATGCTCAGTAGGGATGAAAATATTGTCCTTCAGCTCAATGGATATATGGATGTGCCTAAAAAAAAGGGCAACAAGGCTTGTTATGGCAAGCTTACCCACATTTCAATACTAACAAGTTCACTGCGGCCTGCATCTAAGCTTACTAAAAAGCATGAACTTATTTTCATGCATGAGGTGCGCAGTGGAGTTCATTTTTGACAGATCCGACTACTGCTGCAGCTTGAAATCTAGCATTTTAGATTCTTGTAGGCATGTAGAAGTTGCAGTTAAACCGCAGTTATTAGTTTATTACACCAACCTATTGTTCTGTGTACGACAGACTGGTAACACGGAATTAAAGCAACATTTTATTTTGATATTTTATTTCTCTACTAAAAATATTCAAGCGATAAACACATCTTGATCTGCCATGCTATAGCAAAATGCACACATTACGCTTGTAACCCCCAGGGGAAGGCTGATTTAGCTGTTCATATGACATAACTCTGACACGCCAACTCATATTAGCAAATGCAGAGGCATGTCCAAAACAATAAGCGTATGCAAAGCGCCCCTGCAATTGTAATTCCACACAGCAGCCGTTATATTCGATGCCGATGCGTAACTAGCTGCTCGACAATTCACCGAGTTCGTAGACATAAGCATCCTTTCAGTTTCGCACCGTGCACGAAAACCGCAACAGGAGCCAAAACCAGACCTATAATCACACCATTTCAACATGAGCAAAAACAGTTCAGTCTTAGGGATAAACACTGTGAGAGCGATTTAGTGCGCGACGGCGACGAGCGACCGCTTCGAGCGACAAAACGGGCCGTCGCTTGAACAGATGGCTCGGTTCTGGAAATCTAGAAATCGTCGCTCGTCGCCCAGAAGTGCTATGAGCGACTAGCCAATAGCGCGAAGCCGGAACTGGATGTACATACATCGCTCAAACACTACTGATTGTCGCGCGGAACGAGCAAATGATTCAATTTTTATACGTGCAAGGATAAGAACGTACTGCAAGACCTCCGGAAATATTTTATGCTACTTTTTATAGTAAAATACATCAACGTAAATTACTAAAGCACGCGTCACGCTTGACTGCAGCCCTCATGCCGGCAACACCGGGGAGGCGTGGCTCAAAATCGTCGCTCGCACGGAGTACGACTTGTAGGCGACGAGCGAAAGCGACAGCCATCTGTCGCGTCGCTTGTAGCTGCCGCGCGCAAGATGGCTTATATGGGGTTTATACTTTTTTCATCATAAAACATGCATTCCTCATGCGTTTTCAGTAAGTTCAAGATAACGCGCCCAACTGACCTCTTGCAGCATGCAGCTGAATGCCTGCGGCAAGGTTTCTAACTAGCACTGGTGCTGTACGTAACTTCAGTGGTCGCAGATTCCCCCTGCGCGAGACACCGTCAAGCGCGCGGTTTATTTATTAAAAAAAAGCATGCTGCCAGCAAAATGACGCCTTCTGTTATGTGATTCCTTAGTTCAACAGCGTTCCGTACACAGTAGACTGCCAAACTGAATAAATTCAAACACACAAAACGCACGCTAATCACGCTCCGCATAGGCTCGGAATCACGGGCTGGTGAACTAACCATTTTAAGCGTCCTCTCGCCTGGCGTCTTATTGAACATACCATAGTTCTGGCAGCGCTTGCGATTTTTAAAGCTCTTACGGACAACGGCAAAGTGATAAAATCATATGCAGTTATCGCGACGACTGGCTTTTTCGATTGACATCGAGAGACAGCGCGTACGCCTAGTCCTTTGTCAATCGCGTCGGCTAAGCGCAGCGACGACTTCCTGGCGATAGCATGACATATACGGAGAATGTGCACCTAAGTTAGAATTCACTTACCGTGGAGGATTTGTTGTTATATCCAAGGCATGACGAACGACTGTCGTGTTTTCGTGGCTACGTGAGATGGCTGACACGATCTCCCTCGTCTGGCCTTTGCTCGCTGAAGGATCACCTTTCTCCGGTGCTGTGTTGTTCCGCGATCTTGAGCGCGCGCGCGCGTGGTGGAGCCACTCCGAGTGAAAAAGTAGAGCGCTCGCTACGCGTTCCTTTGAACTGCGGCGGCCTGTTCTCTTAGAAGCAAAACGATGTGTTCTTTGCTCAGCGTGCATGAATGATACATTGCCATGTTCGGGGCCAGCCACCTACAGTAGAAGCAGAAGATTACGCTACGTTTTGTTTTCTATTGCCGCAAGAGTCTCTCTTTTCTATTGTCGCAAGAGTCTTTTCACTCTCTCTCTCTCTGAAGGGGAGAGTGAAAAGCACATTTCACTCTTTCCTTGGTGACAGAGTGAACAATGCATTTCACTCTCCTCGACATTTTGCGAGAGTAAAACGACGCTTTGAAGAGTGAACCGGCAGCTTCACTCCTGCGATACCCTTCCTAGTTTTTAGAGTGTATAAGCGGCGGAAAGGGTAGACATCCTTGCGAGTGATTTTGTTGAAGTGTCGGTATTGTCCACGAAGAACTGCACACAACCATCTTTCGTCGTAAGAAACAAGACGGGGGATGCCCATGGACTGTTGCAAGGTCGTATCACCTTGCAGCGAAGCATGTTGTCGGTTTATTCATTGATTACAAGACGTTCGGTAGGAGATACATGATACGGACGTTCCTGCACTGGCGGTGTAGCAGTTCACGTCCAGCCTAGGGAAGATTCCCTATATCGAACGAAGGAGGAAATTGCTTCAAGGGACACAAAAGCAGAGATCGCTGGACCGGTGTAAGGTTATCGGCAATAAAAGAACCGAGCACATCCCTGGGTGAAAGGTCTCACGTCGCAAAGCACTGAGCGAAGTTTAACTAGCACAGTAATTGTCATAGGGCATGTCCATAACTTGCACGTCTTCCATTGCTTCTTCGTTGCCAAGTCATTCTCCCTGGAGCAGCATTTTACGATATGGGAACGGGTTGCAAACGAAAAGTGTGCTCTACCCCGGTGTGATGTCCACTGTCGCAAAAGGTAGCAGCAGACCTTTCTGACTGAGAAAGCGGTCAGATGGAGACAGTACTGCTACAGCATCTGAGATTAAGCAGCAGTGCATGGGCACGACCGTTGACGCTTTCGGAGGATCGTCGGTGTCGGCTTGGACAAGTAGTATGCGCGAAAGCGAATAATTGTCATCATCATCATCATCATCATCATCATCATCAGCTAGGCTGCACCAACTGCAGGACAAAGGCGTCTCCCATACTTTTCCAACTACCTCGGTCATGTGCTTATTGGGGCCATGTTGTCCCTGCAAATTTCTTAATCTCATCCGTCCACCTAACTTTCTGCAGCCCGCTGCTACGCTTCCATTTCCTTGGGATCCAATCCGTAACCCTTTATGATCACCTGTTATCTTCCCTCCTGATTACATGCCCTGCTCATGCCCATTTCTTTTTACTGATTACAACTAAGATGTCATAAACTCGAGTTTGTTCCCTCACCCGATTTGCTCTCTTCCTATCTCCGTAACATTATACCCATCATTCTTCTTTCCATAGCTCGTTGCGTCGTCCTCAGTTAAAGTAGAACCCTTTTCGAAAGGCTCCAGGTTTCTGCCCGGTACGTGAGTACTGGTAAGACACAGCTGTTATACACTTTTCTCTTGAGGTATAATGGCAACCTGCTGTTCATGACCTGAGAATGACTTACAAACACACCCCAGCCCATTCTTATTCTTCTGATTATTTCAGTTTCGTGATCCTGATTCTTGATCACTACCTGCCCTAAGTAGATGTATTCCCTGACCACTCCACTCATTCGCTACCTATCGTAAACTACTGTTCTCTTCCGAGACTGTTAAACATTACTTTTCTACACATTCTGCAGAAAACTAATGCGTTTCTGCATTTTCTACAGATTAATCTATAGACCCACCCTTCTGCTTTGCCTGTCCAAGTCAGTAAGCATGCATTGCAATTGGTTCCCTGGGTAACTAAGCAAGGCCATATCATCAGGGAATCGCAAGTTACTAAGGTTTTCTCCGTTAACTCTTATCCCAAATTCTTCCCAATCCAGGTCCCTAAATACCTCCTGTAAGCAAACTGTGAACAGCATTGGAGAGATCGTACCTCCCTGCCAGACACCCTTCTTTATTGGGATTTTGTTGCTCTCTTTATGGAAGACTACGGTGGCTGCGGAGCTGCTATAGATATTTTTTAGTATTTTTACATACGGCTCGCCTACACCGTGATTCCGTAATGCCCGCATCACTGCGGAGGTTTCAATCAATCGCTTTCTCGTAATCAATGAAAGCTATATATAAGGGTTGGTTATATTTCGCGCATTTCTCTATCACCTGATTGATAGTGTGAATACGGTCTATTGTTGAGTAGCCTTTACGAAATGCTGCCTGGTCCTTAGGTTGACAGAAGTCTAAGCTGTTCCTGATTACATTTGCGATTACCTTAGTAAATACTTTGTAGTCAACGGACAGTAAGCTGATCGGTCTGTAATTTTTCAAGTCTTTGGTGTCCCCTTTGTTATGAATTAAAATTATGTTGGCATTCTTCCACGATTCCGGTTCACTCAATGTCATGAGGCATTGCGTATACAGGGTGGCCAGTTTCTCTAGAACAATCTGCCCACCATCCTTCAACAAATATGCTGTAACCTGATCCTCCCCAGCTCCCTTGCCGCTTTGCACAGCTCCCAAGGCTTTGTTTACTTCTTCGAGCGTTACTGGTGGGATGTCAAATTCATCTAGACAATTCCCTCTTCCATTAACTTCGTGAGTGCCTTTGGTTCTGTATAAATCTCTATAAAACTCCTCAGCCACTTGAACTATCTCATTCATATTAGTAATGATAATGCCGGCTTTGTCGATTAGCGCATACATCTGATTCTTCCCTATTCCTAGATTCTTCTTCACTGCTTTTAGGCTTCCTCCGTTCCTGAGAGCATGCTCTATTGTATCCATATTATACCTTCTTATGTCAGCTATCTTACGCTTGTTGATTAACTTGGAAATTTATGCCAGTTCTATTCTTGCTGTAGGGTTAGAGGCTTTCATACATTGGCGTTTCTTATTCAGATCTTTCATCTCCTGCTATAGCTTACCGGTATCCTGTCTAACGAAGTCACCACTTACTTCTATTGCAGGCTCCTTAATGATGCCCATAAGGTTGTCGTTCATTGCATCAACACTAAGGTCCTGTTCCTGAGTTAAAGCCGAATAGCTCTTCTGTAGCTTGATCAGGAATTCTATTTTCCCTCTTACCGCTAACTCATTGATCGGCTTCTTATGTACCAGTTTCTTCCGTTCCCTCCTCAAGTCTAGGCTAATTCGAGATCTTACTATTCTGTGGTCAGTGCAGCGCACCTTGCCGAGAACGTCCACATCTTGCGTGATGTTAGGGTCGGCGCAGAGTATGAAGTCTATTTCATTTCTAGTTTCGCCATTCGGGCTCCTCCAAGTCTATTTTCGGTTATCCCGCTTGCAGAAGAAGGTATTCATTATCCGCAAATTATTCCGTTCTGCAAACTGTAATAATAACTCTCCCCTGCTATTCCTGTAACCTATGTCATATTCCTCAACTGACTTGTCTGCAGCCTGCTTCTTGCCTACACTGGCCTCGAAGTTGCCCATCAGTATATTGTATTTTGTTTTGGCTTTACACATCGCCGATTCCACGTCTTCATAGAAGCTTTCGACTTCCTGGTCACCTTGACTGGATGTAGGCGCGTAGACCTGTACGACCTTCAATTTGTACCTCTTAAGTTTCAGAACAAGACCTGCTATCCGCTAGTTAATGCTATAGAACTCCTGTATGTTACCTGCTATATCCGCATGAATCAGGAATCCCACTCCTAGTTCTGGTCTCACCGCTAAGCCCCGGTATCACAGGGCGCGCGCTCTTTTTAGCACTCTATATGCTTCATTCGTCCTTCTAACCTTACTGAGTCCTATTATATGGCAGGGTCTCTGTGGGGAAGTACACGAGAGCACATGACTGACTGAGCAGGCGCTTGCTAGGGTGGAGAAGGATATGTTGGCTGGGATGCGTCTTCAGGCATGGTTGAGCATAGGGTACGGCATCGAAATTCCACGTTTGATGTTGTGGGCGGAAGTAGTATCCACTATTTGTAAAGGTTTTTATTAGTCACAAGCGTTTGGACCGACCGCCAGGGCAGCGGACGGACTCTCAGCATGGGCGGAGTTCCCCGAGCAAAGCGCTGGAGAAACTGACCTACTTGAAAGCCCTGCACAGGATGGCCCACTAAAGCGTTCCTCTTCTTCGCTACAGTATTAACGCTTTTCATAGAGTTTGAACTACGACGATCAAAATCGCTGCAGTACAAACAAGCGCATTAGAGCCAATAGTCAGCGTTTTCATTTTTGATTGATATCACAAACTATGAATAACTGAAATAAATTACGAAGCCACAAATCTCAATTGTAATAGCAACAAGTCCTTACAAATTTACACCTCTTTTAAAGAAGGAGCTGTGTCAAATTGCCATGAAGTCAAGGTGAATTTTATAAGCGACGTGAATTTGGCGACATGTTTGGAGCACTTCTATTGCTCGTTATGGCATGAAATTTCGAACATATATTCTGCATTGAATGAAATATCTTTTGGCATCAGCCAAAGCGAAACGTTTGTTGAGAGTAGTTGCGGATCATTCCCCCTTGAACTTCGCTTTGCGCATATTTTACCATGTAGGTTGGGCCTGCAAGTTTTAAAGTGCAAAGCTTTCCCTCATCTTTGCTGCTGATGGCAGTGGTCTTGCATGATGGACTCTTCCTGGAGGTAACAAAACCGGTAACGGAGGCAGCCCTGGCAGGTTGGTTTCGTACGTAAGCGCAGACATGAGCACCAACAGAAAAACGCCGTCATCGTTATTTCATCGTCATGACTGCATCATCATGATTCCTTCATTGTAATGCCATAGTCATCGTTCCGTCGTCCTCGCTTTCTCAAGAATCCATCGCCGTCGTTCCATCGTCATCATTCCTTCGCCTTCTGCCATGGTTGCCAGTGTGTTGTTATCACGCTGCCTTGATTCAGCCGTCACATTTACCTTGTCGTTCAGTCGTCAACACTTCGTCATCGTCAAGCTGTCGTTGTCGGTCCACAACCGCCATTTCCTTGTCCTTAAAGAAGCGTCATCTTCTCATTGTCGTTATTCCGTCGTCTACGCGACATCGGTGTCGCCACTCGCACATTATATACAATAACACATCCCATCATACACGATCCTGCTACTCGTGCACTTAGAATATCATCTAGTGGTTTGTCACAACTAAATAACGAAGCTTTCTTTCCCTAAGCTACATGTTTGGGGGTGGACTTTTGCATCGCGCGATGGCCCGTTCCCAGAAATAGTGCTAACGCCAGTGGCCTAGGGTAGGTGTCTACCCTGCAACTGGCGAGATGTGACATACTTGTCCTAAAAGTTCTCAGTTGCATTATTTTTTTACGATTCACAAATGCACCCTAACTGGAACATAAAAATGTTTTCCGACAAACTAAGTCATATGCAATAGGTCAACTATATTATTGAGCTGACAGATAAAGAGGTAAGGACACCATGGGCCCTATAACATAAAAATATTCCAATATGTTTTTATTCCATTCTCATCACGTCTAATTTACGTAACCGCCGACGACAGCATCGGGCGGTGACCCGCTGCGTTGCTTGAACATCCGAATCAAACGCTCTCCTCATTAATAGGAGGTCACTTTTGTTTCCTTTGAAAACGAATAGCATTCCCTACATTGAGTGAAGGTTGAGGACAGGGCGTGCTGGTATAGCATATTAGAGGCTCGATTGCGCAACATTTGGACGACACACACAGAAGAGAAACAAGCGCTCTATGGTGTGTGTTTCTCTTCTGTGTGTGTCGTCCAAATGTTGCGCAATCGAGCCTCTAATACGCTACATTGAGTGGCTTTCCTTATCTAATTGGCTGGCAAGAGGCGAGGAGCACGCTCAAATGGGGATGGTTTCGATGGGGCCGAGACGGCGTACTGAAAATAAATAACCAGCTGAAGAGGGTGTTGCCGGCGTCTTTGATTGATCCGCTTCGCCTTATTTAGTTTGCGGTGGCTTGTCTAAAATCGCGCAGGCGTGTAACAGACAGTTAAAAAATGACAACCATTCCACTCTGTGAAGATGGAATGGCAGCAAAAACACTTTGCTTTTCGTTTGAGAGCTTCGACTGTCGTCAACTTTCGTTGGAATTCCACCTTCCCAAAGTGCGATGGTTGCTATTTGTTTGAAGTGTCTGACGGGGAGTTGATGTGTTTGAATGGATGTTTTAGTAAAGGCAGTGGTTGGTGTTCGATTGAGACTGTTATTATTTTGTCGGGGCAGTCACGATTGCTTCAGGATCACTGTGATATAAACTCAGTCGTTTGACTGCCACCCTAGAGGGGTTCTTGGCTAGAATAAAATCAATGCACGTCCGGTCATGAGTGGTAGACATCATGGGGTTACAGTAGCATTGCAAGCCAAACTCTTCCAATATGTATTCCTTGCACATTTCTTCCCTGGCTTAAAAAATGCCCAGGTTCAGGCCTCCGTTAATGATTACAGATGTGGTATCATCCTTTCTAACCCACTGGAAATACGTGGTCATAAACGCCTTGATTTCGGCCTTCGGTTGGGCGGTTGGCGCCAAGAATTATTAAGTCCTTTCTGAAAAATTTGTACGAAACATTTTTTCAAAAAGATGTGTTCTTAGCCGTGTGCCTGGGACCTCTTTGGGTCCCACGTGTGACAAGAATAGTTCAATGACGCATTATAGGTTCCCAATCCCACAACGGTGTGTGCCATTGAGCATGGGCCCTTTCTGTTCTATCACCAGGATCATCGCACAGGGTGATTATTTCTTTTGCCGCACGCCTAAAAATCTACAGAAGGACAGTCACATACAGCTTTCGCTGTAAAATGTTGCTAAAACGGATTCCCAGCAAAGAATATTTGGCAGAACGATGTCGTATACGTGCCGTAAGGGCCCGATAACGTTATACGGCCAAACAAAAGGTTTTGTTATAAGCAAATAAACCGCTACTCTCCGGCAGGTGCGAATAGCCTGTGTCTTAGCAATGGCCGGGCAGCCATTTTCTATTCCTTTCGGAACGGGGCAGTCTCCGGCTATTCAGAGAAAAATCCAGTTTTTTTCAGCGTATTATTGCATCTTAAACGTGCACGTCACTTCCACGAAATTATTTTTCGCAGTTTTGCGATGTCGAATGACAGACAGGTGATGTGGGTGCAGCCTGAAACATTCAGGCGGAAATCCTAAATTATTATTTTCTTTTGTTCACTCGAATCATGCATAATCACTGTGTATGCGCCCTATCATATTGGAGCTATCGCGGTTTTCGTGACGTCGCGTGACAGACAGTCTAAGGGAGAGCGGCCCAAAAAAGCTTTTGACGAATTGCGGAGTGCTGATTGCACAATTGCAATAGAAAAGTTTGGAATAGTTTTACGTTGCAGCGGCCCAGGTTAAAATTTTTTCGTGTTCCTATTGCGATATACACTTATAATTAAAATTTTAAAATAAACTCTTATGACGACAGCCTGAATTTGCTTGATTCTGCTTGAGCACTTCTGGTTGATAATATTCATACTAAAATTTTGCAGTCATTTAGAAAATTTCGCTAAGTGGGCATGGTTCGCGACTCAGCATCAAGTCTCTGTTCTGACGTGGCTTACTGGGTGTCGCATATCGTTTTGAAGCTGAACGAAGCTGAAAGGAGCTACGCGCTTGCTATGGGCTTGGGAAAATAAGCAACGACTAAGGTTTTCCTTTCCCTGATTTTGATATACCTTGACTACTTGGTGCGTCGAGATTCACGCCACTGAATGCGAAATTATGGGCTGACTGTGAAATTTTATGACAGCTTTAAGAAACAGTGCCTGAAAATTAGCAAGGATTCACCGCAGACCCCCAGGAACACCAGCCCACTTGTTTTGTGCGGGAACTTTTCTTAACACAACTGCAATTAAGTTCAAGTGATTTTCACAAATGAAGTAGCCAGGCTGGCACGCACGCAAGCAGTACTTTACTTTCTACGTATACCAGCTTACAGCCTGCAAGCACCATCAGAAGTCAACATGCCACTGCTGCTGAAAATGAAACGGCGCGCTGTTACCTCCGCTATAGTAAAATTGCGAACGGCAATGCGGAGCTCGGTGAATAAGACCTTTTTCACTCTTAGAAATCGACTGAGCAGTCTTTAGCGTCGTTGCAGCCGCAATAGATGTTTTCCTGGAAAGCGAGTGCCACCAACGGCCGCGCAAGCGTTTATGGGAAATGTGTGTACGCAAAAGAGACTGGCGTCCCACTTTTGCTTTCCTCCTGCGCACCACAAGCAGGAGGAAAGCAGGAATAACTGTAGCAAATTTGGCAAGATGGGGGCCATCTAATTCGAGCATGAACGTCGTGTTGAGTAATTAGCTGCGAAGGCCTCGTGCCTCTTTGCGATGGCAATCGTCTATCGTTCCCGCACGCCATTTTTTTCCTGTGTACTGTATTTCTGTGTTGTTTTTCTTTACTGCTGCCCGGATACCGCTTTAATATATTTTGTTCTCAAGCCCTTTGACTCTAAATAATCGTGGGTTGTTACGAAATAGAAAATAGAAAACCATGTGCGGATTGAATAATACACACACTGCACTTGTTGAACAACTGCAGAGGAGGGAGACTTCGTTTATGGTCGACCTCATTCATTGTACCGTTTTTTACCTGGGAATATTATGTGAATTTCCAGTGCATGGTTGAGAAAAAAATTTGCTTCACAGTCGCTGGCACAATGTTTTTCAGGCTTAATAAAAACAATTCAGTTCGTTTCATGTTTCTTGCACGATAGTATAAAGCTCACCATTTCATAAATGCCTACCGCCACGTCTCAGAGTGAAACTGTCACATTTTTTACGTATATTTACATGTTTCGAAAGTGCTTTGACGATGCATGTTGCTTAGCTGATATTGGACGCTTAATTTCTGAACTATATGCTGCTATAGCACGTGCCCAAGAACGCAATAAAATGGCTAAGTGTTTTATGTAGTGTACATGAATAGATTGATTTTAGAAGAGTTTGTCACTGCCAAGCAGCAACCTACTTACCTTGTGACCAATGCACTCAATTGAAAACAGTATTGCAGTCTACTACCTATAGTTGGGTACAACTATAGAAAAAAAATGGGAGGCCCCACGCAGATGACCGAAGCACGACAGCCGATTGCCTCCGCGAAGGAAATACTCCCGCTTAAAAAATCTCGCTTCTAAAACGCGTAATTCTCGGTATGAATAAAGACTTTTGTATTTTGATGACTGGCTTGGTATGGCTCTCGGGATCGGAATGCTACAGTATATGCCCGATCGCGAGAGAAAAATAACCCCGTGCCTTCTTCAACGCGGCCCGTCGTCTGCTTTTGAGCTTCATTGCAAGTGACATAAGTAGAAAGAGCAGTTCGGCATGGCTTTTGCGCTGGTTTACATGTACACGGCACACCTACTACTCTTTTTCCGAGCTTGAAATGAGTCACTTGCTATTGAAGAAGTACTTAAAACTACGCATTTATCGCAACCATTAAAAACCTGGGGCACGAAGACAGTTGAGGCAGGAAAGTTACAAAAATACTTCGTTCGTCGTGTTAAATAAACACTCTTGGTTTTAAATCGCATAAAATTTACATTTTTTGTTTTCGTGTTTTCACAAACTTATGTTCAAGAATTTGATGGGGTTTTATTTTCCTTTTCCCGTAGTTTTTTTTCCAAGCCTGCCATCTCGCCAGTTTGGGCAAGGCTTTCCATGCGAGTTTTCCGCCATGAAGACCAGCGGGGCGACATCGGAAGGCGAGTTTTTGTTGCTAAACGAGCCTTGTGTCACCTCGTTGTTCACACCACCAAGGAGCCTCGACAAGAAGAACAAGAGTGGTCACATCCTGAATAGCGATTGACGCAACATGATCCTCCACTGCTACACGTATTGGCGTAACAGGGAGCCTGAACGCAACGTGGAGGACACGCCCTAGTTTGTCACCGAGATGCTCTGTGTCGGCGAAAGCACCGTGTTCAAGGTGAGGAGGGAGGTCAACGCGTCACATATTTTGGGTAGCAAACTGTCGACGCCGTCGCAAAAGCGCCACGAAATGCAGGGAAAAGTAGACGCAGCATGAAGTATGCCATCTTCACGTTGTGCGCGCTGAGATCACGTGTGCATGATGTCTTTCGCCGTAAGGAGATACGGACGGTCGAGAAGATAACTGACGAGTTCTCGAAAGGTATGGATCTCCCGTCCCTGAAATGTTGTACTGTGCGTCACCTGCTTGTTGAGTTCGGATTCAAGCACGAAATGAGGCACCGCAATTTGCTTTTTATCGACCGGGATGACATCGCTTAATGGTGGAATCACTACCTTCGTGACATGCAGCACTACAGGGCGGTAGGCCGAAAGATCTTCCTGCACAAGACGTGGGGGACGACGGGACACACTAGGGCGATCGTGCGGACTGACACCGTAAGGCAGAAACGTGGACGCCGGTACGCTTGAGCAAATGGCCTGTCGACGGGTCTGAAACAACCGCCTGTAAAACGCCAGCGCCTTATTGTGACGCACATTGGCAGCGAGGACATCGAGGACAGCGAGGAAATGCACATCTGCAGCGAATGTATTCTGAGGCCAAAAAAACAGGCGACTGCCACGAAGAAATGGACAGCAATCACTTCGAGGGATGGTTTAATGACGTTCTGCAGAAGTTTCCAGATGGTCGCGTCATTGTTTTGGACAATGCACCTTATCATACCCGGCCAGACGCGAAATTGCCGACGATGGCTTGGAAGAAGGAAAAAATGCAGGAGTGCTTCAAAAGCAAAAAACATCGCCTACAATGAAAAAGCAGCTTCTTGAGTTAGTAACATCTGTAAATTCACGCTTTCTGAGCTATATAGCAGACAATGAAGCTGAAAGGTACGGTTGCATTGTATTCGGGCTCCCACCCTACCACTGCGATTTCAATCCTATTGACGCTCGTGTGCGCAAAGGGGAAAGATGAGATCGCTGCACACACCAGAGATTTCAAGCTGTCCACGGTCGAAGACGACTTGAAGGAAAAAATGAAGAGCGTATCGGTGGAAGACATGACGAAGAACATTCACCATGTGATCGAACTGGAGGCAAAGTTCAGGCTTGACACGTCTGGGAGTAACCACATCCAACCCATCATCATTCGGCTGTTTGAAGATGACATTGAAGAAAGCGATTCCGACTGCGAGCTGTCCGACATTGAGCCACTCGACAAAGAATAACAGCTTCTTATAAACGAAAGAACAGCCCTTATTATAAATTTTGCTGTGGGTTCGCAGCAGCCAACCATCCTTCCGTGACCTCTCGAATGAATAAGCAGTTCATTTGGTGCCATATTCCTTTTAATGCCTCAATTCTGAAAAAGCAATGTCCCGCATAGATGGTGCAAAGTTGAAGTACTGGCATGGAAAGACGCTTAAATAGAGGAAAATCTGGATGCCAATACAATTATTAACCCTGAATAACTATGTGGGGCCCAAAATGCTCATTCGGGCAGCCATTGTCCAGCTCGACACGAAAAAGCAGTAGTCAACGCGAAATTGACAGCCACTCTTAGCAGCCTGCACGCGAAAGCACGTTCATGTGGTTGCATTGTTTATTTTCATTATCTGGCTCAGGCAAGTAGTGCGAATAAGAGAACAATTATAAAACGTCATTAGCTTAGTGAGGCCCAAAGTGCCCTATAGGGCAGCCATTCTCCAGTTGACGGGCCCTATGATGAAGTAGCAGCAGCCCAGACGAAACTGACCGCCAGGTCTAGCAGTCTGCATGTCAAAAGGATAACAAAAGCAGTCATGTTGGAGCCATCGTCAAGCTTTGCAAGCCCCTAAATGCCAATACATGCAGCAAAGAAATAACGAAAACACACCGTCCGCCCAGTTTACTTCACCGCACTGTCAGTGTTATTTTCATTCAGCCACTTGTACAAATAAGAGCAATGCAGAGCAACATGCCCCTGTTAGGCGGCTTGCTTCTATGTAGTTGTACTGCCCCTACTGTTCTTTCCAGCCTGTTGAGATGATTAATGTCATCTTGAGAAGGGCGAAAATACTCTATTGCACAGTCATCATCCAGGTTGATGGGCCCTGTGATTAAATAACAGTAGTCTGGGCCCGCTTAAAAGGCTGCACTTCAAAGCGCAGTCATGTCGTAGCCATTGTTGGTGAAACAGCAGTAGTCAACGCGAAATTGACAGCCACTGTTGGCAGCTTTCATGCCAAAGCATATTTATGTAGTTGCATTGTTTATTTTGGTTATCTGGCTCAGCAGGTAATGCGAATATGAGAACGATTACCAAACACGATTAGCTTAGTGAGGCCCAGAAAACTCATTTGGGCAGCCACCGTTGAGCTTGATGGGCCGCTTGGTAAAATAGCAGTAGTCGGGGGCACGCTTGAAAGGCACCGTTAGGATTTTTCCCGTCAAATCACTGTCATGCCTCAGTCATGACTGGGCGAGTAACATGAATGCAAGCACAATTATTCACCTTGAATAGCTCTGCTAGCATAGCTTGTACTAAAAATGCTGAGTAATGTTGAATGTGCTTTATTGAGGCAATTATTTATTTCACAAGCCGTCGGCCTAGCGACGGCCAGATTCAAAAAATGGCATTGTTAAAGTAATAAATGGTGAAAGTTCCAAAAGCTCTCAGTGCACTGCTTTCTGGGCGACATTCAACGAAAAATGTCTTTGTAACCATCAAAACGTCAGACAAGAAATGACACCCAACTGCGCAATGTTATACATGTTGAAAATTTGTACCAGCATATGTAATGGGGAGCGAAACCGTCTGATTACTAAGACTGGAAGCGTCAAAATGCAACATAGCAATGTGCTGTTTCACAATATGGCACCATTTCATGTGCACTTCTGGCGAGTTGCCACTTGCACTGATGCATAAAGATGAACAGGAGTAAGAGGCAAAGTTACTCTGCTACCCACGTGACGCTTTTAAGAAAATGTATCTATAAACTTTTCTGTTTTCATAGCTGATAGAAGTTTGTGTTGTGCAAGTCACTTAATCACATTGCGTCAACAACACCAGAAGTAAGGAAAGAAAGACAACGAGTAGGCAGATTGAGAAGGCGAGGTAGACCAGCCAGAAAGGATTTAATGAGCTGGAAGAGGCCAGCCCTGCTGCATACAGAAGTTTGTGCTTTAAATGAGACGAGCTAATGAAAATGGGCGAAAATAATTTGCTGAAAGAAAACTTGCAAAAATAAATGCTAATATAAAATAAAAGGACAGAAATACCAGTAAGCGCAAACACGCCCGGAAGCGGGCACACATTCACACACAAACAGGAAAACTAAGAAACTCTCAAATATAAAGAAGTGGGGGAAATAAACACTTAGACAAACGCAAAAATACACACACACACACACACACACACACACATTTAGAAACAGACGCGTGTAGAAGTATTAGGAGCGGGTTCACAAGCTGATGTGCTTACCTTCTCGTATGTGCTTTCTTTCTTCTTCTTTTCACCGTTCTCTTAACACACTATCTAGGGAATTTTTAATAGGAACATATCACGAGAATCGAAAAGCAGCGCGGAGCTGTGGTGTGCGAAAGCATATCGAGCGCTGGCAGCACACCTTATGCGTGATTGTGTCACAGCACGTATTTTACAGCTTGCGCATGCAGTGAGCACTGGTGGACACCAATCAACCGACGGTGCAACACAGCGCTCGAACACCGCCGCTAGACGCTCTGCTATCTCACTACTGACAACAATCGTTGGCGATAAGTTGGCGGCAACAAATATTTGCGTTGGAGGCTGCTTTCGCAAATATTTTTTTTAGAGCGCAGCTCTTTGGCGTCCGTTCCTGGGTTTCGCGTCGTCGTCGGCGTTGTCGTCGGCCTCGTAACCAGCTCCGCCCCCCTTTCATCCCCCCAGCGCTAGCAGCGACCGACTGATACCGCTGGATGCCGCTGACGCCGCTAGAGAGTCAAGATAACGTGACTGCATAGAACACCGTCGCCGCCATGCAGAAAGAGGAGGAAAGGGTCCCCCCCCCCTGTTCTTGTGTGGCGGATAGGGTGCTCTTCAGTTGCCGACGTGCCGGTTATTTCACGTAGGCCCCGGCACGTCGACGAATACGTGACCACCTTCCCACGGCTAGACCTGGTTCTTAGCGCTGCGGAAGCGAGGGTATCATATTGTTTGTGTCGGCATCGGCGGCGTTGTCCCTGAAACCAACTCCGCAGCTGGGGTTGACTCACTATCGGCGTCAGCGGCATCAGTCAGTCGCTGCTATCTCTTCCCTCCTCCCTTTATCGTGTTGTCCGCTTGCTGCGCGCGCTTCTGCCCCCATCGTTTGCCGCTGGGTGTACACGCCGCCCCCCTCCCCCCTCTTTTTGTTCAGACACCCCTAGGTTTGTTTCATGCGCACGCGCTTTTCTCATTTCTCATGAGAATGGTTTTGCTCCATCACTTGATACCGTCCGGCGAAAGGTGCAGCGACAGAGTACACAAACGCACGCGCCGCTAACAGTAGGCACCAGACTTCGGCAAACTTTCCTCGTCCTAACTTCACTCTGGAGCGAAACAAAATAACACGGAACACAAACACGTAGGATGTTTGTTTGCAGCGGTGTGTCGCCGCGGAATGTTGTTTTCCGCTGTTTTGGTTTATTTCGCAGTGTCAGCGGGCATCTCTGACACTGCGTAGCGCAGCGTCAGTGATGCTCGCTGCAATGCTTCTTCGCCGGATCACGGCTCAGAATAATCGCACGCGGAACAAATAGTGCATCGTAAGCTCGCAGCAATATTTCCGGTAAGATATATCATCACAAACAGTTCCGGAATTCACTCTGACGAGGGGCTGAGGCAGACAGCTGACGAGATTGTCCCAGTTCGAAGCTCGGGCTGCCATCTTTTCCGTAGGCGGGGACACCGGCATTCCGGCTCACGACGTCACTCCAGAGTTAGCACCCCTCGTTGGATGCGCGTGTGCACCCGCCTTTGAGGAGGAAATGCCGCTTTTTTTCTAAAGTTGTACCCGACTATACGTTCCGTTTATCGCGCCACACGAACGCAATATTGGTAGTAGCCGGATCACAAATCTGACCCTAGAAAAAGAAATGGGCATGTGCAGGACATGTAATGAGGAGGAAAGATAACCGAAGGTCATCAAGGGTTACGGACTGGATTCCCAGGGAAGGGAAGCGTAGCAGGGGACGGTAGAAAGTTAGGTAGGCGTATGAGATTAAGAAGTTTGCAGGGTCAACATGGCCACAATTAGTACATGACCGGGATAGTTGGAGAAGTATGGGAGAGGCCTTTGCCCTGCAGTGGTCGTAACCAGGCTTATGATGATGATGATGATGATGAAATTTATCCTAGCGCATTGTTTAAAAAAATTAAATTATGGAGTTTTACGTGCCAAAACCACTTTCTGATTACGAGGCACGCCGTAGTGGAGGATTCCGGAAATTTCGACCACCTGGGGTTCTTTAACGTGCACCTAAATATAAGTACACCGGTGTTTTCGCACCAATCGAAATGCGGCCGCCGTGGCCGGGATTCGATCCCGCGACCTCGTGCTCAGCAGCCCAACACCATAGCCACTGAGCAACCACGGCGGGTCACATTGTTTTTCCGTTAAAAAGAGGGATTATAGGCAAAATTTCTTATCCGTGTTCTTGTTCTTTATTTAATTTCTTTCTACGGCGAAGCTCCATATGGCAAGGTTTCGGGAAAAATTGCGCCCTTCTATGGGGCCCCTGTAGATTGAGACTTTCTCCCCATACGTGGGCCGAACCCAAGCTAGTCCAATACCGGGCCGTCCCACGGCGGAGGTGAAACAGGCTTTAAGCACTCTGCGAACATGCAAAAATAAGTTTAATAATTTAGATTGAAATGCCACCCGTATCAGATATTAACCTGATAAGAACAAATACTACAATTTGACCCGCGTCGGCCATGTCTACGTTCGCACTGCCCTCTGTTAGCCGGTTTTCCAAGCGCTTGCGCATCTCCTTTCCTTTCCTTCCGCTCTCCCGTGGTGGCAGTCCCCTAGCGTGCTTGCCGCCAGGACCGTGAGGCGGAAAAAAATACTAACCGTCCGTGGGGCCCCCATCCCGCAAACTTCGGGCGTTTCACCTGAGCAACGGCCATGTTTCAGAGGGAGTTCGTGGGGAGCCAATTACGTGTGGCTTGTGTTGTGGGTGGCCGCTTGTGGTTTTCGAGTGACTTCACAACCATTTCTGCACTGTGCAACGTTTACCAACGCACGATCGTCTTGGCTACGGGGAAACAGTGTGTGCCCTCGCAGTGGGGCGAGGTGCGTGTGTCTTTTGCGAGCCGGAATTCGTTAGTAAAAGGTGTGGTGCCACGTGTTACAACGCTACACAGGCATGTACACCCTCAGTGCCTCATAATCTTTCGATGCTGATCATCGTGGAAGAGGGACTAGCCGCGCCTCGGCTTCCGCTTATGTGAATACGGCGTTTGACGCACGGCAATGGGCAGTTCACAATTAAGGGGCCCACATACACAGCTTCACTGGTTGTCCATCTTCACAGAGTGGAATGGCACTGATTTTTAAAGAAATAAGAATACATGAGCGCCCAGCCTGCGAGCAACCAACCAGCGGGCTCCGTGGTTGTTTCAACAGCATCCCAACATATATGGGTGTCTCTTATCAGACCACTGTGGCAGCAGAAGCGGCACTAACACTTTTTTTCTAGGAAGATATGGTCGCTTTGCTTACACACCGTCAGACAACGCGGCATTCTGTAAAAGAATTTTTAAACAATGGGAGCGATAGGTTTACGCCACAGCTTAGCTCTCCGAGAAAGGGCGGAAGCTCGATAATAGCCGCATGTCCTGCGTTATTTCTTTCCCAATTGTTACACTAGGGTATAAATGCAGATGCTTTTGGGTATGTGTGCTTGCCTCGTTAGGAGGGTCAACAAAAAGGCTTCGTGTTGTTCTGTCGCCAATTCTTCTGTTTTTATTGCTGCTGCTGCCGTCGCTGTCTTGCCATCTGCGTCGGGAGATGGTTCAGAGCGTGCATATGCATGGAGGGAGTGTGGCAGCGAGCAAAGGCGACGCAAGAGAATTGTTTGAACTTTTCCTTCGCGTCGCATATACACAATGCCCTCTAGAGCTTTCTGGGCGCCGATACAATACCCTCTTGATAGTTGTATTATCCGCAAAAGCATTGCAGAAGCCGCAGCACTTATGTTTCTACTAATGAGCAAAAGTTCCGAGGGGAGGTAGATAGGATGGTAGAGAGAAGATAGAGAGAGGAGGCAGAGAATAAGCGTGGAACCGACGCAGTCATGAAACTAGTGAATGACTGTCTTGCCACTTTTCGCTCCCACTTCCCATTCATAGGGCAAGAGGTGCGGGTTGGCGGAGGGAAAAGACGACGAGAGAAGGCGAGGAAAAAAGCACTGCTAAACACGAGATTGGCTGCACACAGACTGGATAAATATAAGTTCAAGATATGGTGCGGTACGTTTTTGGTGTTTCTGCAGAATAAACAGCCTACAAATTTTGAAATGGAAAAAGAATTAGCTGCTTGGAGATGCAATGCCGTATTAAAGCAGCGTAGCATCTGGACAACACTGCTGAACCGCCCACACGTCAAATCAATACGTCTGTGTCTACCGCAGTGGGTATGCAGCTATGGCATTGTTCGAAGTCACGGGCTCTGTCCCAATCACGGCAGCCGCATTTCGACGGCGTCGAATCAGAAGAACACTCGTGGTTCTTAGATGTAGGTGCACGCTAAAGAACCTCAGCGGTTCTACATTAATCTGGAGTCCGCCACCACGGTGGGCCTCACAATCGGATTGCGGCTTAGGCACGTGCAGCCCCATAATTCAATTAAATTTAACACTTCTCCCACGATGCGATGTGCCGTGTCAGTCGCTGACAGTGCTAACCTTCTCGGAAGTCATGAGCAATGGGTAACAAAAACGCCTGAAGAAAACAGGTCCCTCTGTGTGTTCTGTATACTACGCAACCATGCAGCAGTGGTGCGCATAAGGTAATATTTAACATCAACTCAACATTCTCATGTTGGGCTAAACGCTGAAAAAATTAAAAATTTGCTGTCAACATCACGGCTAATTATCGTCTATTAGAGCAAACAGCATAGAAAGCTTTCTTTATATCGATTCCCGCAGTGCGTGGGATACGCGCTTTTTTTCGTTCCCACAGCACCAACGAGGCAACAGGGCGGCGGGCGCCCAAGTGATTCAGCTCGCTCGACGTACACTCGGCCTCCACAGTCCACCGCCTGCTGGCGGGGCAATCTCGGATTGCCTGAAAAAAATGACCTAATGTAAGTTCTCCAACGCTATATTTCACTTCAAGTGGCGGCTATGAAATAGACGCGCTTTGCGGCAGCTAAACTCTTCAAAGACTAGACCTCTAAATATCCAGAAAAAATGTTTATTTTGTAACTAAATGTGCAAAACATGTCAAAAAGCGTAATCAATAAAAAGAAGAAAATTGCGTAAGCTTTTTCAGCATTAAGGGGACAAGTCCAGGCAGGAAACTAGAAGTGGGCTTCACCACAAGCCCCCGAAGGCTTCGGTTTCAATTTCTATAGACAGCTCTCATCATATGAAAACCAAACGTGTACATTTCATTTGTTTTGCATCGCATGTATGACACCAGTGCAGCTGGATATCCGGCCTCGGCCTGTCTCCTGGGATCTTGTTGTTGTTGTTGTTACCTCAAAACATGGCTCGTATGCAAGAGGGGTATTGGCCACAATAAACGAAAGGAACTCCCAATGAAACGAACACCCAACAACATACCAAAAGGCTTAAAGGCGAAGATTTAAAGCGAATCATTTGCCAATTATCTGATAATACTGATTTTGTGAGCACGTATACAAAAAAAAAAGAAGTTAGAGTGAGAAACTAAGGAAAAGTAATAACAATAAAACAAAATGTCCCAAGGTCGGTACCCTGGCAGCGCTGCTTTCGAATGCTTCAATGAACTTATGCAGAGAACTAATCATCGAGCCATGGCTTATGCCTAGTTGATAGGCACCAAAAGACAATATGCTCAAGGTTGTGAAAGCTAAACCTAATTTTCTAGTTTGAAAAATGAGGAACATTGTGCATAACCCTCAATTAGGGTTATGCAAGGCCAATGCCTAAGGGAGAACGGCTATTGGAGGCAGTCACTATGTGCTCGCTAGAGCTGGTGACCGACCCCCGCTATCCAACTCGACTAGGCACGTCGGTGGCGCGGGACACGACGCCCGACCTGACCTTCGTCAAGAACGTGCGAGGGGCCGAGTGGCGCAACCTGCACGAGAACCTCGGCAGCGACCATTGCATACTGGCAGTGACGATCCCCGTCAAGGCGGCACCACCGAGAGAATTTAAGGTCACCGACTGGGACGCCTTCCGCAAAATAAGGAAGGAAGACAAAAGCGAATATGCGGACCTAGACAGCCTTTTTAGAAGGCTCAAAGAGGACGTTGGCACCGGAACGAGGGTTGTCCAAACTGAACTGAACGTGGAAAGGATGGACGCGAGATTGGCACACCTATTAGAGGCAAAGAATTCTATCACGGCCAGGTGGAAAACGCAAAGACTAAATCGCAGACTGCGAAAGAAAGTAGCGGCACTAAACCGGGAAATCGAAGCGCACTCGATCGAGCTTTCCAAGCAACAGTGGAACGAGGTGTGCGCGTCGGTAGACGGACAAATGAGAACCGGGCGCAAATGGAACCTCCTAAAGAAACTGTTAGACGACAAGCAATCCAAAGGCAATCAGAGATTGGCAATTGATAGGATTTTACACAAACAAAAGGAGCAGGGCAAAACGGAGAGCGAGTTCCTAAAGGAGCTGGCCGAGACGTATCTACCACTGGGCCCGTCAGGCGATGGCGACTATCCACAATACGCCGGCACAGAGGTCGAAGAACTCGACGCGCCCTTCACGGAATCGGAAATTTGGGATGCCTTACAAGGCCTCAACGGACGCTCCGCGACGGGCCCTGATGGGGTCTCGAATAAACTGTTAAGAAACCTAGACGGAAAGTCGGTCGACAAGCTCACCGAAGAAATAAACAGAGCGTGGGAAACGGGACAAGTACCAGAGGCCTGGAAAGAGGCTTCGGTCATACTAATACCGAAACCCGGTAAACCACTTGCGGCGGAGAACATGCGGCCAATATCGCTGACCTCGTGCGTAGGCAAGACGGCGGAACATGCCATACATAACCGAGTATCGCGGTACATAGAGAGAGAGGGCCTCTTCCCACATAACATGGTGGGCTTCAGACCGGGCCTCTCCACACAGGACGTAATGTTACAACTCAAAAAGCACATAATCGACGGCATAACCAGAGACACCAGGGGCATACTGGCCCTGGACCTAACGAAAGCGTTCGACACGGTGAAACACAGATTTCTAATGGAAACGATCTCGGTGATGGGGCTCGGCCGGAAATTCCACTCTTACATAGGCTCCTTCCACAGAGACAGGAAAGCCACGATCAAAATAGGATAGGCCACGTCCGATTGTTACACGCTGGGCGCGAAGGGCACCCCACAAGGGGCGGTGCTCTCCCCGCTATTATTCAATCTAGCATTGCAAGGGCTCTCGGACCGGCTGACGAGAGTGACCAACGTCAATCACAGGTGGCAATAGCCATGGCAATGAGGGACCCCGAACGTCCATACGTATACACAGATTCGCGATCGGCGGCCAGAGCATTCGCCTCGGGCTCGATATCGCGGAAAGCAGCGGCCGTCCTCGGCAGTGAGGGAGCCGCGGGTCATCACATCCTCAAATGGTTTCCAGCCCACATGGGGGCCGACGTGCACCCCGACTTTCCCAACGCCAACGAGCTGGCACACGGACGCGCGCGAGGACTCACGCACCGCGGCGATCGTGGCGAGCGAAGTGGCGAGGAGGGAGGGGAGCACCGAGACCCGCTGCTCACCTTCAACGAACTAACAACACATTATCAGCTGTCGAGGAGGACCTTCCCGCTCCCCCACGCTAAACTTACTAGACCACAGTCATCTATATTCAGAATGCTGCAAACAAGGTCGTTCCCCTCGAGAGGCAGAATGAGCCTTTATTCACCGGACGTAGAGCCGCAATGTCCGGATTGCGGCGAATCGTACTGCTCGCTATCGCACATGCTTTGGCAATGCTCCGCGTTAAGCGGCACCGTGTTCAGCAAAGAAGAAGACTGGATGGACGCCCTGCGAAGCGACGACCACCAGACCCAGCTTCGGGCCGTCCAGAGGGCTCACGAAAGGGCGGAGGCTCACGGGCTTCCCGTCCCAACGTGGGTGCGGCCCGCGACCCCTGCCGACCACTAAACCAAGAGTGGGTGGGAAGGGGTTCCTCAGGACCCAATAAAGTTCTTTCCTCCTCCTCCTTGTGCGAAAGGAGAGGAAGCGGCGGCAAGAAAGAAAAAAATGGTCAATGATTCCTGGTTCATTACAAAAAGAACAAAGGTTACTTATGGATACACGAGATCTATGAAAGGAAAAATTTAGGCGGCGAACTTGACAGCGGAACTTGCTAACGTCACCTCGCGTTAAAGTAAAAGGCATTTGCTCGTGTTCCGCTGAAATTTTAGATGTTGATAAGCATTTGCAGAAAGTACGGATGATTCATTACAAGTCAACAATAAAAGGGGTTTGAATCTGCCTCCTGTTATAAAAGAGAAATCAGGAAGAATATTTAAGACCAAACCATTCAGCGATGACGATGCGAGCGAGTCAGCTGATTAATTTTAAAAGATTCCAGTATGTCCGGGCACCCAGACAAAGCGAACTTCACACAAGTTGTCTGGGAAATTGTCAGAAATATACTCAACAAGTGTGACCGATTAGCGGAAGTTAAATGTGTACAGACCAAAAGCGCGTCTTTAACCACTATTACCTTAGATACCTGAGGAGCCAATTTTCGGATGGCCAGAATTATCGCCAGGAATCAGCAAGGAATATTGCAGTGTGATCGGCGAGACGGAGAGCAAAAGACCGGTTAAGCTGAATTGAAAAGATGCCAACAGCGGCCTTCTCTAATTTTTTTTATGCATCTGTTGAAATTAATAAGTGAGACAGAAATTGATTAGGATGATCTTGAAGTGACTTTGAAACATGCGCGCCAGAGGAAGCTTCGCGTGTCTTAGAAAAATATCATCAAAGATCAGTTTTACCTTGAACGAATTAGATTTTGGTGAGATCAACTTGATGTATCGATAAGAGCCCCTAAACAAAAACAGCTTGTGGCTTCTGGTAACGCCGCCAACGTGCTATGAAAAATAAATTGGGAGAATTAATGAAAACGGGTTGCAAATGGAAGATGGATGCATAATAAAGCTTCAGGAAGGTCAAAACAGTTAGTTGCTTAAATCTGGATTCAAGCTGAGTGATTCCAGATTCGCAATAAAGTACTTTGTTAGCCAAGAAACTTGGCAGCCCAAGGCAGAGGCGTAGTGCTTGCCTTTCTAGTAATATTAAAGGTCGTAGTTTGTATACTGCACACCTTGAAAACAGAACACAACAAATTTCGAAAATGCGGTGGACGTAAACTTGATAAATCATGAGGAACTTAGCTCTAAGCATCCCTGTGTGTTTATTACTGAACCGGCGCAACAATGCCATTGCATGTTCCCCTTTTCTAGTATTTGATTCTATTTGTTGCTGCCAGTTTATCGTACCATCATAACATATAGCAAGTGTAGCAATTTCTGCGAACGGGTGGATGTCTGCCTTTCCCATTATTAATCTATTAACTTATCTGTAACTACTTCAAGGCTGCAACTTGCGGTATCGGTTCATTTCTGTAATGAAGAGAAATAAAAATGGGATTTGACAATGGAAGCACAAGTAACGCGTATTTCTTGACGTTAAGCGAAAAGGACAGTCCGTCCAGCAGGAGTCTAGTTCAGAAAAATATGACTGCAAAATTTTGTATAACGTATTGATATCCCTTGATGAGGAGAAATATGCAATGTGTTGCAAATGGGTCGCAAGCCCCAAGGGTAGCGTTGGCCTGGTGGCCTGGGGCACAGCTGGAAGCATCCGAACGTCCTGGCAAATGATGGGTCGACTGCTAACAGAACAACTTGTTTATTTTAGCATCGCAAAAGAGCGGCCGGTCAGGTCGACCGAAGTGGAGAAACGGGAGACCACGTTACTCGACGGAAGAAATGGAAGCCTCTCTTGGCGTCCGGGGGCAGCTGCTTTTATACTCTCGGAGTCGAGGGCAAGGAGGAACGGCTTGGATGAGGCGCACGTGACGGCTGCGCACGGACACGTTGTGACAAGAAGTGACGCATCCGCCGGGCCGGCGCCGGTCAGACCTCCTCGCTTCACAGTTGGGGAGCTCCTCTCCCCGGCGGCCGCGCTTTGACAAGCGTGGGCACCAACATGCACACACACTCAAACACACATACGAAGACACGTGGCATTGAAACATGTCTGGACGCGCTTGGCGGGAGGCGTTGCGGCAGCGCTGAACTGGCCAAAATATCCGCCGCTTTGAACGAAGCCCCGGCGTCCGTTGCTTCCGCGCCGGCTATACCGCACGTCGGAGGCGAAACGTAACAGACCGCCCCGCCGGGAGAAGGAGATCCCGATGGTCAGGGGACTGTATCCGCTGTCCGGAGGGATGTCGCTCGATGATGCTCATAACCGAAGTCGGTCGTCCCTCGGCGTTTCTTGAACGCAGCGCACCGAGAAGGCCTCGTTCTCACATTCAGGTTCACACAGGACACTGCAAACTGACTTCGGGAGAGTTGCCATTTTTGTTCTCGTTCCCAGCAAGCGTTAGAACTACGCCGAAACTCAACCGCTCAGTCAGCAAGCACGACACAACCCTCACTAAGCCATGCCAGGCTCTTTCCCCTTTTATACTACTGCCTAGTTCCTTACAGTAGTCTAGCAGCACTCAGAACGGGTCCACAAATTGGAAAATTGCACTAGAAAGCACGTCATGACTTTGAAACACTAAACAAAAGCAATATGTTAAAAATCCTGCCTCAGGAAGAAAAACATCAGTAACAAATAACTTTGAGGCTGATTCTTACGTTAGCGGCCTCGACTTAAGCCATCGGCGTTACCGTTGAGACTCCCCTTTTGGTAACGCACCTCAAAGGAATATTGTTGCAAAGCGAGGCTCCAGCGCAGGAGGCGGCCATTTTTGGAAGAGATGGTCTGCAGCCATTGGAGAGGGCAGTGATCCGTCTCGAAGCATGCGAAGCGGAGACCGCAGCGAGCGACCGTACACCAGCTCAGCTGGCGAAAACGCCGTAGCCGCATGCGGCGCGGTCCTCAATGCAAACATCACCCCAGGCAGGCACAGCTCCCAGTCAGTTTGTTGTTCAAACCACAATGCTCTCAACACGCGCTTCATGACGGAGTGGAGCTTCTCAACGGAATTCGACTGTGGGCGGTACACTGAGCTGTGTAACAGCTTTACCCCGCACCTTTCGAGAAAGGCTGTCGTCAAAGCGCTAGTAAACACTGTGCCCTGACCTGACTGGATTTCCGCAGGAAAACCAACTCGCGCAAATATGGACACTAGTGCATTGACTATCTCAGCTGAGCTGAGTTCTTTAAGCGGCACTGCTTCAGGGAACTTTGTCGCTGGGCAGATCACAGTCAAAATGTGTCTGTACCCCGTGGTTGTTACCGGCAGAGGTCCCACTGTATCAATAACGAGCCGTCTAAAATGCTCCGTAATGATAGGTACCAACTTCAACGGCGCCCTCGATTTGTCCCCTGGTTTGCCCACCCGCTGACAGGTATCACATGTCCTCACAAGGTGTTCTGCGTCACGAAAACACCCTCGCCAATAGCACTCTTGCAAGAGATGGTCCTCAGTCTTCTTAACTCCTAGGTGTCCGGACCACGAACCTCCATGCGACAAGCGCAACAGATCCTGACGGTAGCACTGAGGCACGATCATCTGATCGAACTCCACTACTCTGCGGTCTAGATACTTCCGGTACAGGACCCCACTTCTTTCCACAAAACGAGCATTGTTCTAGGCTATACCTTCCTTGACATTGCAGCGCATGTTTTCTAGGCTGCCATCCTTTTTTTGCTCGGCTATCAAAGCCGACCAGCTGACTTTTAGCAACCTATTAAGTCCATCTGACGTAGGCGCGATGAGCAAATCTGCAGATAGCTCTTCTAACTATCCCGTGTCGGGCATGTCCTCTCCAGTATCTGGTGCCTTCAACGCTACAGGCTCAATTTTATTCAGTTCGGACGTGCTCTGAATATGTGCTTGCTGCGCCTCCGACCCTTTCTCATTGTTCGACAACGTCGGCCCCGCAACTACCGCCTTTGCAGCGAGCTCCCGAACTCTCGATCTGGTTAAGGCCTGAACGCTAGCCTCACCAAACAAAAGCCCCTTCTGGCGCAGGAGGTGATCGGACCTGTTCGAAAATAGGTACGGGTACTGGGGGGGGGGGGGGGGGGGCAGCATAGATGAAACTGCGGCCTCCGTCTCAAGTGCTCCGAAAGGTCCTTCAATAAGCACTTTTGCTACGGGCAGACACACGCTATGAGCTTCCACGGCTTGCTTGATCCATGCGCACTCGCCCGTGAACATATCGGGTTCTACGTAGGAGGGGTGAACTACATCCATTGTAGCTGCGGAATCACGAAGCACTCGGCACTCTTTCCCGTTCAAGAGGAGGTCTCGCATGTAAGGCTCGAGAAGCTTCATGTTCTCGTCAGTGCTGCATAATGACAAAAACACGACTTTTGTTTTTGTTTCTGGACACTGCGCCGAAAAGTGACCCGGCTTCTGGCACGTATAACACACGCGCGCTTGCCTCGTCTCGAACCGCTTTCTGCGTTCGGCTTCGGCGGCCGCCGTCTCCTTACGTTCGGTCGGACTGCTTTCACTCGCATCCGCACTACATGTGTCCCCCCTTGCTCTCATGGGCGTGAACTTCGGCCTCTCAAACTTTGAGCCAAATTCACCCTTTTGACCGTCCTTAGCTCCACGAGCCCGACGCGTCACAAACTCCTCGGCTAGCTCGGCGGCTTTAGCCACCGTACTAACGTCTGGCCTATCCAAGGCCCAGGAGCGCACGTTCTCAGGTAACCGACTATAAAACTGTTCCAGCACGAAACACTGCATAACTTTCTCGTGGTCACCAAACGCTTTCTCTTCTTTGAGCCACTCCTGCATGTGTGACATAAGCCTGTAGGCAAACTCTGTATATGACTCACTTCTGCCTTTCTCATTTTCCCGAAACTTCCGACGGAACGCCTCCGCTGACAGCCTGTACTTTTTTAGCAGACTCGATTTCACTTGGTCGAAATCCTCTGCCTTCTCTCTCTTCAAGCGAGCGACTACGTCGGCCGCCTCGCCGGGTAACAAAGTGAGCAAACGCTGCGGCCACGTTTCCCGAGAGAACCCCTGCTTCTCGTACGTTCGCTCAAAGTTAACCAAGAACAAACTAATGTCCTCTCCTAGCTTAAACGGCCGCATCAGGTCAGTCATTTTGAACGATACTCGTTCTCCTGCACCGTGTCCCTGACTTCCATTACGAGCGCGTTCCATCTCTACCTCGAGACGCTTCATTTCCAAAGCGTGTTGACGGTCGCGCTCCTCTTTCTCTTTCTCTTTTTGCTCTTTACGTTCGCGCTCCTCTTTCTCTTTTTGCTCTTCAAGTTCGCGCTCCTGTCTTTTTGCCCTCTCCTCAATGGTCTCAAGGCATTCCGACAGCTCGTCATCCTCAGCTTCTAACTCAAGAATAGCCCTTAGCAGTTCTGGTTTTCTGAGTTTGTCTGAGACATCCAGACCCAACTCTCTTGCAAGCTCCAGCAATTTCGGTTTGCGCAACGACTTCCAATCGATGGCTGCTCTGAATGCTGCTTTCTCTACTGCCTACTATTGCCTTGCCGCAAACTAATCCGGCAGCAACGACAACCACAATTACCAGCTCTCTTTCTGACACTAACAAAAGCCTGGCAAAACTCAGAAGAAGTTCCCGCACTCACCAAACCTCGCAGCCAAGAATTCAGCGCAGTCGTTCCGCTGCAGGCAACCAGTCATCACACAGGGCTCGTTGCACTGCTCCCGGATTGTCGTTATGCTGCTTAGCATACAGTCGACCGCATATCTTCGCTGCTGGCCTCCGTTGTCGCGATCTCACCGCTGGCAGCCAGTTGTTGCATCTGGGTCGCAAGCCCCAAGGGTAGCGTTGGCCTGGCGACCTGGGGCGCAGCTTGAAGCATCCGAAGGACCTGGCAAAGGATGAGTCGACTGCTAACAGAACAACTTGTTTATTTTAGCATCGCAAAAGAGCGGCCGGTCAGGTCGACCGAAGTGAAGAAACGGCAGACCACGTTACTCGACGGAAGAAATCGAAGCCTCTCTTGGCGTCCGGGGGCAGCTGCTTTTATACTCTCGGAGTCGAGGGCAAGAAGGAACGGCTTGGATGAGGCGCACTTGACGGCGGCGCACGGACACGTTGTGACAAGAAGTGACGCATCCGCCGGGCCGGCGCCGGTCAGACCTCCTCGCTTCACAGTTGGGGAGCTCCTCTCCCCGGCGGCCGCGCTTTGACAAGCATGGGCACCAACATGCACACACACTCATACACACACACGAAGACACGTGGAATTGAAACATGCCTGGACGCGCTTGGCGAGAGGTGTTGCGGCAGCGCTGAACTGGCCAAAATGTCCGCCGCTTTGAACGAAGCCCCGGCGTCCGTTGCATCCGCGCCGGCTATACCGCACGTCGGAGGTGAAACGTAACAAATGGAATCAGCATAGAGATAGAGTAGCATATCCTGATGAACTGGGAGAGAAGATAACAAAGTGTCAAACGAAAGAGGTGAAAGAACTGATCCCAGTAGTACTCCTCTCGTCTGTTAATAGGTACCCGATGTCACCCCATCCTTTACACAAAACAATTGTCTACCAGAAAAGAACTCTTGTATCGAGGTCACTAAATATTCTGGAACAGCACATATGACTAATCGATAAATGAAATTCCATGTTCGAGACTGTCATATGCTTTTGCCCCCCCCCCCCCCAATATCTAAAATTACTAAATTAAGTTATGTGCTTTTACGGACCAAAACCACTTTGTGATTATGAGGCACGCCGTAACGGGGGACTCCGGAATTCCGGACCACCTGGCGTTCTTTAACGTGCACCTAAATCTAAGTACACGGGTGTTTTCTCATTTCGCCCCCATAGAAATGCGGCCACCATGGCCGGGATTCGATACCGCAATCTCGTGCTCAGCAGCCCAACACCATAGCCACTAAGCAACCTCGGCGGGTCAATATCTAAAGTTTCCAATGCTGATACATCTCCTGAGAGTCCTGCAGGTCGAATGCTGCTTTTTAAATTAACGTGAGCTGACCATATGGAACATTGAGGCCTAAATGCTATTTGTCTGGAGCTCAGAATGCCCTGAGCAGTGAAGTCATTGAGCCGGACATGGATTACTTTTTCTACAAATTCTGACTAGATTCGAAGTAAGGGCAATTGGCCGAATGTTGTCCAAGGTATATCCGAGGTTTTTGATGTTTAGGTAATAGCACGATTTTTGGTATTTTTCAAGAGGCCGGGATCCACGTATATTATAGTCAACAGTTAACTACACTCAAGAGTTGATTTAGGAAAGTTAAACAATAATTTATACATAGCAATTCTGATACGGTCTGGTCCAGGAGTCGATTGATGTGTAGTTAAGATGACATCGGATAATTCAGACATGGAAACTTTTACAAACTCAGATGCTGAACTTTTAAATATCCTAGGTCTGGGACACTGTGAAGAAAAGCACTTTCGCAATCTCAATTAGTGAATCCCCCACTCCTTTGGGGGATATAATAGCAGAATGGGACCATACAAACTATTGAACAGATTTTTTGTTTCGTAAAAACCTAAAAAGTGCGGATCTTTTTTCTGGTTCGTCAAAGTTGCATGTAGCGCATTTTTTTTTGTCTTTAGCTATGGCCACAGTTCATTTGAATACAACTGCATAGAACTTATAGTCCATCCTACTTTTCGGTGAATGATTATGTTGGAGACTTTTCCACGCTCGATTTCTTCGTCTATAATCCCGTGTGCAAGCTTCATTCCACCAAGATCAGATTGACGGCGAGCAGCTAGACCACCAAACTCAGTGGGCTGAACAGCAGAATTTAATAGCGATACCACATAGTCAGCTGTCCGGTGCTCGTCACAAGTGGTGAGCTTTGATAAACCTACATTTATAGCACATTAATAAGTTTTATAATTCATGAGCCGTCTTTGCCTTACAATAGGAGCCCGGCGTGAAAGCAAAATTGTAAAAGTAACGGGTAAGTGATCGTTACCTGTTCCATTGTCAAAGGTGCCCCAAAATAAAATAGACATATGAGCAGAAGAGAAAGTCAGGTCTAATAAAGAAGAGAACCGCCCACGTAGAAAAGTAATTCTACCTGAATTATAACATTGAAAATTGTTGTCGTATGTCCAATTCCACAACCTCTTTCCAGATGCATCCGTTTTAAGGCCCCAAGAAGTATGATGCGAATCAAAGTCTCCTGCCAGAAGCATTTAATTATAACAGTTTTGGCACAGCGAGTCCAGGTTATCAGTGTATTTGACTCCATTCGGGAAATACGCATTAGCCACGGTAAACGTAGCACAACCAGGCAGTAAGAAATCTAGCCCTACAATTTCGCAGTCTGGACAACATGTTAAAAGGTGACAGTTCCTTTATGCATGGTACATTTCTTCTTTCTTTTTTTTTGGGGGGGGGGGAAATGAGACTAGTGCTAGTCTCATCAAAAATGTGATCTTGCTTTCAAGAGACAGTGAATCACGTGCCCAACTTCTTCCTCCTCCAGTGTTCCTGCTCTAAACCAGCAAATGACACTTGCTGCCTATCACTCAGTGTTGGCCGAAGACATTTAGCCATAAACTTCGTACTCGCTACTTAATATGGCCAATAAAAAGATTTTATTCATTGTTGCCTGTACGCTACACTGATGAATAAAGGGTTAATATGTTGATAGCTGAACGGCTTCTGATCACATTAATTTCTCAACATGACCGCCACGCTGCACGCGTATTCGCGGACATAGGAAATGAGCGAATTTTACCTATTTAATAATTTTTCGATTTTGACAATACACGACCTTTTATGATTCCCATCGCGCTGGAACTAAAGACAAACACATATGCTTGACTTGGCTCCTAGCACCGTGTTAACAAAAAGCACAGTCAGAAATACAAGTAAATGTAATGAAACTAACGCGCATAACCTATTGTGCACAGAGCTTTGTATACAAGAAAAAAGGCGAAATCATAGGTCATTACCGCGTGGGGATTAAACCACACGTTTTAATTCTTTGGTACACTCTTCACGTAAACTGCATCATACATATAAAACAATGAGCGCGCAATAAACACGCTTAGAAGCAATCCATAAAATACGATTTTTAATTGTTCCTTAACATAAGTAGACATAAATCTTGTTCTGTGTAGTTTACTTGTATATGTATATTTGGCAAGCTATTAACTTGCCATTTGAAAAGCTGAGTATCGCGATTTGTTCTTGTGCGTATAATTAACAAGATTTCTGCTTTACAAGAATATGTACCAGGTTCGATGTTTGTACAAAAAGATGTAACAAACCGCTTTCAGTTGCATGACAGCCCGTTCAGAAAGGTGTTTTACGCAATACACTGCAGTTTATTATAAAACTCTGGCCGGAGTGCCTCGATGCAAATGATTTTTTAAAGGTACGAAAAAAAAATGTAACTGGGAGGAGGCAGAGAGCACTGGACGGCTTTTGCCGGTGTGACATTAGTTTGCAGCGCCAAATGCATTTTTCCTGATCAGAGAGTCGGTACTCCTTTCTATAATATTTCGTGGAAATATGTTACACATTGAACTTCAAGACATTCTCGTTCGGAATGGACTGCCGGACGGCGAAGCACATTTGTTAGGATTTATCGAATTTTGGAAATGATCAGTGTAACGAAGTGTGCTTGAGGCTGTGTGGTACATGAAGAAACGCACAGCTGGTGCTCGCAGTCATAAGTAAAGCTCTACCTTGTTTACCACTCCAGCAAAGGTGGCGTAGAAAATGGAGGAGTGCACCAAATATTCGCAACAACACGTTCTGATAGAATGGGAAGCGATTCCCTCACTGAGACACGTAGGGAATCTGCACGTTCCAGAAGCGCTTATATTTTAAGTGAAGAATCAACCAATCAGCATTCCAGATAAGCAAGGGACGTTTAGAATATTGATGGAAAAAAAGCAGAGAAGAGGTTGGTACGACTCGATACATTAGAGGCATAGGTAGAAGTACAAGCTAGAAAGAGAAGCTTTGAGTAATAGAAAAAATATTCAAGAAATATATACAAAATGCTAGAAGGAAAAGCATGTATAGCATATATAAGGAACTCAAGCAGGCTCGGTGACTCTTTTCCACCACCTCGTTTCAAAGGGGATGCCAATGTCATCATCATCATCATGAGTATGCATACTAGGCGAAGAAAAGGCAAGGAAGTAACCCCTCATATTGGCGTGAGGGCAGAAACAAACAGTCCTGGCTGCCGAATATCTTGGTCCTTATTGCTTGTGAGAAAATATTTTCTGCCCTGCTTTTCTCCTATTTGCATCTCTCTCTCTCTCTCTATATATATATATATATATATATATATATATACATATAGATATATATTGCATTTATTCTACAAGTCTACAAGATATGTCAATCTCCAAATACCACTTTAATAGCCAATCTACATGCCAAGCATAGCTCTGACACCGGCAACGGTGTCAGCATCGTAATTCAGATAACAGCCCACCTTAATGAACGCACATAGAGAAGTGAGAGATGTCCTATCGCCATACGCCAGGCAACGTAGTTCCGTGGCAAACACACGAAGCCGCAGAAATCTGGTGAAAATAAATGTCTATAGAGAGCACACCAAAAAGATGCCATGTTAAGATAAACTGAAAACAGAATACAAAACAAGAAGCCGAGGAACTGAACTGAATACAGTGAGTCACAGCATCACTAAACATCCTTGCCTGAATATTGTCTCGGCAGCGTCAGCTCTTTCTGTCCTCGTCAATCACGGACTCCTGCAGGCGCAGAAGTTCCGGTGTCGTTCGGTTGGTGGGGCGCTGTCGCACGCACAATAAAAGCAATGTCTACGGTCGCGTGGCTTGGCAAATAATAAAGAAAAACAAATCTCGCAGAAGGAGACAAGATGAAAGAAAGACAAAGGCATACTAGCAAAGCAAAATATGTATTGATTGATTTCGGGGTCTGAAGGGCCCGAGAATTGGTTCTTATACGCATTACCCTTGCTCTATCGCTTGGGGTCCCCATCGATCTTTTATTCGCCCCTCGAGCTTCCTGGACTTTTGTCACTCTTTCTTTCCTTTCAGTAGTTTCTTCTTCACCCCTGTCTCAGCGGTCTCCCTGCCTATCGCCTTTCTGACCAGAGCCGCTGGCAGAATGAAGCATGTTTAGGCTTCTTCGCGTGTTCTGGGGTGACCCTGTCCCAAGAAGTAGTTGCATCAAGTTGCCCAAGTGCGTTAACGCATGAGCCAGGAATAGCATTAAGAGAGCAAGCACGCTTCGCAACGTTCGACGACGTTTTCGGAAGGGCTGCTTTTCACGTGGCAAGCTCGACCTTGAGCTGCACGATGAAATCATGACGGTGTGGGCTTTGTAGTCAATTCTGATCATTCAAAATTGTAGGAACAGCGTGAGCTAGCCCCTATTGCTTCGGCATCGACTGGGTTTATTCGGCTGAGCCATTATCGGATTGTAACAGCACCAAAGAAAACAAGACCGAGTAGACGTACATGCTCAATGCGCTCATTTCCTATAACTGTGTTATCTGGAAACCCGCGGACACGTTGTAAAAAAAAGTAATTTATTAGGAAAGTCAAATGAATGTAGGCAAAACAGAGGAGGGTGACGCAGTAACTGTGTTGGGCCTTCCAGACCAAACAGCACGAAACAGATGACCGGCAAGGATTCGGATGACGCAACGCTGAATCACAACTAAGTGTTTCCTGGAATTAACAGCATTAATATGCACACACAAATTCACATTGTGCATGCAAGATATGCACGGTGCATCCAGAAATTTATACTATTCAATAATTTTCCAACGCAGCTTGCAGGTGTGGCACGCACAGCTTGCCTCGGTGTATCCATATGTAATCTTGTGAGTGCAGGAAAACTTTTAGTGGTCAGTCAGCTTCAGGTGTGACAAGCTCAGCGTGCCCCTGTTTATGTATATATATTTTTGTGAATGCAGGAAAACTTTTAGTGGCGAGTCAGCGCCCGCATTGTTTTAATGATTACCTGTCATCTGTTTCACGCTCTTTGCTTACAAAGAGGTTAACCTACCTAGTCGCTCAGTTTGTTATTTTGATCTATTGATTTTTACCTGCTCTTTTATACATCTGCGCGCATTCAATATTCGCTGTTAGTAAGCTTCGTTTGTCTCTTGTCTTCGCCCTTGTCTCTGATTGGTACTGTTAAAATCCGATTATGTTAAATCGCAATGGCCGATTTTTAATGGGCCCATGCAGTGTGAATCAAAACTTATGCTGTCTGCACGGTAAGAAGCGCCACTCTCAGGCTATGGGACAGAGCTTTAGGTTGTATACCAATCGTGCGCGCCGTCTATGTCTCATTTTGTTGTATGTCGTGGCAGAAATATTGGAACTCTATGATGCTGAGTATATTGACAGAAAAGTCCACATGAATCGCTGTCGAAACAGAGAGGTGAATTCTCGCCGTCAGAGACCGCTACGATCATAAACTCGTTCTTTAGCTCATTTTTCCCCCTTATCGTGAGTGCGATTTTGTTACCTCCGTCGTACAGCAGCGGTTGCAGCACTGATCGGTTAGACTCACAGCGCGAGCCCTGTTCGTTCTTTCTCCTCTTTTCTCGAGTGATGGCGCCGACGCGCCTCGTTCAAACAATGAAATACCACACGCGTGTAGCAATATAACTACTCGTAACTGTTTAAAAATTACATTGACCATATCTTCAGCAGCTTCGCTAGTAATCTTGTTAAAATTGGTCCAAATTTACTGAAAACAACGAATTTTCATTGCATTCTAGCAGGGCTTATTCAGCAATCTATTGACTTAGGATACGTTCCTGACGAATAGAAATAGCTCAAATAATTTACTCTCTAGGTAAGGGCAAGGGCTACACCGAGGAAATTCCAACGCTCTCAGGACGTGATGCGCATCGACAAGGCAGACTACACGACAAATCCGGATATATCTATCGTTGCAGTGAACTCGGAGAGTGATCTTAAGGTGAGCGGATCTATTAAAACCAACAGAGTCGAGCTCGCTGAGGAGCCGGTCATTGCTCGTGCAACGACTCATCATCCGTTGCTAATTACATGCTCGTTTCATTGATCACTATATGAACAGCCATTATGAAACCTGAACAGAGCACAATAGTGTACTCATTAGCCAACAATAGTTCCAGCAAGATTAATCATATGAAACGCAGTTGTTCGAGATGGTTGCCAAATTTTACCAAGCAATCAATGACTCATCCCAAATATAAACCATGTTTGTTGACTTCGCGAAAGCTTTTGACAAGGTAGTTTATGACCATTTATTAAAGGCTAACTGAAACAAAATTCCCTTTGGTCTCAAAGTGTGACACCTGAGCAGATACTAATTAACCAACCTTGGCAACGCGATAGAGGTGGTAATCGTATCCGTTAGCTGCCTTTAAATCGCACTTAGGCAGGCTATGCATGAACCTGGCGGTGTCACTATGACGCAACTCCTAGCACGCCCCACCCTTGATTTTACAGCGTGCCGCTGGCGCAGCTGCTCTAGCTAGCTCGCGTCGTAACACCTGGAGAACCGCAGAGACCAACCAGAGCACGCGGTAGTTCCGAGCGTCCCAACGGCAAGACGGCTCGTCGTGGCGCCCGTGAGTGAATGTGCTATCGACGTCAAGCGGCAACGTGGCTTCCAAGTTTGCAAGGAAGCACCCGCGCAATCTCGGATGTTATGCCGAGGCGCGCTGCACTACGTCACGCGTCGCTTAAGCCGAGCCGAAATGGCTCTTTTTTTTCAATGGAGTTTTACGTGCCCAAACCACGATCTGATTATGAGGCACGCCGTGGTGGGAGACTCCAGATTAATTTTGGCCTGCTGGACTTCTTTAACATGCACTTCAATCTAACTATATGCGTGTTTTTGCATTTCGATCCCATCGAAATGTGGACGCCGGGGCCGGTATCTCATCCCGCAAATAGGGCGGCTGGTGTTTCTTTTTTTCCTTTCTTTTTGTCTTTCAGTATCGAAAATATCCACTTTCGACGAGGCTTTCCTCATTCTTCGGCTCGCATATTAAACGCCACATTTCGCATGGAGGCCTCGGTTTTTCCCACAAAAGCTTAAGATTGGTTTTTACGAGGTAAAAATTTAATTGCTGTAGGCGTTTAAACGGGGGAAGGGGGGTGTCTAAAATCGCGATTCTCGCCAAAAAAGAAACGCCTTTTATAATTTTGGTTATTTTGGATGTCTACATATATAATGAAGCTCACCGGCAAGTTTCCTTTCAATCTGCGCCATTAAAAAGAAAGAAAAAAAGAATGAGATCACGTGACGATAGCACGCGCTCGTCGGCGAGAGCGCCCATGAAGACTGCATTGAAGACGCGGCCGCAGTGCGGGTAAAAAAAAATGCCCGGCCACGCATTGAGTGCCAGCGTTCGAAAGCATTTTTTTTTTTCACGCGTTTTATTCAGGGAAGAGCTTCCATCGAGAGTGCAGCGTAGCACAAAGTAAAAACTAAGAAACTCATCGTTCCGGTTACGGCGCCTTTGTCTGCGAGTGCAGAAAAAGGCGCCGGACTGCTCTAATGGTGAAAAAAGAAAATCGAAGGCAACTTGAAGTAATTCTCAAAGAGCTGGTTCGAATTAAAGAAGATGGTCTAACCTATGGAGCAGGGAACTTTGATTAACTGTTTGTGGTGTTAAATTAAAATAAGGAGTTGAAATCTAAGAACTCATTTATCCTCGGTGAGCACTTCCCCGCCGAGCAAAGTCCTTCGGAAAACTGTTAGGCAGTTTCTGGGCTGCAATGTTGCCAGGGACAACATGAGGTACTTTTTTACTTTTTAATTTTTATCAACACAAAAAAATTATTACATACCTTACATATAGCAACGAAAAAAATGTAACATAGACATAGTGACATTTTTACAGTAATGGAATGCAGAACACACGACTGGCCCTATACTCCCTTATAGCCCCTTAGGAGGTGTCTATAAAACATAATCAGTGCGTCTTCAGTACATCTAAACGATAGTTTTCCTGTGATGACATGCCTACTCTATCCTTATGGCAGCCATAACATCGTTTCTATTTCATGTGTATTACATAACACAAGAATGTTCAAAAACGTATAATTTGTGAGACATGTCTGTGCAACGTTCAAAATTTAATTTTGAGGCCGGTATTTCAATGCTTTAAAACCTGTAGCAATATTTTCTTCTTTTATAACGCAAATAAAATCCGGAGTGCCGCAGGGCTCGGGCGGCTACTGCGTAGGGCGTTGCCGCACGCACTTTATCTTTTGGAAGCGATCTGCGATATATAGAGACATAGCGCGCCGAGTCCTGGAATGTTCATGTGCGCTGTGGTATCGCCCCAAGTACAGGTTGAAGCGATAGGCTGCAAAAAGGTCAATTCGCTCTCCGCCGCTTCCGAGCAACCTCACTGCACTGTTTTGACAGCGAGTTTCCGCCGTCATCGAGTAGGATGTGCTCACGTTTGTTGTTGCATGCGTGACACCATGCTTGATGACCTAGGGTGCGATCTTGTACGCGTTCCAAAATAGAACGGAGGCGGTTCGTTCCACCGAGCCAAATACGATTCGTCAATTTGAACCGTGCCGAACGCCATGACGTCAATTGTGACGTGATATCTGCTGTCAATCATTCCGTGTCGTTTGCTATCGGACGAACAGAACGGAACATACCGCCTATTTCGTGACGTAAAGAACGAACCGCCTCCGTTCTATTTTGGAACGCGTACAAGATCGCACCCCTAGTGCGCTATAACCTAAAATTATTCCAAACTTTTCTATTCCAATTCTGCACTCAGCCCTCCGCGATTGGTCAAAAACTTTTTTGGACCATCTCCACTTCGCTTTTCTCTCACGCGACGTCACGAAAACCGCGATAGCTCCTCATCTGATATGACGCGTACCCACTGATTATGCATGGTTGGACCGAAAAAAGGAAAAAATTGTTATTTCTGATTCGACGCCTTTTCACCATAAGACCTCGGCTATCAGTCAAAAGTTTTCAGGCTGCACCCACTTCACCGGCCTGTCACGCGACGTCACAAGAACGCGAAAACTCACTTCGTCAAAGTGATATCGACGCGTTAAAGATGCATTGAAACAGGAAAGAAGCAGGAAAGAATGGATCAGACTGGATCCATTACATGCACAGGTAGAAGGTAGATACAGAGGCTTTAGTTAATAAGAAAAGATTAGGGAGATATTGGCAAAGTGCTAGACTGATGGCATGTATAGATTACCTGGTTAGCTGAAGCAAGCTAGGTGATTGTTTGTCACCACGCTGTTTCGAAGGGGCGGCTCACAAATCAGCATGATCATCATAATCGTCATGGAAGCGCGAGAGAGGAATCCGGCTGCATTACACGTCTCTTATATAACGCATTATGGAGTACAAATATAATGTGTCACTACATTACTTCAATTCTAATTGCATTAACTTGCCAATTGCGTCCTGAGATGATTTCTGTCGGAATTGTTTCGTTCCTTTTCTTTATGACGTTACATTGTCCTTGTGCTACATTTCTCGTGGTTTACTTTTTTTTTCTTACCATGGCATTGTGTTCCTTTTACACATGGTGTCGTTATATGTTAGCCCTGAGTTCGATGTACTCCTAGTGAATGTTTTCTTGTTTATCGTGTTATTTTAGTTTAACAAGTGTGATCTCTTAAATGTTTTCAGTAATTATCCTTGACTTATTCTTAGACCTATGTGCAATGCCCATTTCGAACTTTATGGCATTAGGTTAGCTCTCGTGCTCAATTTCTTGCGCTATACCTTTAGTGTATCCGTCACGTACATGATTTTCACAGTCTTAATAATACGTTGTTCCAGTTTATGTGCTTGTTTTATTTTATCATGCATTATAGATTTGTCCTCAATTAACATCTTGGATTTATTGCAACGTCATAACAATATGGTCCTAAGTGACATAGATTATTAGGTGTGTTGTTCTCCATTTCCAGCGTCCTAGTTTTCTTATACCTTGTGTAAATGGTATCATTAGTTATAACCGAGCTTGATGTATTCATCGTAAAATTTTGTCCTCGTTACATCTGTTAGCTTTATTTTACATGCATTATGTCTTTGAATGTATTCATTAATTATCCTTGATTTATTCTAACACATTTGTATAGTGCCCGGGGGGCCTTTAGGGTATTTAGTTTGGGGTACATATTTGTATATTCAGAATAGTTAGAGAACATTTATTAGACATGCGTTTGTGTATCTTCTGCCTAAGTGCATCGGAAGGTACACTCAATTTAAAATGCGAAGCACTCTTCCTGAACTCTCCCAAAATCCAGAAACAGGGGCTATTGCTTCTGTGTTCCCTATTAGCTCATGCACAGCACACCATGCCTAAATATTTGAACCCCACACAGAGGTGTACGACCCCCGCAGGTGTACCTCTAACCGGTTCTCTTCCCTACGCGATTACGCATGAAAATAACACTGTCTAACTAGCCTCCTTGCAAAAATCATCATCATCATCAGCCTGGTTATGCCCACTGCAGGGCAAAGGCCTCTCCCATACTTCTCCAACTACCCCAGTCATGTACTAATTGTGGCCATGTTGTCCCTGCAAACTTCTTAATCTCATCGCCCCCCTAACTTTCTGCCGCCCTCTGCTACGCTTTCCTTCCCTTGGAATCCATTCCGTAACTCTTAATGACCATCGGTTATCTTCCCTCCTCATTACGTGTCCTGCGCATGCCCATTTCTTTTTCTTGATTTCAACTAAGATATCATTAACTCGCGTTTGTTCCCTCCCCCAATCTGCTCTTTTTCTTGTCCCTTAACGTTATACCAATCATTCTTCTTTCCATAGCTAGTTGCGTCGTCCTCAATTTAAGTAGAACCCTTTTCGTAAGCCTCCAGGTTTCTGCCCCGTACGTGAGTACTGGTAAGACACAGGTGTTATAAACTTTTCTCTTGAGGGATAATGGCAACCTGCTGTTCATGATCTGAGAATGCCTATAAACGCACCCCAGCCCATTCTAATTCTTCTGATTATTTCAGTCTCATGATCCGGATCCGCAGTCACTACCTGTCCTAAGTAGATGTATTCCCTTCCAACTTCCAGTGCCTCACTACCTATTGTAAACTGCTGTTCCCTTCCGAGACTGTTAAACATTACTTTAGTTTTCTGCAGAATAATTTTTAGACCCACCCTTCGGCTTTGCCTCTCCAGGTCAGTGAGCATGCATTGCAATTGGTCCCCTGAGTTACTAAGCAAGGCAATATCATCAGCGAATCGCAAGTTACTAAGGTATTCTCCATTAACTCTTATCCCCAATTCTTCCCAATCCAGGTCTCTGAATACCTCCTGTAAACACGCTGTGAATAGCATCGGAGAGATCGTATCTCCCTGCCTGCCGCCTTTCTTTATTGGGATTTTGTTGCTTTCTTTATGGAGGACTACGGTGGCTGTGGAGCCGCTATAGATATCTTTCAGTATTTTTACATACGGCTCGTCTATACCCTGATTACGCAATGCCTTCATGACTGCTGAGGTTTCGACTGAATCAAACGCTTTCTCGTAATCAATGAAAGCTATATATAAAGGTTGGTTATATTCCGCACATTTTTCTATCACCTGATTGATAGTGTGAATATGGTCTATTGTTGAGTAGCCTTTACGGAATCCTGCCTGGTACTTTGGTTGACGGAAGTCTAAGGTGTTCCTGATTCTATTTGCAATTACCTTAGTAAATACTTTGTAGGCAACGGACAGTAAACTGATCGGTCTATAATTTTTCAAGTCTTTGGCGTCCCCTTTCTTATGGATTAGGATTATGTTAGCGTTTTCCCAAGATTCCGGTACGCTCGAAGTCATGAGGCATTGCGTATACAGGGTGGCCAGTTTCTCTAGAACAATCTGCCCACCGTCCTTCAACAAATCTGCTGTTACCTGATCCTCCCCAGCTACCTTCCCTCTTTGCATAGCTCCCAACGCTTTCTTTACTTCTTCCGGCGTTACCTGTGGGATTTCGAATTCCTCTAGACTATTCTCTCTTCCATTATCGTCGTGGGTGCCACTGGTACTGTATAAATCTCTATAGAACTCCTCAGCCACTTCAACTATCTCATTCATGTTAGTAATGATATTGCCGGCTTTGTCTCTTAACGCATACATCTGATTCTTGCCAATTCCTAGTTTCTTCTTCACTGTTTTTAGGCTTCCTCCGTTCCTGAGAGCATGTTCAATTCTATCCATATTATACTTCCTTATGTCAGCTGTCTTACGCTTGTTGATTAACTTCGAAAGTTCAGCCAGTTCTATTCTAGCTGTAGGGTTAGAGGCTTTCACACATTGGCGTTTCTTGATCAGATCTTTCGTCTCCTGCGATTACTTACTGGTATCCTGTCTAACGGAGTTACCACCGACTTCTATTGCACACTCCTTAATGATGCCCACAAGATTGCCGTTCATTGCTGCAACACTAAGGTCCTCTTCCTGAGTTAAAGCCGGATACCTGTTCTGTAGCTTGATCTGGAATTCCTCTATTTTCCCTCTTACCGCTAACTCATTGATCGACTTCTTACGTACCAGTTGCTTCTGTTCCCTCCTCAGGTCTAGGCAAATTCGAGTTCTTACCATCCTATGGTCACTGCAGCGCGCCTTGCTGAGCACGTCCACATCTTCTATGATGCCAGGGTTAGCGCAGAATATGAGGTCTATTTCATTTCTAGTCTTGCAGTTCGGACTCCTCCACGTCCACTTTCGCCTATCTCGCTTGCGGAAGAAGGTATTCATTATCCGCATATTATTCTGTTTCTGGCCAAGCGAATTGGGCCTATTCGCAACACCTTCGATGAGATAAAGTAAGCTTCGGGGGTTATGTTGATTCCAACAAGATTCGATTAGATTAGATTCGCCCTAATTTTACACCGAAGTTTCTGGTGCGGCTATAAGTATTCGCTAACAATATACACATGATTTCATGCTGTTGGGAGTAATAAACTAAATAATTCATTTTGTTTATAATTCGAAAACGCAGGTGTGATGTTAGTTTGACGTTCAGTCAGAATTTGAACTTTTGGGTTAATGTGTGGTCCCCACTATTGGCAATTTCATTTTCTGCCTGCTGCGAAGTGTTAAACAATACGGTTACAAATTTTCCTCACAGACCTCGTTCAGCCGTAGCCAATAGCAAATTTAACACTTTGAGACAGTGGGGCAGTGCTATTGGAAACTCGCAGAAGGTAAATATGATTTTTGAAGAAAATTTATAAAACTTTTCTTTTTTCCCTGTTTCATGCATTAGGCAAATATGCCTAGAGGGTTTTCGCGGTCCCTGCGGTAAACGAAATGGCCCAAGTTCCTTATATTTTGTTGGTGTTGGAGCCATCGCACCGGTATTCTAAGCTGAAACTACAACTTTTCTAGGTAAATTGCATCCTTTGTAAGAAATTACTTCTACAACCATTTCAAGGCTTAAATGAGTCCTCTAGTTTGGCGAATGTCCGGAACGAAGCAAACGTGCTAGAAAGTGGAAATTTTTACAAAATGGGTTGTTTCCAAAACACAAGTCAACCAGGGTCTTTGTTATACGTGATTGAATTAGGAAGTGCTCGAACAGCGTTTTACAGCTGTTATCTGTTATGTGAGGACTGTCCTGGGAAACTGGCCAATGACATCGAGTTGACATTAAGATTGCAATGTGGCCGATTTGATGGTTGATGTGTGGGGAAAGATTCGTGTTGAAAGAATATTCATCGTTACAAATAATTACAGAATACTGCTTTTCTTGCTATTTTAAAGTCTTACAGGAGGCACGAAGAAAAGTTTGCCCGTCTCTTTGGAGAAATTAACGGGAGACTTGGTTCGTACGTATGCAATAAAAATGAGCGGCCAATTGAAGAGAATATGTAAAGAAATTTGACAGTGTCGACATGCGGAGGGCTATAGGTCTCTTGGACTGCTTGCGAAGAATGCAGCTTGCACTCCATGGGGAACGTGATCTCCTGTTCAATAAATTTCATAAAAATGGAGAGGAGATTCATGACGATGCGCTTATAAAATGAATTGGATAGATTAGAGCAGGTTTGAAGAATTGCTCCAGGAAGTGCTCTATATCGTTGTACAGCTGTTGTTCATTGTGTTTTCACTGAAGGGAGCAAAATTTCAAATTTGGGTAATTTCTGGAGCCTGAAATGCTATGTATGGCAAACGTTCAACGTTTATGGCTAAGCTATAAATTAACAAATGTATATTTCGTCCTTCCTTTCTCCTTACTTCCATGTGTTACATGAGACGTATGTGCGGGCGTTAGTGAACTAAAAAAACGAGAAGAAATAGAGTCTAGATTGAGAGGTGGAGCGTTGATAGCGATAGCAATTTATTAGACAATTACACGAAGTTTGTAGTTCTATCGGCGTTATAGATATGAGTAACAAGCCGCTAAAACCTAAAAGACAAGCATGGTGTTATGCGCGCACTGGAATATATGAACAGGTCTCACTAGGTCAACGCAAACACTCGCTGTCACATTGCATCTGATGAAAAGCACCGGTAGCGGGGAGAGAACGATTCACGCGTCCACTCGCCTCAATGCATTCCCTGAGCGCGTGGGAATTCAGACAGCGGGTATGAAGCCACCTCGGCTCGCCTTACATTTGCACCAGCCGCATATGACCCCAAATATAGGGCATGTCGGCCGCGCCTGTGCTCAGTCTTGCCATGCGCAGCCACGGCCGGGCCTGCGAAGGCGATGCGTGCTTGCCTGCAGGACACCGGCACATACTTATACCCCTTGGGTGCCGTGAATAGTGAACTTGCACTAAGGTAACAGTAGAAAAATGTACAACTTTGCCCCGTGGCTATCTATCACAGTCTAAATAATGATGTATTTCTGCGGTTTTATAACAGCCATCTACAGCAATAAGCATTTTGACGTGAAACGTCTTTAGCTCGGTGAGCATAGGAGTGCGCCCTAAAGCTTCGTGTGACAAAAACTTGTGAAAATATCATCGCTTGTCTTTTTGCAACCGTACTGCTCACGCGTGTTACTTTGGTATCGTTGCGTAGAGGAAAATGCCGCTACCTAATCACGCATGTGCCTTGTGTACAGGCAACCCCATTGTCGCGTCACGCTTGACACAACCGGTGCTAAATTTAGCTTCTCGCTCGGCGTTCGCAGATGGCTAGTTCAGCAGTACTTTTTTTCGATCCAAGCTAGAGTGGTCGCATTTGAGAGAGCTCACTCAGCCATAGTAGGCATAATTCACGAAAACGAAACCTGCGCTCATCAACTGCCACAGGTCTTACAAGTGTGCAACTTATTGAAACGATTTAATGCTTTTTCGGCTATCGCACCCCCTCATTCGAGACGTAGGGCCCAGAAATTTCGTGAAGACATAGAAATTTGCGTCCACCATGATTAACCGTCGTAGGGGGCCCATTAAGCATACGTGGCGAGCACGGTTGACAGATTAGACCATAGGACTGCCAGTAGCTACACATAATGTAAGCATGTAAGCTGTCTAATGCGTGAATAAATGTAAGGCGCTTCATTTTGGCATACACTCGGTCCTGCTTGTGTTGCGTGCTCAGATGGGGCTGTTGTCGCGCCATGCGTCACTAATTCGAAGATAAATTTTGCTCAAGCTTGGCGTTCAGAGGCATAAGGCGGCAGTACTTTTGTCGATCATGGGGGAATGGTCGCGTTTGAGAAGGCTCACACTGTCATAGAGTGCTCACTCTCGCACACACGTAACGTGTACAAGAGTGGTCAGGGCTGCTGCGCTCCCAATAAAGAGCACGCATTTTTCTTTTGCTTCATAAGCTTTCTTGCACCAACGCAGCATGCAAGCTAACAATTTGGGCTCAGAAGAACATTACTAGAAGCTCGATAAATTCTGCGCTTCTTCTTCTTCTATGGAAGTTCGATACATTCGGTTAAAAACATCGCAGATGCTTTTTTGTTCTTCCTAGAAAATTAATCAGTTGGAACACAGTGCAAGTTTTTGAAACACATGCAATGAGGGTTGTCTATGCTGTTGAGCCATGCATACTACATTGTATGAATGTCAATGACCGACCTAACGAGTTGCTTGAGCTTTTTTACAGTGGAATTGGTTGTGCCGCGAAAGTGTAACATGTATTTTAAGAAGCAGTGTCGGCTTACATGCAGATTCGTAAATGCAAGTGTGCAAATATGCAGAGAGCTCTAATAATTGCAGTTTCACTTATAGGCGAAGCAATGCCAGCGAAAGCGAGCACGCGAGGTCTGTGCTGATGTGCAGCGTAAACATCACGCCGGAGACCACCAATCGTTGTAGGTTAACCTGAAGCAACGATCAGTGAGTGTATGTGAAAACTGCGTCGTTAGATCTCCAGCGGCATCGCGTGTCCCTATACACGCTGAAATGTGAACAGACGCGCAAAACGCCGTTAGCCATCGTGGCGCCCCCGAGCAGTGCACATTTTCGTGAATCGGCTTTGCAAAACAGCCGTGAAAGAGAAGTTTATTCACGAAACGAAATCTCAAGAATGCGCCTCAACTTCATTTCACGTACACAAAACAACAAAATATTAGTGATGAAGGCACATACAACTAAGCGAACAAGTAATGATAAACATTCAGGCGTAAAAGAAGAATTTCGAGCCTCGTAGGATTTTCCACTCCCACCACATGTGGCAAATACAGGTCTCAGTAGGAGAGCGGCTGAGCGGTTGAAAAACTCTACGAAAGGTGCCGAGAACTTCCGCAAAACCTGGTCTGCACTTAGATCCGTGAAGTCTACACCTGCCCTTTCATATATCTGCATGCGTAAGCGGCGTAGACATGGGCCCACAGATAGCCTTCTTTGGCTGCTCATTCGTCGCCGCACCGCCTTGGTGCCATAAGACGAGTGCCCCACACACCACAAAATCTTTTGAAAAAGTCTTCACGTCTGTCTTCTTCAGTCCATGCATCTACCGAGCGTGTGCCGTAATAGAAACAAAAATATGTTTGCTACTCGTATCCAGCTTTTCTGGACACAAGGGTTTAGTTCGCGTGAGTGCCACCACGTGGCGTACTGACCTTAAACTTTTCAAACTTCCCGCGGTGACGCGTGATGACGTCAACCAAACAAAAATAAAAAGAATAAAAGCTATCCCTGCGCACTGAACTTCGCCACAATGCTTGTCCCGCCGGCGTTGTCACTGTTCTTGATAAAGCGCATTCGCTCGTCGCCTGGAAATTACTCTTCATCCTAAGAGCGTTCAGTAGCACGAGCAATGGTTGATTCTGGGGTTTTGATGCGGTTCTTTTTATTGCGAAAGCAATACTGCTCGCACTTAAGGCCCATTGGTGGTCGTGGCGCCTCCTTACGCAACTGCGCGTCACGTGACCGTGTGACGTCACACCAGACCGAGAGACGGGGCCCCAGCTCGCGGCATCGTTGGAGAAGGCGAAGCCTGCAGTTGCGCGCTGCTGCAGCGGCGCTACCAAGAGAGGGCGCTCGCTGGTGTGACGTCACGCTAGGAGGATAAATGGGGCTACAGCTCGGCTCCTCGCAGTGGTTGGCGCGCTGCCTTGCGCTATGTCGAATGATGTATAGCCATAAGTTTAACAAAGGGCAACCATGTCCACACCATCAGCCGAACGAAGGCGCTGCCAAGGGTATTGCTTCCGCAATCGTGCAGGCTTAACCAAGCTAAGCCTCCACCCAAATTTTTTCTCTTTTTTTTTTTTCCTTCTCTCTTGATTTTTTTTTTCATTCTGCGGAGCAAAGAAGCTAGCCTAACTGTCAGAAGCACTTGGGGCAGCCTTTCTTCAGTCGGCACACACTGTTAACGTCCGAACATCGCACAGCGTCTACTAGAGACGCTGTCGTGGACGGATTTTGATTTTCGCCTATCGAATTCGTTAAGGTGCACACAAATATTTCACTAGCCACTTTGCAAAGCGCACTCATGGGCTACCACCGCAGCTGCAAATCTAGATGTGCTTAAGTATTAAGACATATACATGGATATGTTGGTTTTTCACCCTGACACAAAAGTCACGACACAAGAGTTCAGCATACTGTCCATGTGTCGTTGCAGGGTGTGAGACCGGGCTAGTTGGTATTCCATCCTAAAGTGACTAGCGCAAGAGTGGACACGGGACACTAAAGAGGCGACAAGGATAAGCGCAAACTTCCAACTGGGCGCTTGTCCTTGTAGCCTCTTTAGTGTCCCCTGTCCACTCTTGCGCTAGTCACTTCAGTCTGTGTCGTCGTCCGTTAGCATGCTATGGCCGAAGCTGCTCGCAATATTATTTCACATTTACTGGCCACCAGGCCAGGTACACCCTTGGGTACGACATATAGAGTACTTGCAGTTAGTTTCCAAAGTAGCCTCCTATGGCGGTTATCCACGTGCGTGAAGCAAGAACGCTATTTAAAATTATTGCGCAGTAATATGTGCGGGATTTGTATGTTCTCCACATTCTCTACCACGTTGCCGTTCCGCCTTTATTATATAGCCGCAATGTAGACTAACAGCTATCGAACGCCATAAAGACTATCCACATACTCAACGACCTGGCGCACAACTCCTGACACTTAATTGTATTCAAGAGTTGTGCGACTGCCCAGGACATCCTTAACGAATGTTACACAACACATTAAGACGTTTTACTTTGCCAACACCACGATTTCATTATGAGGCACGCCGTAGTGGAGGATTCGGGAATAATTTAGACCACTTGGGATTTTTTAACGTGCGCCTAACCCTAAGTACGCGGGTTTTCGCATTTCACACCCATTGAAATACGGCTGCCGTGGTTGGGATTCGATTCCGTGACCTCGTGATTAGCAGCCGAAGCCAATAAAAGCTAAGCAACTACGGAGGGGAAGGAGTGTTGCCAGTAGGAGGAAGGTGACAGCGGGCACGTGAGACAATTTGTTCCCATCCTCATTGCGCAAGAATCGGTACCATTTGTCGACGAATGACGCCGTAGAATGCACTGTATTCAATGTGATTGAGTCCGCGTCCAATATTTCAGACCAAAATCATACTGTAACTACTGACGACCACGCATCTCGCTAATACGTGCAGTCGCTTGACAGCTACCGAGTGCTGGTGTCGGCCACAGGACCTACTTTACCTTTGTTCAACACTTGCCGGCATTCTCGACTTATTTCGCACCATTGCGTTTCAGCTGAACTGCTTCAACAGCCAATTTATTTGTGCCAAAATTTGGCCACCCTGTTAACGTTATTATTTCTTATTTTTAAGTCATCTTTTATATTAACCCTTTACTGCACAATTTTTTCTTTTGCCATAAAATTATTCATGTCGTTGCAGGGAACCATAACAATAGTTGTACCAATAAAAAAAATATCTTCAGTGGACTTTTACAGTTTGTATTGGCAGAAAAAGGGTACGTTGCATATTTGCAACAACGTGCACATAAAGAAAAAGTTGAAAGCCCTAGTTATTGTGTTTCAATCTGTAACATTTATTTACATGACAATCAGCAAGGGGGAACACATCGTACAATAGAAAGCTATTTCACTTGCTTGCTTGAAAAGGTTGGTTCTATACCTTGAGCAGTAATCAGTAAGTAATGAGAAACGGTGGACTCATTTTGTAGTGTGGTACACAAAAAAGCAATTGCTCTTGTTTGTGGAACAGAGATGCACTCCACACTTAACGCAGTAGCTCATGCAGATTCCTGTGCAGCCAGGAAGCTTGCAGCGCTGCCGCTTCTTGCTCCAAAGAACCCAGTGACCAACCTGAGGAAAGCAATGAAAATAATGAGCACTGAGACAAAGCTTCTTAGATGAGAGATAATACATGATCTAGCCTGAAATCCTGAGTTGGAGTTGATGGTCCCTTTTTTTTTCTTCTCATCAGAGGCTTGTACTATTGACTCATTGCTAGGCCTTCCTCGCTTTTTCAGCGCCGTCTTCCCAGCCTTGCAGAGTGATGCAGCCAGGTCCATCCTGAACTCAGCCAACGGAAGTAGCTTTTCAGTGTACTGATCGCGTTTTTTCATGACGTTCCTCTTGTAAAGCAACCAAGCATTTACAGCTGTCAAGTCAAGAATGCAGAAAAACACGAAAATAATATCTTTTCGACCTCAAGTAGGGACAGTAAATGGAGATGTGGGAGTTGAAAACGTCGACGCCTCCCATGTGCTTATTGTAGATGGTCATCACTGCAGGCCATGGTATCTCACTCTGCTCTTTTTTTTTACGATTATACCTTGATGCACTTGTAGCAGGCTGTGTTCCAACAAAGGAAGAGAGCAAAGTCACTGCTCGGGTATCTTGCTACCTTGTGCATGACAGTTCAATTCCATCCACAACCGCAACCCTCTCTTCAAAATGTCCTCTTCCTTTTTTTCATTTCTTGCTCGCTAGGCAGGCTCACTGCAGGGACCCGGTTTGTCCGCACAGTACCAATGCAGTGTACAGAGTCTTTTTCTCGGTACACCTGCAAACTTGGGCAGTTGAAATATTTGTTGAAGTACACTTTGTGGTGTACGCCTCTCGGAACCATTCTACTCAAGCGAACAACAACATTTTTACTCGCTACACAGTCAGGCTCTCCTGAAAGTCCTTGCGCCGAGTTCTCCTGTCCGGTATACACCTCCAATTTGTAGGAGAAGCCGCTTACACCGGAGAGCACTAAAACATTGTAATCCCATTTTTTGGGCTTCTTGGGACAGTACTGCTTGAGAGAGCTTCTACCTTTGAAGGGTATCTTCTGTTCATCAATAGACAGATGCTCTTCAAGAGGCACAAGCGACAACTGTTCATTGATGGTATCAATGAGAGGGCACACTTTCGTAAGCCGATCTCTTCCTGGCGTGTCCTTTGGGCCGAGAGTACTATTGTCAATGAAGTGGGTGTTATGCTTCAGTTTTTCAAAGCGACCCACAGGAAAGTTGTCAGCCACTTGGCTAACCCTGATTTCTGCACTCCAGTAGCCCTTCGAGTTCCTCAGTTGAGTGATCGACATCCACATGCGGCACGTCCCAATAAACACTCCCATCTCTTCTGCGGTGGTACAAAGGGGCTGACTCACATCTTTCTGGAGCGCAAACAAATTGCTCTGATCTGCAATTAGCGAAATCAGCGAGCTGTGGAAGAGAAACTTGAAGTATTGGAATGGTGTCTCTAGCTGTGAAATGTACTCTGGGAGTTCACTTTGTCCAGAGAACTGAACTGTCTCCGTATCTCTCACTAGATTCGCCTTCTTCCAAATGATCCTTCTCTTAGCTTGTATAAAGCGGTGGTCAGGTGTTGTGCCATTTGCTGTACCTTCGTCCTCGTCGGAGCATGCACTCGACTCGCTTGTGCTGTCACTTAGCTTTTCGAGATCAGGTTGAACATCTGCAGCCCAAACAGGCAGCAATATACAGGGAATAAAATAAGCGGAAAACAAAGCGAAATGCAGATATAGAACACAAGGTGCCTCTGTATATTGAAAGAAGGCGGAACCACTATGCACGGTGTCTTCGCGTTATAATCAAAAATTTTAAACGCAGGAGCACAGACATAAGGGTGAAGCCGTAACGATGCGAGACAGCAGAGCTAGCGCGCACACACCCTGATAAAAAATTCGGGCATTCCACCAGGCAACACATTCCACACACGATAAATCCAAACAGACTTACACTCGCGGTCGTCGTCACTCCCGGAAAGTTCGCTGTCTTGGCTATCTGACGGAATTTCTCGGCAATAATAACGTTTAGAATCCATTTCTAGTTCGAGAACAAAAATCAAACCCAGTGAGCACGTTGTTGCAAATACGCAACGTAGTAACTTTCCGTCGCGAGAAACAAACTATTGCGAGAAAATAATGTTTTTTGCCATCTAAACGATTAGGAGGATGTATTACACAGCTTAAGATTTTTTTCCACGGGTTATTCCGTTCAGAAAGGCGTTTATAACTGGCAAAACTTACCTGTATAGCTACGTGCTGGCGCGAGCAGCGTCCACCATATTTGTTTGGCTATAGTTGCGCAGAATGAACACAGAGGGCAGAAAATAAAGACGCGTTTTTCAAAATATTGTTGCAGAAATGCAACATTGTGTACAGGAAGAACCAACTGAACTTAGATTTTGTTTTTATGGCCGTTTATCGGTATGTTGCATATATGCAACAAGGTGCAGTAAAGGGTTAAGGCTAATGCTGTCCTGAAATTTCCAGCGGTTTCACCTTTCCCAAAATGCCCGAATTTTTGTCGGCCTCTGTTCATATTTTGGAGGATATTTAATAGACGTGGAAACCATTGCGTGGCCCCCTGACAAGCTGCTCAAAAAGTAATTTTATAACCCTGAGGTCTTGTGCAAGCTTCGGCCTTCTTGCCGTTCATCAACCTCCTGATTTCCCTGTCAACTGTATCCCATTTTGACGACTCCAATCGCACGGAAGTTGGCAACGATATAATGGCCCTGGGATTAAAGCCATCTAAATCAATTCTACTGTGGATACGACAGCCGCTTTTGCTCACTGTGAATGGAAACATTGCGTTAATGAGCGCCATTCTTACGCATTGTAATTGATAGTAAAAAAATATGCGGATCCCATGTATGTGCGAATCGATGTAAGCAAAGCTTTCTGTGTTTGTTGTCATTGTCATACGTTATCTCCACAAAGTAGACAGGCACTCTCTAATGAAATGCTGTCAATGTTTGCTTGGTTACGCCTGCCATTGTGAGGCAAATAAACGGAACTTCAACTTATTTTCTCAGAGATAAACGCTAAATGAAATACTGACGTCATCCAAAACGAGATCAACAAGCGCCGTAGTGCTCAATCTTATGATGTCCCTATTAGTAAGCTTATATTCGTCATTTATATTCTTTTTTTTTGGGGGGGGGGGGGGGGCGATGTGCTCTTGTAGCCTAGAAATGTCTCTCGCACGTCTCTGATGTGCTCGTTTTTATTTTCAAGTACCCAATGAAAACTCTCATCGCTGCAACTTCATGATGTCCTGGTGGCAGGCCACCATGGCGTGTCGCGCAAGTATGACCACGCTGATTCATTTGGGTCGACATATACTATTTTGTGCGTCATACTTCGCCACATTCATTTTTCAAACTATGCGAGAGCTCGAAAAGGGCGGCCAACTCACTACGTCCCTTTCCTTTGTTTACTTCCGCAAAGTGTGTGTTTATCGTTGTGGTTACCAAATACGCCCAGCGGTATGCTACCACTCAAGCCTTTCTGGCGGCTGAGCAACTGAAGTCGCAGGCTTTATTCAACATGGCGCCGACGTCCAATATGGCTATCCTCAATTACCTTTCGCGGACTTCGCTCACCGCCTTCTATCCAGTCTCATCTCTTACACTACTCACTCCTGCTAGACACAACACAAACACGCAACGACCTTAATGAAGTATCACTGACACGCTAGTTGACATGCTGTCGACGTATATTTCCGCTGAGCACCGGGACTGGAGTGTGGTCCTGTCTGTGGTGACATTATCCGTCTACACCCTCGCTCAACAACACCGCTCGTTACTCATCACGTTTTTATTTGTCGACAAGAGCATAGTGTATTTCCTCTGAATGCGCTTTCGGCTTTAGGTGGGACCTTGCACGCCCGCTTATTCTGTTACGTTGATGGCGACCGTTGTCGTCAGGCTGCCGCCTCATTCTGAGCTTCGCAGTCACCAATGAGCACAGAAAGCTGTCTTCACAAACAAACCACCAGGATTCGAGCCCACCTCCCAAATGCACCATCTTGCATTTGGGAGATGGGCACGCTAACAATTACACTACCACCTGCCTCCACCAATTTCTGTTTATCTGCCTTCCCACTTCACGTTTTTGCCGCAGACGCAGGCAGAACGGATGCAGAAACGAAAAAAAAGTAAAGATTGCTTGAGCCGCCAGCTGACACATGTAATTAACTTTGGCAGGTTATTCTCATTGGAGCGCATGTAGGCCTGCGGCTGCGTGCAGCTTGTGGATCGTAGTTGTAATCGTAGTTGATTGTGGGACAGCGTAGTTGTAATCCACAGACCTTGCCACTAAGGAGTAATTGGCTAGGCATGGCTGATTGATGAATAAGTAATTGCGAAAATTGGTTTTCAGCAAAGGTTTGCTACCAGGAACGGCGGGAGCTTATACTGCCGCAAAGGACGGATGCGGGGCGGTGACTCGAATCATTTACTCGGCACATCACACATCTACACTGGAATTCAACTGGTTTTGCCAACTCTTGCTTATATTCTCTCGCCTCTAAGCTGCGACTTCGCCTGCCACCCGGGCCTCAGCTTTTCCTCTTTGTCCCCCGCTTCTTTCCCAATCTGCTGAGACGTGCTTCCACTGATGCTTGCTCCTCCTTTTTCTCAATAAATGAAGGCATTCATTCAAGCATTCCTAAGTTACTGCAGAAAATAGCGTGCCTTTATCTCCATAACCACCCTGTGTCTCGCCTGGACTCTGCCATCGCAAAACAAAGTTGCTGTGTTGCAAATGGCTGGGCGTCACATATACAATTTTCAAGGAATGGCCAGTATTATGGCGGGCAATTTTCGGTAGGTGACGAGACAGTATATAGAACACCTTCTCTGCCATATGCACACTCAGTGCTCTGCTTCGTGAGCTACTATTAGCCGCTACGACGAAGTACGAAATGAAAGAAACTTAGCTGGGCTAGTCGCGGGCAGATATTTTTGGATTCGTGATGCGTCGATTTAAAATATATATATTTCCCTTTTAAGCTTAAATGACAGCGATACAGACGAGGTGAGTTACGCTAGCTCGTTGGTTTGGACTAACGACGCTCATCACGCAGCACTTTCGTCTTATGCGTGTTTGCGAACGGGAATGAAAGACAGGAGGGTAACACGCCTTACTGAAATGAAACATTTGGAATAACCCTTGGTTTGGCGGTTGGACATATGTCGAGGGTCCCCGACACGAACCACCTGCAAGTATGTATCACCTTGCAAAGGGGAACTCAGATGAAACGTTGTCGAACGGGTAGGCTTTTAATTATCATGAGTACATCTTTATTGAAATTCTTTGCCATGAGGGGAAAGCCGACTAATAAGCATTTAAATTTTCTCTGTTATTAAAACATCCTGTTAATTAAAGGTTGCTGTGCCTTACAGCCCCCTAAATTAAAGAGTAAGTTATGAAAAAGAAATTGGTGCGGTAAATGTGTAAACGCAGGCGCAAGAAAAGCCTAGTCCGTTTCCCAATATTCACTCAATGAAGATGGAGCACCTTTATACTCTCACGTTGTAGTAATGTCAAGAACAAAACCCTTCCACAAGAGTCAGTCACGAATGTTACTCATTATAAGATGAGCTTGCACTGGAAAAGAAAATAACACTCAAACATAACTGTGGCGGTGCGCAAAGTGTTTCCTCTGATTCCGATCTACGGATGAAGGCGTCGGTTCGTCAGATTGGAGTGCTCGTACATTGCAGCGCGATCTCAGGTCGTCAAATGTGATGGAGAATGTAGTACGCCAGTATTCGCTTCACGCGCGCAATTTGATAAGAAAACGCTCTTTCGCTATTGAATCCGTGAAAACATACTGGATGTTAGAAACACATGCAGGCGCATATTGAGCGAACTGATAACTTTGGAACTGTGGTTAGACGCTAAAAAAAGCCCCCCCCCCCCCCCCCCCCCTAAAAAAGAAGAATGCAGTTGCTTTCAATATTAGCGGAAACATAGTGCTTGTAGATTCAAAAGTGCCTCCAACACTGCACAGCGACGCCGACATACAGGAAATTCAAGAGCGAACCACTTTCCAATTACTGGTATTTATCAAACCAGCATATCGTGGTTCAATGTAGCCCTGTAGTCCAGGGGCCAGTTCCACCACGGGTACTGTGTCGGAGCTCATATTTCATGTCAGCATTAATTGTCACAAAATCACAGCATTTTTTTCTTTAGATCTTATCATTAGACAGCTAAAATACATCCAGCGAAACTCTCACCTTCATATTTCAGTACTTTTCGTTCTAACGTGCATATCCGTGCTGATCCCTATGTTACAAAGTACTGAAAATGTACCCAATGCTTTCCTCCTGGAAGCTGTTTTTATTCCTTATGGTGCCAGGAAACCGAGCCTGATGCCGCCAACGCTCAGAAACCTAATCGGGAGCGCGCACAATGTTCTCGCACACCTTGTGGGATGTGCCGTAGCGCTGAGGTGCTTCTTGTATAATGTATGAGAATCGGTTGTAAAGACAGACGTGCAAGGTTGGGCCATGTGCTTAAGCTCATGAAGTTGATTTGTGCCAAGATAACCTGTCCAAGCTTTCACACTTTATAAGAAGTCTACAGCACCATCAATATGCCGGCTGCTTTTAATTGCACGAAACAAAACTATTGCAGCGATACAAACAATGTTAACATCATTTTATCATTCAAGTGTTCAGATTGGTAACCTCTAGGTGCAGAGTAAGTTGACAAGTTGTTTGCGTAATTATCAAAGCTACGTTAATTAAATTTTCAGTAATGGTTCTGACGTAACTAAAGAAAATGATTAATTTGGAGCGCGTCCTCGAGATTATGCAGCCAAGCGAAAAAATTTCGACTAAACATTCTTCTGTAAGAGCCACGCGAAAAAAAATTTCCCAAGTAAACATTCTTGGAAGATGTCACTGACGCAGAAAAAGAACATCTGTAAAGTCACAGAAAGAACAGCCCTTCACGACGGGACACAAAGGGGGAGCTGCACACAAATAGCGCTAACTTTAAGCGCTCTTCTTTATGTGATAATGAAGCAACTAGCCCGTCAGTCATTCCTTCCAAACCTGTAAAGTCAACGTGACCACATCTAGCCTTTTGTGATGCTGTCATCAATAGTATGGCCCCGTGAACATGTTCCCCATGGCCACATAGTCACGTTCCATTTTTATTCATGTTGCTTTCTCGAAGGCAAGCATATTAAAGTTTTAGTGTCAATACGGCAGTGAACGTGTGCCGCCGAAAGCTTGCTTGGTCGCAGAAGCGATGCATGACGGAATGATGGTGCAGATTTAGCGCGTCGCTGGCATCAAGATAATGCGCTGCCGCCGAGGGAAGGAAGATAACTAAAGTGAACAGCTTGGTAGCTGCTCACGGAGCCGTGCCGATGGTGGCGGTGCCATCATGACGAAATCTGAAACTTCGATATTGACGGCTGAGGCGTTTTTTATTGCGAAAGCAATACTGCTCACACTTTCGGCCCATCGGTGGTCGTGGGGCCTCCTTACGCAGCTGCGCGTCACGTGACCGTGTGACGTCACTCCAGAGCGAGAGACGGGGCCCCAGCTCGCGGCATCGATGGTTGAGGCGAAGCCTTGCGCGCCGCTGCTGCGGCGCTACCGAGAGAGGGCGCTCGCTGGTGTGACGTCACGCCAGACCGAGAGACGGAGCCCCAGCTCACGGCATCAATAATGGAGGCGAAGCCTTGCGCGCCGCTTCTGCGGCGCTACCGAGAGAGGGCGCTCGCTGGTGTGATGTCACGCCAGACCGAGAGACGGGGCCCCAGCTCGCGGCATCAATGATGGAGGCGAAGCCTTGCGCGCCGCTGCTGCGGCGCTACCGAGAGAGGGCGCTCACTGGTGTGACGTCACGCTAGGAGGATAAATGGGGCTACAGCTCGGCCCCTCGCAGTGGTCGGCGCGCTGCCTTGCGCTATGACGGATGATGTATAGCCATAAGTTTAACAAAGGGCAACCATGTCCCCACCATCAGCAGAAAACCAAGGTGCAGCCAAGGGTATTGCTTTCACAATCTTCCAGGCTTAACCAAGCTAAGCCTTCAGCCAATTTTTTTGATGTTTTATTCCTTTAATTTACAACGAAGTCGTTAAGAGTAAGCTTTAACTCGGGCCCAACTCCGACGCGGCCTATTGAAATAGATGTAAAACGCCGAAACGCTTTTCTGAGATAACCCCTGGGCCGATTTTAATGAAATTTGCTGGATTCTGGAGAGAAAGGTAAATTCTAGTAACTGTTGTTAGCGGAATTTCTATTTAAGGCTTGAATTCTGGTAAAAGATTTTCAAAAATTCTAAAGCGCGAAAAATACAGAAGCACGAAGTTTACAAATTAATAACTCCGCATCAAGAACTGATATCGCGGTTCTGTAAACAGCATCCATTAGACAATTCAAAACGAACAAATCCAATATGCCGGTTTATACCTTACGTCAAGTCGTTACGCTGTGAACAAGGGTTGTGGAAAAGCTGTATTTCCGCATTACTAAATTTTTTTAGATTCATGCGTAATATATCAATTTTGTCCGCTTTATAGGTGCTGTTAGATGCAATGCACAGAATTGTGATATTAGTTTTTATTGCCGAAAGACAGAGTTGTAATCTTGATGGTGTCGTCTTCTGAAAAATTTGCGATTTTTGCCAATTTTGAATAAACAAATGATGACCTAAATCAAAAAATTATAAACCAACAGTCACTAGATTTTAAGTTTTTCTTTTAAGTGCAACAAACCTTGTAAAATTCGACGCTGTGGTTGTGGAGAAAATGAATTCTCCTTTTACATGTATTTAGATAGGACCACCAGAGCTAAAGGTTCCTCATAAGGCCTACTTTCCCCACTATCGCTTCCGCGTGTAGAGCAATATCCCGAAGATAGCGTAATACCTGCCTGGCCCGCAGCGGAGGTGAAGCAAGCGTTCAGCTCTCCCCATACGTAGGCTGATCCCGAATGTAACGCCATGCCAGGCCGACCTGCGGCGGAGCTGAAGCAGGCATTAAGCACTCCCCATACGTGGCACGATCCCGAAGACAGTGCAATATGGGGCCGACAAACGGTGGAGGTGCAGTTCGCCATTGGGACCCACATACACAGCTTTGCTGGTCATCTTTCTTCACAGAGTGGGAGGGCACTGATATTTTTTACTTACCAAACATCAGGCCATCGACGGCGAAACCAGGGACGCCAGAGCCGTCCTCGGGCTCGACCTAGAAAGCGCCTACGTAAAAGTGACGCACTCTGCCATCCTCGCTCCGGTATCCTATCTAAACCTAGGCGAGAGGTCGTACGAATATTTCAGACTTCCTCACTGGCAGAACGGCGGATCTCATAGCCGGCGACCTGAAGACGGACGAGAAGACATTAGGGAGCCAGGGCACTCCCCAAGGCTCCGTCATCTCACCCATGCTATTTAATCTTGTTATGATTCAACTTGCCAAAAGACTATGCCAGCTTGAAGGACTGAAGCACACGATATACGCGGACGACATTACCCTGTGGGTGGACGGGGACCGTGATGCCCGCGTAAAATCCACACTACAGACGGCCGTCGACACGATCGAAGAAAGCCTGGAAGGTACGGCACTGCGTTGCTCCCCAAGTAAGTCGGAGCTCCTGCTTTGCCAACCGATCAAAACGCTCAGAATCAAGAAGCAAAGGAAACACGAAAAGATCTAGATCCACACCACGGATGGTAACGCAATACCGAGGGTCAGCAAGACCCGAGTCCTGGGCATGACAATGGAAGCGCTCGGCAGGAACGAAGACACCGTCACCCGCATCATGGTAAGACGGCCAATGCCACCAAAGCGAAAAGAACAAGCTAGACATCCTAAACCGGAGGGCTTACAAGAAACCCCTCGGTCTACCCGAAACTACCAACACGAAACGTCTCCTCCACCTGGGCATACATAACACGCTCGACGAGATTGCCGAAGCGCAAAGAGCCGCAGCAGCAAAGGCTGGCAGAAAAATCCTGTGAAGTCTAGGCATCGGTTATCACGAACCGCAGGGACCAAAATGCCCCGTCCCCGACCACGTACGACGGAAAGTGCAGGTTGACCCCTTGACAAGGAACATGCACCCGGAATTCAACGAAGGCAGAAGACGCGTTAGAGCCAAGGCACTGACGGACCTGCACGTGGAAGACACCGGCGCCAGATACGTGGGTGCAGCCGAATATGCCGGCCGCAACGGCTTCGCGATCGCGGTGGTCCACTCCGGAGGCAACGTGCAGGCGACCGCCAGCACATCGAGCAAGCAAGTGGAGGAAGCGGAAGAAATAGCCATCGCCCTGGCCATCGTAGACCTAAAATGCCACATGATCCTCAGCGACTCCAGACAGGCGGTGAGGAACTACGCCAAAGGAAGAATTGCGCAAACGGCGGCACGCGTCCTACTCCGACAGGCAGACCACGACAAGAGGACTCGAATCAAGTGGTTCCCGGCGCACGCAGGACAAGCGTCGGAGAAGCATGCCAATCGCAACGAAACGGCACACGCCCGAGCGCAAGGACTAACCGACCGCGCCCAAGGCAACGGCTACCCGCTGTGGTTCAGCGTCGAAGACCGGATGGCCAGCTATAATGAACTGACCAAGGCTTTCGGCTGGCCCGCAGACTTCTGCCGCCGCCCTGCAAAGGGCTGAGCAGGTCGCAGGCCGTGCTGTTCAGGCAACTAGAAACGAGAACGCTTCCAAGCCCGGCGCTATTGCATAGGATGTACCCAGAATCGCACCCCCACGACAAGTGGAGAGCGTGCTGCAGGGAGATGGCCACATTCGAGCACATGCTATGGGATTGCTCCAAACATCCAAGCGAAGCTTACTCAGGACGTATACCACCGCAGCTTGAGGAAGCAATGCATAGCGACGACCAAGAAAAACAACTCTAGGCCGTCCAGCAGGTCATCCAGGCGCTGGCAAGGCCGGAGGCTGGCGAGCTGGCAACGGCAAGCGGGGATCTTCGTAGAGCACCCGCCACGATGACGACGCAGGCCACGTCCGAAGCGCGCCTTCGCGCTTTACTGCAGGCTCAATAAACGTTTTCCCAATCCAATCCAATTACTTATCCGCGTTTGTCCTGCATGCGTCTACGATGAAAGCAAGAAGCAGGTATGCATAGAAAATCTGATGTGGCAGCGGCAGGTGGTAGCGCAGATGTTAGCATGCCCAGCCCCTGCACGTACTTAGATCTGCATTGACATGGGTTCGTGGTAGTGATAGCGACCAAAGCTCTACATTTTTTGCGCGCGCTCTAGCCACTGTGAAACTAAGGATGTCGTTAGCATGCGCAGCCACTGAACGCAAATTGCAGCAGTTACGAGTGGTGGAATCCCGCTGGGGCTCATTGAGAAGAAAGCTTCCTTTCTCTGTCCACTCTTGCGATGGTGAAGCTAAAGTGAGGAGGTGGCCTGACGGACACAACGTTGATCGTCACCATAACAGAATGGATTGACGACCTGCGGAAAGGACAAAGCACACCAAGTTTTTAGCACTTGTCCTAGAGTAAAACGCTACAATGGCAAGTATGCCCTCATGGGGAAGGTAGACCTAACTGCTTCTCACTGCTAACACGGGACTGATACTAAGAAAATACTCCCTTCACAGACACCACGCTAAACTTAAATTAGCAAAACAATATCAGTTTACAAACTGATAGTGTCAGTAATCTGGTATCCTTCTTGTGTGTGTGGAGGGCATAAATGTCCTGGCAATGAAATGGTGGTATCTTTGTTTTTGCTGCAGTTGCACACAAACAAAATTCGTTGAAGTGATCGGACAGCGATCTACCAGCGGAGAAGACCAACCCGCAAATGAAAAGTAATTGCTGGTTTCAGATCTTGCAATGTACTTTGCGCTTAGCTACTATCTGTAATATTTTTTTTTCTTTTTGTGCTGCTATGAAGAGGAAAACTCCATATTACTACACTATCAACAACAGTACACAAAATAGACCGGCTTTATAGCTGTGTCCACGCACCACACTTTTGTACATTCAGAACATGTAGTATTGGGGCAACAGGTTTGAGCAAAATGATTAGGTTTTCGGTGAAAGCACTGTGACAGGCGGGAAGAAATATTTGTCATGCCCGGTCTAAACAATACCATCGGAAATCTTATTTACTTATACATATTTTTTGAAAAATCGCTATAACCCTTTGTATATTTGCTTCGTATGAGTTATATACTAGCTTGCCTCGTCAATGTCAAAAATGTATTCTCTTTGCGGGAGAAGGCTTTCGTGAAAAACGACGCAACATAACAGTAAAACATCCAGCAAAGTTCCTATCCAGATGATCGACGAAATTGTGCACTGAGAACGCGTCGACTTGCATGCGATTGAAAGTTGAATTATGATCGTTGTAAGCTTCCGTTGCGTCTAGCACGAGCGAGTAGTGTTAGCGATGACATTGGTGTGAAAATGGTCAGCTCGGTCTGCGATTTGTTCTTGAGGATCTCCACATTGCACGTCGCAGTCGTCACGATGAGAGCACTCGTTTGACATTATTAGCTCAGTGGGCTGGGAAGGCTCAAGTGGTAGCTCACCTTGAGGGGTATTGAGTAACAATTATTAACGTACGTACTTGGCGATGATGAAAAATATGCAGAAACACTAATGGTGTTTTCTAACTATTCGTAAACGGGCACCCAAATTTCAATTGGCCCACCCCAAACATTAAGTAGGCCCACTCCCTAATTTCAAATTGGCACATGCTCAAATTTAATTTTGCCTACCCCTAAATTTAAAGATGGCCACGCTCGGTTTTTCTTTCGCCCAGCCTTAAACTTCAAGTTGGTCCTATCCCAAATTTCAATTGCCCCCCCCCTAATATTCAAGTTGGTCCACGCACGAATTTCCATAAATCGCCCTCCAAATTTCGAGTCGACGCACACCAAAATTTAGTTTGGCCCACCCCCATATCGCCCCCAATTTCAGGTTTACCGACCCCGAGATTGCCCCCACATTTAGGTAGGACCAACCCCATATCACCCCCAAATACAGATTGGCCCGCCTCCACAACACCACCAAATTTAGGTTGGCCCACTCCAATACCACCTGCCAATCGAGGTTGGCTCACCCCCATATCCGCCTCAAACTAACGCTGGCCCACTCCTCCATCACCTCAAATTTAGGATGGCCCACCGCAAATCACCCACCAATTAAGGTTAGTCCACCCATATACCACCCCCCAATTCAGCTTGGCCCAGCCGCACATCACCCCTATTTTTAGGTTAGCCCTTCCCCATGTCACCCCCAAATTTAGGTTGGCCCACCCCCATATCATCCGCAAATCCAGGTTGGCCCACCCCATATCAGCCCCAAACTTAGCCTGGCCCACCCCTCTCTCACCTCAAATTTAGGATGGTTCACCGCAAATCACTCCCACATTTAGATCAGCGCATCCCCATATCACCATCACCCCCCATTCAGCTTCGCCCAGCCCCATATCACCGCCATGGTTAGGGTGGCCCACCCCCCATATGCCCCCCCCCCAAGTTTAGGTTCTCCCACCCCGGTATCATCCCCAAATCCAGGCTGGCCCACCCCCCTATTCCCCCAAACTTAGGCTTACCGACCCCTATATCACCTCAAATTTAGGTTGGGCCACCCCCATATCAGCCTCAAATTCAGCTTGGCTCATAACGATTTAACACAAAATTTAGGTCGGGCCACTCCCATATCACTACAAAATTCAACTTGGCCCATCCCTGTATTGCGCCCAAATTTATGCTGATGCCACTTCCAATTTCAAGTTGGCCATCCCAACCCTTTTTATGAAGACCTAGGTATTCATATGGGAAACGCGTCAAGTTTTTCGGCGTTAGAGACACGATTTTGCACAATTTTGCTACCAAATTGCTGGGGTACTCGCCAAAGAATGCTGCGCATTAAAAGCAACTGCACCGAACGAGCGATGCCATATGTTGATCCTAAATGCTGACGGCTAGCCAAGCTAGCTTCTCTGTAGAGCGACCGGGGCAGACACAGCGCGGGGCATTTATTCAAATGGTTTTTTCCCGCCACACCTACGGATTCATGCCAGTTGGCTGTAGGGAACACATTAACAGTAGCTATTAACCCACACGCTGCGCATCTTCTCCTAGTTGGTGCATTTCTTATTTGGATGAATTTTTAGAAATAATTAACGTTCGGGCAGCGACTCAGCTTAGCAAACCCTTTGTTCCGCACGAATGTTGCATAGGAATGGCACTGGCAACCGGGTGGCATTGTGGCCCAGGTAGACCTGATTCGCTCGGAGTATGTTCCATGAGGGACAGGCGAAAGTCGAAGAAAAGCGGACCTTCCTGAAGAACGAAATAAGAATAGACATTTTGTTCACCCAGGTTCCATGCTAAAAAGCACAAAAGTTTTTTTGCATAATACAAAGCTATGCACAAGCTGCTAGTTATGATGTCCAATGAATAAAATATTCATAAATGCGATGACTTAACAAATGAACACGACACTGCTATGTTTTAGGAAGGAAAAATAGAAAACATAATATTTCAAGAGAACCGCTGGAAAACCAGAACCGAAAGCAAATTATGAGTTTTGTGTTTCTGCCATCTGGTGGAAGACTATAAAACTAAGTCCTATGCGGCTTTTAAAAAAAACCGCGCCGCTGAATAACCAGAACCGAAAGCAAATGTTGGGTTTTGTGTTTCTGCCATCTAATGGGAGACTACAAAACTAGGTCGTTTGCGGCTTAAAAAAAGTGCGAAGTTTCCGCGCAGCCGCTGTTGGGTCTATAGTAGTAGGGTTTCCTTGCCTTCTCACATCACGTCCCCCACCTTTGTATGGGAGCAGCCTCTTCTCCATCCTGTCTACAGTTCTATCTACGTCTCCTCTGGACTCTCAGGTTAGTATAAAGGAAAGCGCTCCAGTTTTTGCAATGCTTTTGAGGGGGGTCACGGATTATTAACCTGTCAAGAGGCTAATGTGGTGACGTCCAGGAAGCTCCACAGGGCATTGTGCACATTCGACGCGGTGGGGCCCAAACGAGGTTGCCGCGTCGCCTTTCCTCTATGCCTCGCTCCTGTCATGTACACACACGCTCTGAAAAATCCCTGACTCGGATTGCCGGATAGGAGCCGCCGCAGCACTGGGAAAGTCGAAAGAAGAGGGGAAAAAAGCTTTCCTTTAGTTACAAGATTACGACGAAGGTGCCAAAGAAAACGACGGACGAAGGAAGATGACACGGGACAACCACGAAGCTCCACAGGCCATTGTGCACATTCGACGTGGTGGGGCCCAAACGTGGTTGCCGCGTCGCCTTTCCTCTATGCCTCGCTCCTGTGATGTACACACACGCTCTGAACCCTCCCCGACTCGGATTGCCGGATAGGAGCCGCCGCAGCACTGGGAAAGTCGAAAGAAGAGGGGGAAAAAGCTTTCCTTTAGTTACAAGATTACGACGAAGGTGCCAAAGAAAACGACGGACGAAGGAAGATGACACGGGACAACCACGAAGCTCCACAGGCCATTGTGCACATTCGACGTGGTGGGGCCCAAACGTGGTTGCCGCGTCGCCTTTCCTCTATGCCTCGCTCCTGTGATGTACACACACGCTCTGAACCCTCCCCGACTCGGATTGCCGGATAGGAGCCGCCGCAGCACTGGGAAAGTCGAAAGAAGAGGGGGAAAAAGCTTTCCTTTAGTTACAAGATTACGACGAAGGTGCCAAAGAAAACGACGGACGAAGGAAGATGACACGGGACAACCACGAAGCGCCTACGTGGTTGTCCCGTGTTGTCTTCCTTCGTCCGTCATTTTATTTGGCACCTTCGTCGTAATTATGTATAATCAACTCGCCCAACAGCACGTGCTCAGTGATTTAATAACAAATAGGCGGGGGCTCAGCGAACACCCTTTTTTGAGGCGAGGGTGCTCGCTGAGGGTGTTCGCTTCACTGGCGTTGGGACAACGACATGGACAATGACGACGGCGTGAGGAGAAAGGTGTGACGGCAGCAGGACAGCGTTAGCGTGTTCGTGTTGGAACTCACGTCGGCGTTCGCGTTCATCAGCCGCCGCCGCGGGCCGCCTTAATTCAGACTTTGCCCAGTGCTCGTTCGCACGAAGTGCAGCTGCTTTCCGAGCTACACTATTTCCGAGCTAGGACAGATAAGTTGGCGAAAATTGGCGCGTTACAGCGCGTGACCTTGCTCTGACCTTGGCTTCGAGTAGGCAAATAAATTCGCATTTAGGAAACCCTGCCCTATTCGTGAGTTGCCATATTTGTGATTGTGTTTTCGATCCACTGAAAAATCATCGACAAGCAAACAATATTGCGCCAACATAACTTCTGCGACTGCTCGGAAGAATTCGGTGGTTTAACTTGTTTCATGACCCGTGCACGAGATATCTTTTTTTACGCTGAAAGGTTAACGGTGAAATGATCCAGAAAGTAATTCTTTAGTCTGTACCAACACAGCGGTATTTCACTTTTTTGGGGGGAGGAGCGCTTTTCACCACGGCTTTTGTACAGAGTGAGAGAGAGAAACCTTATTTCCTATTACAATGGGGCACGATCAACCTAGGGTAGAGCTGTTAGTGCAGGGCCGCGTTGGCTCGTGCCACTGCGCGTGCCCGCTTGGCAGGGATCACTGCTGTTCCAATACTCAACTGGTCAACGGAGTATGCTAAGCGAAAGGTGAGGGTGATACCCTCTGGGTGATCCCTATATATGACATACACGCCCTAGTACAAGTTTTGTTCGTGAAAGGAAATAAATGCCATGAGATACCTTCTCCTCATTTTACTCGAGATATTTCGTTCTGACGCAGGAGTCGCGTATGTAGCCATTTCCCACCGGAAATAGCTTGCTGGGTACTGTGGAAAAGCGCAATTGATTGGAGAGGGGGTGAGGGTGTCAGACGGAAGGACGGCTGGTCTGCGACAGTGATTGTGCTCTTTGGCGAGCATATCTGAACATCACATTTATTCTTCTTCTCGAACCAGAGAATGCCTTTTTTGTACATTAAGCCTCATTTTCTTCTTTAACCCTGGAGTAGATTTCGCGCACGCCAAATGGTATAATGATAAGCCCCATCTCGAGAGAACAGCACGTTTCTCGCTCCTCTTATCGAATGTGGTTTGTAAAAGTAAGAAAAAATAAAGATACGAGTAAAAGCAAAAATTTAATTCTCCCTACTGCATTACTTTCCTTTCACTCATTCGATGGCTTCAGTTCTGCGAATTATGCTCACGTTTGCACTCCGTACGTGATAACGTCCAAGAAACCTACCCACATCGACAATGTGTAGAAAGTGCCCGCTATAGCTGCTTAATGTCTTTGCGCCTGAAAAGAGTGAATTCGGTAGTGTAATCGTCAACGAAGACCGTCATTATTGTTGTAATTCGTTGCCATGCCAAAAAAAAAACGTTTTGTACGTTAAAGTAAAGCTGACGAGACCAGTATGCATACGAAGCAAAAACGACAGAGTGTTTCACTCAGAAAAACGCCTGGCTTTCCGAAGCGTACGTGGCTGTTCCAGCTTTGGAAGTCGTTGGGACCGGTCGTCCCCGCTTTTCTTTTTTATTAACCTGAACAATCAGTAGATCTATGATCTCCTGTATAGGGGATTTCGCTAGCTTCTGAAAAATGAAGTCGTGCAGCTGCGTAATTACAAAGGAGTACGTAACTGTTACAATTAGGCGGTGCTTAATTGTAGGTAACAATTAACACTTAATTGCAATTAACGTGGTCTCGCATGAAGGCTTTCGGTTCTTCGGATTCCTCCCTGCACAATCCCTCGCATATTTTCGCTATTTCGCATATTCAGAAGCGCCGTTTGTATAATATAAATTGGTATGTTTTTACATTTAAAAAATGTTCACATCAAACGCGCGCAGGTTGGAACATATGTCAAGCGAAACTTTCCTACGCAGGCCATGCAATCGTAACAGTTTGCCCAGTTTATTCTCGCGTCTTTTGCGAAAAGAAAAGAGCGCGCATGTGCTTTCACGCACACTTGCTGCGGAACGTTATAATTCCTGTACATGCTTGCAATTTTTCATTTCTTCCTACTTTAAACGCCCCGGCTCCTCCTTGGCCAAACCACGTTGGGGGTATGTGTCACAGTATATAAATTTTAAACTTCGCCAACACGCGGCGATCATATAAGAAAGCTTCGATACCACTTTCTCAAGTACGAGCCTGACACAGCTTTTACATGATACGACATGATCTCATCTTCAGTTCACACTTGGAAAGTGCCACGGTCCCCCAAAGGTCCTATAGAGGTGGCCAAAGCCAGTCAAAAGGATGGCAGGACTACGCCTCAAGAAGGCCGACCAAGGCCGACCCCCAAGGTGACACCGCCTCAAAGAATCCACCACCAGCCACACAGTATTTCATTGACTTGCTTGACAGGGTCGTTTCCTTGCAAATGCAAATGAACGATTGGAAACGGAGGTTCAAAGAACGGCTCACATGCCTGCAACATGTCACATGCAACGTGACATGTACACAACACATTGTTTCAGGCTTAAAACATTAAAAATAAATGTTTCCTAGCTTATCTTTAAAACAAAAGTACCCTTTTGGCCATGCCAACACATCTCATTTCCCTATTTTCGCTTGCTGTCCACCCCAGCCTACGCATGAAATAAGCAATATCGCTCGTATTTCCTTGTCGAGTTCAAATAACAATTATTAGAAAACTTATAGCGCAAGAAAGACACTGGATTTAGAAATAGAGCACACACAACACATGATTCCTTTTCTACGTCCCATGTATTTATCGCGCCCTAAAGTTTCTAATAATGCATTTTCAACTAGCCTACCGAACCATCCTATTCGAAGAACAATTCTCACATATTTTGTACTCGTATTGCTCTAGATATCAGGTTCTGAAACTGGAATTGCATTTGGAGCCATTCTCTACCGGAAATAGCGCGCTATGTCCCCTGGAGAAATATGCGCATGAGATCAAGAGCCCTTTCTAAGCACGATATTTAGCGTCAAATTTTCCATTTCTTGTCGAGTAACAGAAAACGTTTTCCTTTTCTATTCAGCTGTGCTTTCTTGGACACTTGTTTTCCCACTATGTCCGGGTGCTGAATAGCATAATAATTGAATGAAATCTGTTTCCTGAGAACAATGTGTCTCTCGGTCTTGTTATCGAACAACGGTTACAAAAAGATGACGTCAAAATGTTTGATTCTTGCTCTCGATTACTTAGCCTTAACTAATACACATGCTATAATTTTGCGGATTTCAGGGGCGTTTTCACTCCATTCACAATAAGGTCCAAGAAACCGGCCCAAATCGACATTGTACAGGAAGTACCCGATAGGGCACTTTAATGCCTTTATGTCTCAATAGAGTAATCGGACTACAATCGCTAGCGTAAACTATAAAATTGGACACGTCATTATCGCTGTGTTTTGCCATCAGAACAGAATTGTATCCTGTGCTGTGATCATTAAGGGGAAAGCGATAGTACAATTAATCATACGTAGGGAAAAGGCAAGAAAACATGTTTCACCCAGATGAAACGCGTGATATTAAGAAGGGTTGACGGCTGGGCGAGTTGGCACGGGTTCATCTTTTTTAACAAACGGTGCGGTAGGACCGGACACAAGAAAATAAGTGAAACAGACGAGCGCTGACTATCAACTGATTTATTGAAAGTACGTAATCCACTTTAAATAGCGTCCAGCGTAGCTTTAGTGCCACTATCATCAATGTTGGTAATGTAGCAAGATATCCTTTAAATAAAACCTTAAGAAACAAGAAGCCTACACGTGGAAGGCCGCGTTCCACGGGCAGGCAGATTTTTTTACCATCAATTTACCTAATTGCTAACGGAATAAAAAAAAAGAGGGTTTGCATTCATGGCAATGATAAAACATTCATAAAACAACCCAGTGGAAAAATACTCAAGACATGGTCTGGGCTTTTGTATCGTTCACACCAGAGCGTGTTTCCATACATGTTTTGTTTGGTGTACCTGTCCTGGCGTTTAGTGAGCCCGGTCTTGTATGCTTATTGTACCTGCCCTGATATTCTAGGTGTGGGTTGTGTGCTCGCCTGGTGCTTTCTATATTCTGGTGTAGTGTCTTCTCGGGACCATGCTTGTGCTTTCTGATGTGTTTACATAATTCCAGCGTTCATGAAAATTATATATCATGTATGCGTGGATCGCATTACCACAGTTTTATGCTGCAGGATGCACAGATATGGTCAACAATTCACTTACGTTTTTTCTGTAGATGACAATTTCCTGAAATATGGGATGCAAAAGAATGCAGTTCAAACATTTTTTTTATACAGTACAATAAATGAAGTCTCATTTTGCTGCGAAAATATGAGAATAATGTAGCTTAAGCGCACCAAATTCTTTTGCACTTGCTCCGTTGCTCTAGCAACCATATAATTTTTCAAGGCAAAATGCTGTATTTGAGCTGCGCAGCTTTTTATTTCTAACTAATGCCACATCAGCTTCATGCCCAGAGAGAGAGAGAGAGAATAATCTATATACAATAGAGCACACGAACGTAGGCAGCTCTTCTGCGGTGCAGTGGGTGGTCCCCTCAGTACAGCAGTCCAGCGTCCTTAGCTGCTATTCTTGTTCGGTTGACCAGGTTGAGCTGGTCTGTTGAGTCGGAGCTGCACAGCGCTCCTCTCCCATTGCCGTGTGGCAATGAAACTTGGAATTATTCTGGATGCCGCAAAGAGTTCACAGCCAGCCGCGCCCCTCTGATGCTCCCCGGCGATACAGGACTGCATGAAAAAAAATTATTTCTAGGCGTCACTTGTTAATTTCTTTATTTCATCAGTAACATTTTTACATGCAATAATGTTGCCCCATTCCCAATTTTATGTCGGTAAGTACTAGTCTCAAAAATAAGTATTTGCGGCAAATGCAATCGGAAAGAGCAGGTACATCCAGTGGCATTAATGTAGGTGCTGTACACAAAATTATCTGGCTTACCATTGCTTGAAAATAATTTTTACAGAGACAATACAAGCAGCACATAAGCAGTTTCAGTGAGCCCCAGTAGAGTATTTCAACTTTGTGAAGTGCAGAAAGAAGGATAGGTTCTGCAAGCCAAGCGGAAGAGCTCTCCTAGTGCCTGCCTGTGATCACCCTCTCTGCAATTTATGATAGCAGAAATAAAGCTTGTATCTCTACAACTCTAGGCGTGTGCTATCAGGCTATTTTATTTATTTATTTATTTATTTGTTTTTTTGTTTATTTATGTGTTTATTTACAGATACTGCTGTCTCATATTTGAGACATTACAGGATTAGCTAAATAAAAGAATGATAATTAAACAGTTGCTTTACAAAGTGTGCAGGTGGAAGTTGGCGCAAGGAAATATAAAGTTTATTTCAAGTGTCAACTATGCACGGTAAAAAAAAAGAACATTTATGACAATCAAGGAAACATCGGAATGTCAGAGTGTTGAAAGGACCGGACAGGTGGGGGCCAGGTGTCGAATGACCCGTGAAAGAAATAGGGGCAGCAATACACACGGGATTAGGCACAATATTATGTAAAATGATAATCCTATTGTACGTTCGTTGATGTTCTAACTAATTCAGTGATAAGACGTGGTAGTGCTCTGAAGAGAACAACTTGCGGTAGTAGTGGTAAAAAATAAGTCTGATGGGGTGGGGGGGGGGGGGGGGGCTCTCCCCTGGACAGACTCGAGTTTATCTTTGTCATGTACAAGATGAGTTGACAACACAACTGACGCATATTCAAGAAGAGGCCAGACAAGCGCTTTATATAGCTTGCATTCTTTAGTCATGCCTTTTAACGCTCTTCTTAAGTAACCTATTGAACAATTTTGCGCAAATACCGTCAATATTGCTACGGAACAATATGTGCGATTACGAAAAGGCGAGCAGTGTGAAGACGACGACGACGATTAGAAGCTAGCGCGGGCTGTTGCCTCTTGGCCAAGCGCAGCGTATTTTCTTGTAAATATACTTGTACATAGCTTTTCGTCTGCGTCTTCCTACGTAACATATCTGGTGGAGGTGGACGTTCCCTGTACCTCGTCACGGAGCTTCGCAGTGGACGGTACGTCGAGCCTTCCTTCATGGCTCCCGGCGACGACAACCCGACTCCGCCGGCTCCGGCACCTGCTGCCACTTCGACGACCTACATCACTCTCCCCGCTCCCCGTGATCCTGGCGTATTCTCGGGCAAAGATGGGGAAGACGTCGATGACTGGATCAGCCTGTATGAACACGTCAGCCGCAATAACCGGTGGGACCCTACTATTATGCTCGCCAACGTAGTCTTTTACCTCGGTGGCACACCTAGAGTTTGGTATCGCACGCACGAAGATGAGCTCACCAGTTGGGATTCACTTAAGACACAGCTTCGAGACTTGTTCGGCAACCCCTACGGTCACCAACTTGCCGCGCAGAAGGCGCTTTCCGGCTGTGTGCACACGTCAACAGAGCCCTACGTCACGTACATTCAGGACGTCTTGGCTCTGTGCCGCAAAGTTGACACCCATATGACTGAGTGAGACAAGGTTGCCCACATCCTCAAAGGCATTGCCGATGACGCTTTCAACTTGCTTGTTTGCAACAACGTAGCGACGGTGGATACTGTTATAAAAGAGTGCCGCCGCCCAGAACTGGCTAAAAGCCGACGTATTGACCAGCAGTTTGCCCGTCTGCCCAACACCCCAGCGACATCTTCCTGTGCCGACACTCCTCGTCCCAACAACACTGCCGATGTTACCAGGATCGTCTGGCGTGAGATCGAGGCCGCCTATCCGGCTGCCTTCGACTCCAGTCCCACCAAAACATCTCCAGTCACGGTCTCACTGATCCAGGCAGTTGTCCGCCAGGAGTTTGCAAACATGGGCCTTCACACCATCTGCTCGGCCCATCGCCCTGATACCCACCCGGCTTCTTCGATTCCTCCCCGTCCCGCATCTTCTTACCCACCACGTTTCCGCAACCCCTCTGAATGGCGCACTGCTGATGACAAGCCCATTTGTTTCCACTGCCATCAAGTCGGGCACAGTTCTCGCCACTGTCGCAGTCGCTGGAGTTCCCCGACCCGGTCTACTTATACTGCCTACTCTCGCCCCCTAGGTGGCTCTTCTCGTTCCTATGCCGCACGCTCCGATAACGCCGCCGCTGATTCTCCTGCACCGAACCGCTCCTATTCTCGTTCGCCTTCGCCCCAACGACGACAATCTCGCTCTCCCCAGCCCCGTCGCTCCCATTCGCCGACTCCCTTTGGACGCCGCTCCCAGCCGGAAAACCAGAATATGCAGCGCCTCGAGGTGACGCTGCATGGCTCCCTACGCCGCCAAATCCTGTACTGACGTTGCCCACTCATCTGAACCTTCTTGACGTGCAAGTCAACGGTGTTTCTGTGCCTGCACTCATAGACACTGGGGCGCATTTGTCTGTAATGAGCGCTGACCTTCGTAACCGGCTCAAGAAAATTATCACGCCCGCCACGACGCCTGTTGTTCGTGTCGCCGAAGGCGGAACAGCCCCCGTAAATGGTATGTGTACCGCCCGCGTCTCCTTCTCCGATCGCTCAACAATCGTGCTATTCACAGTCATCGCCCACTGTCCCCACGACATCCTTCTCGGCTTAGACTTCCTCTCCGCACATTCTGCTCTCATCGATTGTTCCGCCAGTACTCTCCGCCTTGACCTGCCTGTTCTGGATCCTGCTGAACCACACCCCAGTCGTCTCAGTTCCGTCGACTTCGTTCGCTTGCCACCTTCGGCACTGACCTACGTTGACCTAGTGTCATCCCCATCAGTCCCTGACGGTCACTACATCGCGGCTCCTATGCAAGACGTCCTCCTTAGACACGGGATCACAGTACCTCATACAGTTTTATCTACTACGGCGAATTGCGTCGGCCTGCCAGTGGTCAACTTTGGCTTGACGACACAAGTGCTGCCACGCGGGATGTCTCTGGCGCAGCTTTGCTCATTCGAGGATCACTCAGTAGCATCCATTGCAGTAGATGACACTTCATCCCATACTCCTCTATCATCGCTGTCGGCAAATTGTACCATCGCTGACTTACAGAAAATGATTGCGCCCGACTTGCCGTCCGAGCACGCTCGTGAACTCTACCGCGTTCTGTTTTCCTACCACGATATTTTTGACTTTAACGATCGTCCTTTGGCCCAAACTACAGCTGTAAAACATCGCATTAATACCGGCGATGCCCCTCCTATTCATCGCCGCCCGTATCGAGTGTGACCAGCTGAGCGTCAAGTTATTCACGGAGAAGTTTGCAAAATGCTTGCCAAGAACATTATTGAACCATCATATAGAACATGGGCGTCACCTATTGTACTGGCCAAAAAGAAGTATGGCTCATGGCGCTTTTGCGTGGACTATCGGCACCTTAACAGGGTTACCAAAAAGGACGTGTATCGCCTACCTCGGATTGATGACGCCCTTGACTGCCTCCACGGTGCTCGCTATTTCTCCTCTATTGACCTTCGCTCCGGCTACTGGCAGATTGTCGTGGACGATTTCGACCGCGAGAAGACTGCTTTTTTAACACTCGACGGTCTTTATCAATTCAAAGTGATGCCGTTCGGTCTATGTAACGCCCCTGCCACTTTTGAACGCATGATGGACTCCCTTCTTCAAGGTTTCAAATGGTCCACGTGCCTGTGCTACTTGAACGACGTTATCGTATTCTCCCCAACGTTCGCTACGCACATCGAGCGCCTCTCAGCAATCCTGGACGTTTTTCGTCGAGCCGGTCTGCAACTCAACGCATCGAAGTGTCAATTCGGCCGTCGCCAGATTACCGTCCTTGGACATCTCGTTGACGCGAACGGAGTGCAACCGGACCCATGCAAGATCCATGCTGCAGCGCACTTCTCTGTTCCGAAGTGTGTCAAGGATGTGCGCAGCTTCATCGGCCTTTGTTCGCACTTCCGCCGTTTCGTGAGAAATTTCACCGCCGTAGCATGACCACTAACCGAGCTTTTGAAAAAAGACGCCCCTTTCCAGTGGGGCGATAACGAAGCCTCTGCATTCTCACATCTAATCGACATTCTCACAACGCCTCCCGTTCTGGCCCATTTCGATCCTTCTGCGCCTACCAAAGTCCGTACTGATGCCAGCGGTCACGGAATTGGCGCAGTACTGGCACAATGCCAGCGTGGCCACGACCTTGTTATCGCTTACGCCAGCAGGCTCCTCTCGCCCGCGGAGCGCAACTATTCCATCACTGAGCGTGAGTGTCTGGCCCTAGTTTGGGCGGTTGTGAAATTCCGCCCATACTTATATGGCCGACCCTTTTCCGTTGTCACAGACCATCACGCGCTTTGCTGGGTATGCTCACTGAAAGATCCTACAGGAAGACTTGGTCGCTGGGCCTTACGCTGGCCTCCAAGAATATTCGTATACTGTCACCTATAAATCTGGCAGACTACACTGGATACTGGCCACTGGACACTGGACACTGGCCGACTACACTGCCTGTCTCGCTACCCTGTCGAAGAGTCTGACGACGCCGACAGTAGTAGCGCCAACGGCATTTTCTCTGCGTCTGCCTTCGCTAACATCGCCGATGAGCAGTACCGAGACTTATCGCTGCGAGCACTTATCGAGCGTCTGCGCTCTACACCTACCGACGCATCCGTTCGCCGATATGTCCTCCAGGGCGGCATTCTGTGTCGAAGGAACTTCCTCCCTGACGGCTCTGATCTTCTTCTTGTCGTGCCAAAACAGCTACGACAGACTGTGCTCTTTGAGATGCATGACGCACCCACTGCAGGACATCTTGGGGTAACCCGCACGTACGACCACGTCCGCCGCCGCTTCTATTGGCCTGGTCTCGCTCGCTCCGTTCGACGCTACGTTGCTGCATGTGATCTCTGCCAGCGTCGGAAAACACCTCAGGTGCTACCTCCCGGTCATCTCCAGCCGATCACCGTCCCTGTGGAACCGTTCTTTCGTGTCGGATTAGACCTGCTCGGTCCCTTTCCCACGTCATCCTCTGGGAACAAATGGGTAGCCGTCGCGACTGAGTACGCCACCCAATACGCTATCACTCGGGCTCTCCCTACCAGTTGCGCCACTGACGTCGCGGACTTTCTCTTGCGTGACATTATCTTGCTTCATGGCGCCCCGCGACAGCTGCTTACCGACCGTGGTCCAAACTTCCTCTCGAAAGTTATCGCTGACATTGTGCGTTCCTGCTCCATTCAACAGAAACTGACTACCTCATACCATCGTCAAACCAATGGCCTGACAGAGCGGTTAAACCGTACTCTTACCGATATGCTGCCCAAGTACGTTTCCAAAGACCACCACGACTGGGACATTGCCGTTCCTTACGTAACATTGGCGTACAATTCTTCCCGGCACGACACCGCCGGATTTTCTCCATTTTATCTACTGTACGGTCGCGGAGCTACCTTGCCCCTAGACACGGCACTTCCTTCTGCTGCGATCTCAACAAGCGAGTATGCGCGCGACGCCATCGCCCTCGCCGACCATGCACGCCAGCTTGCCCGTGCTCGACTGACGGCCTCACAAACCACTCAGCATTGTCAGTACAACGCCCGCCATCGTGACGTACAGTTTTCGCCTGGTGCGCTCGTGCTCCTGTGGTCGCCCTCTCGTCATGTCGGACTTTCAGAGAAGCTCCTTTCGCGATACACAGGGCCCTACCGCGTGCTGCGCCAGGTGACGCCTGTGACTTACGAAATTGCTCCTGTGGGTTCAACCTCGTCCTCTCCTCTGGCATCTAGTGATGTGCATGTCAGTAGGCTCAAGGCCTACTACACTGCTTCTGAGTCCGATCTTTAGTCGCCCCGGGACGGCGCTTCTGCAGCCGGGGGTAGTGCTACGGAACAATATGTACGAACACGAAAAGGCGAGCAGTGTGAAGACGACGACGACGATTAGAAGCTAGCGCGGGCTGTTGCCTCTTGGCCAAGCGCAGCGTATTTTCTTGTAAATATACTTGTACATAGCTTTTCGTCTGCGTCTTCCTACGTAACAATATGTTGGTGCCACCTTAAGTTAGAAGAGAATACAACACCAAGATACTTAAATTCCTGGACTCTTTCTAGTGTGTGTTCCGCATTGCCATACCTAAATTGCAAGGGTTGTTGCTTATTAGTGAATGTCATTATGACCGTTTTAACGCGATAGCGTTAAGGAGCCCGTCTCCCAGAAAATCTGGCGTCGGCGTCCCGCGTTGGTGTTGGGCGTCGCTATTGCAATAAAAATTATTCGAGCGAAATTTCGAACCACGCATACCCAACCACTTCTCTACCACCAAAGTTGCTTATACCTTGTCTTTCATTCTTTACAAAGTTATTCCTCCGAAGTTTAGGAACGGCAGCCCAAAACAAACGTAATTAAAAAACACCGACAACGCATGTCCTTTATGTTAGCTCTTCTCAGACGGAAATATTAAACTTGCGAAACAATAACAGGAGATCGACCCACGCAAGACGCCACGTTCCCGCCAGAAAGTTCGCCTTCGTATAAAGCGTTCGTAGCCAGCGTTTCCTGGTAAATGTTACGCTTATTACATAAGCTGCAGTTGCCGGGAAGCATCAAAAGCAGTAAGGGGTCTTTGAACGCTATCGCATTCCACTCCTAAAGGCGAAGCTTAAGCGTCTTCCAATTTTTTTTCCCTCAAGTTGATCTTCATTTTTCAAGTTCTGCTCCAGTCGTAAAAAGAAGAAAACACATCATTTAGTAAAGCCTGATCACTGACACTAGAGACAATAGAATACAAAGCGCAGTCATCAGCGTATACACGACGCTTAACTGGAGTGTTAGCAACAACTCGAACGATATCATTGATATAAATTATGAATAAGAGGGGTCCCAAAACAGAACCCTGTGGTGTACGCGAGGAAATGTGAACCGGCGATGACTGCTGGCGAATGCAGCGAATAAACTAAGTCGTAAGGCGCAAATGACCTGTAATCCAGTCAAGCACTTTCCCAGCATAGCAGACAGCAAGATTGGCGCGAAGTTTAAGGGAAAGTTTCCTACGGCGTACTTTATCGAAAGCTTTGGAGTAATCAATAAAGATAGCACCGATCTCTTCATGATTTTTAATTGATGAGGCAATCAACTTTGCGAAATCGGAAAAACCACTATGGAAACCATGCTGATGCTATGAAAGGATGTCATTATTAGTGAAGTATAGAATGATGTCCTTGTGAATCACATGTTCCAGAAGTTTACATCACGTAGATTATAGCGAAATTGGTCTACAGTTAGAAATAATTTTCTTCTTGCCCGATTTGAATATGGAAACGACATTAGCGACCTTCCACATTCGTTGGACTCGCCTGGAGCCAAGTGCTTTCTGAAATTTCACAGTACACAGTACCTTTTCAAAAATATGTTAGGAATACTATCTGGACCGGCACTTTTAATAATGTCTATGTTTAGTAAGAGGTTAGGAATTCCAGAACAAGTTATATCGATATCTGGGAAAGCTGCACGTACAAGAGGAGGGGAGAAAGAAGGAACAGTGCCGCTATCAACGTAAAAAAGAGATTTGAAATAACTGTTGAAGGCGTCTCAGTTTGCCTGAGCAGGTTTCAGTTTCAATTATGAATGAAAAGTTGGTAGACGGTGGATTAATTGTCTTCCAAAATTTAGTCGGACTTTCTCTTATGAAGGTTGACAGAGCCCATTTGTAATAAAAGTCTCTCGTTTCATTCATTTTACTTTTGAGTGTTTTCTTTAGCGTGCACAAAAGCAAATCCTGGTTTGGTTTCCACCGGCATCCACGACGTAGTCGCTTTATGCGGCGAATCAACTGAATTATCTCTGCTGTACGATGGATCTTTAGGATTGCGTTTGACACACTTTCTGGGCACGAATTTCGATATACATTAAGGCACAATCTCATGAAAATGTTCCACTAACACGTCCACGCCGCAGGTGATACCGTAAAGCAGAAAATCATCATAGGAATTCGCTAACATTGAAAGTGCACCATCATCGTTGACACGTGAAAAATCAATAACAACTTTGTATTCCGACTTAATAGGTTCACGTGCAATAGAATATTGAATAAATACTCTATTGTGATCGGAAAGACCCTGTACAATTTCACACTCAAGCTCTTCAGTATTAAAATCACGTGTAACAAATACAAGATCCAGAATTGAACAGCCTCTAGTGGCGCTATCAACAACTTGACTTAAATCAAGTGAGACGGCAAAGTCAATTAGTGCAGCACCTTGTGCTGCCACTTGCCCCGGCCTTGTCCCGGCCATTTGTAATCAAGGAGTCCCAGTTAATGTGAGGATCGTTAAAATTATCGCATATGATCGGTTTACTGTCGTGAAGTCTGTGCGTTAGGATATTATCAGTGATAGCCTATATCCAGTGGTCATTGCCATTTGGCGGTCGGTATACAGCATCAGTTCCAACAGAGAAACTGCCTACCTCAATCTTCCACCAGACAGACTCTGTTTCAGGGACGTCATGCTGCGTCGTTTATTGGATGCCGTTTTCGAGAATAAGCGCAGCGCCGCCTCCCCGTTCAGAAGGCCTATCGTTTCTAATGACTGAGTAACCAAGGGGCAGGAATTAATTTTCAGAAATAGATTCATTAAGCCACGTTTCAGTAACACATATAACTGACGGATTTTGACATTCTACGAGGCAACTGAAGTTGACATAGCTATTTACCAGACTGCGGGCATTCACATTCAAAATCATTACATTTTCTTTACTCCGTAAATGCGTCACTGCTAGGCTTTCGAAACTTTACTGTTATTTACAAGGTTGTGCGTGACGCTGGACTTTGTGCATCTTAGTGATTTGCTGTGACTGCTATCGGATCATTGCTCATTACGTTTTTTATTTATCCTTAGTACTGCGCGCTCGGATTCTCTCGTTGCGTGCGCCATCCCAAATGAACAGTTCTTCACCAATCTTTATCCTATTGTAGATGACCTTAACCTTCTGACCCATCCTTCGAACTTATGCGGTGCTTTCCCATAATTTCTTTCATATCTGCCTTGTAGTACGTGACTATACTTCTGAAACAGAATAGTTGCTGCATTTGAAGCAATTTTTAGTGTGTTAACTTTGTCACGGTGATCAGTTGGTTTTCTAATAACCGGTCAATGCTTGTTAGGTTGCTTGCGACCAATTCTGTGAATTCTTTGAGCGAAAATTACTTTCGTGCACAATATGGCAGTGAACACACATTTCAGTACACATTGTGACAGTTCTTCGTCGGTGTGATTTCATTTTTCAGAGATGCCAAATACAATGAGATTGTTGCGTCTGCTTTTGTCTTCTAGGTGGACAAGCTACCTTGCTAAACTGCCGACTCGAGAATCTAGTTCGCGAGTTAACTCCTTGATTTCATTTATTGATAATGTAGATTCTTCCACATTTTGTAACTTAACCTCAATATCGCCCATTCTTTCCTGAATAACTTTCTGGCCTTCAAGGAGCTCAGCTAGTAGCTGTTGAATTGTAGACCCTGGATTAGACTCAACGTCACCACACAGCATGAGTAGCGACAACAGGAAGTCCCATGCAATATAATAAATTTCGATCAGTCTAGGTGGGCAGTTCAACTGGACATTCATGGGTCATTGGATTTGATTGTAGAAACAACGTTACGGACCTGCATGAAAAACAGGATTGGATTTGACATGATGCCGACTTGTCGCCAGCTGACATGCCCACTGAGGAAATGTGGTAAAAGCAGGTATTTTATATCTTGATTCGATGACGTCGATGAAGTTGCACATGGTGGTCCCCAGTGGTCGCTCAGATTCAGAAATTCTTGTGTACAGTCTCCGTGCTGGTCAAGTCGTTGAGCAAAGATGAATTCTTTATTCCCAGCGCCGGCTTCCGTAGACAAGGCTGTTAGGAAGAACTGCACGAAAAACAGGAATGGATTTGACATGATGCCTACTTGACGTCAGCATGCAATACAAAAACCATGAAAGCAAAAGTACATAGGTATTAGCGTGCTTGATTAGATGGCAGGGGAGTAGTACTGTAACATAAATGGCAGGAATGTTTTAGCTCAAAACAGTATTTTGGGCTTCTCAACACTGCCTGACAAGTAACTGAGAAAGTTGGCGTATTTTCTTGTTTAACTTTTGAATGCGAGAAAGCTAGGGACAGAAGGGGGCCACAAGGACGCCAAACCTAATAATTCAATATTTATTTTGATGGAAGGGTTAAAGAAGATAATTACACTACATGTGCACTGGTACTACACAGCTGCTTCAGAGCACAAGCTTGAATACAAATCTACAAAAGGATAAGAATAATTACAGAAAAAAATAGAATAAATAAGCAGTGATTCCTGTTCCATGTCATGTAGAGAGTGTTTCCCTTTGTGATCCAATCACAATGAGCACGGGCTAGCAGACGGGCTAACACACTGGATAGCCACGGACACTCGCTGTGAAAGCGCTTGCGTGAGCAAGCGCGGCAGTAGCACCAAGCGCAGTGATCTTGGTGCGGTCTATCACTTCAACGCAAGACCAGTGAGAACACTGCGCGCACAAAGGTATGAGCCGTCTGCAGATCTCTTTCAAGGTACAACGCGTGCGACTGCGCGCGGCCATGTAGAGAAAGTACTTGTTGGCGGAGTCGAGGCTGCCCCCTCCCCCCCCTCTACCTGCCGCGCTGCCTCGGCGCTTTCATCCATATATGACGCTCGATATTGAGCCACGAACATGAGTTCCCCTTGCGCACGGTCCCAAAATGAGCAGCTGCTGCCGTAGCGCAAGGCGTACAAAGCATGTGGGTGTAAGAAATGACTTAGTCTCTCACGACTTTCATTTCCACGTGCGTTTACCCTACCAGCTGTTGCTTTTTAACGCGAGAGCGTTAAGCAGCGCCCAGCGTGCGGCGTCAGCGCCCTGCGTGTAGCGTCGGACATCGCTTCAGCAAAAATAATTTCTGACCATGCACACGCAACCGCGCAGGCGCTCCATGTGGCGCAAGGAATTACTGAACTAATTGAATTTCTCAAGGTGAAATACGTAGAAGAATCGTAAGGTAGGACGTACACGCAACCTACAGACATCACAGCGTCAGATTGCTATTTGAATATACGAGAAAACATAATTCTGTTACGCGGAAACTCAAACACAAACCCTTTTAACGCAATAGCCTTTTCCAGCGGCCGTTTGAGGTCTGTTTTAGCAGGAGCAGCGAGGCCCGCTCGGTTCCTTGCACACCATGAAAAAAAATAAAAATAAGAACGTCAAAGCTTGCCTGCGTACATAGCGCTCGCCGCCAGCACTTCCCGGTGAACGTTACGGTCACATAAGCTGCAGTTGCAGGAATCATGAGAAGCAGTCAGGGATCTTTGAATGCTATCGCGTTCCAGTTTTAAAGACAAAGCTCATGCGTCCTTCAAATTTTTCAACCTGTTGAATTTCGTTCCGGCTACCGCATTTAACATGTTATCAGGGAAGCCAACCGCCTTTAGACGCTGAATATGCTCACCAAAGCTTTGCTTCATTTAATGGTTGTAGCTTTATATGAGGGCATAGGGTTTACGGTAAACACGCATGAACCCTTAGAAATGTTTAGTACCATAAGGCAGTATAAATACCAGTTTGCAATTTTGTTGCGGGCATTTTGTAGTAATAGATGTTCCTTTTGAGACGATATGCACTGATACAAAACGCAGTCGCCTGCGAACAGTTCGATTCACGATGACACGATATTAGGGAAATCATTATTAAAAATTAAAATTATTGTGAACAAAGGACCAATTCTTGAATGCGAGAGATCACTTCGTTACTTTCCAAACTATTGTCATCGATGACTGTTTATTTTGACTGATTAGAAAGTAAATATTGCATTCATGATAGTATCAATGTGTCAGAGTCGAGGCAATAAAGTTTGCTTATTAGTCGACAATGTGGAACGCGGTCAAATGCCTTAAGGAAGTTTGGAAGTAAGAATCAATATTTATGTGAATGTCATTGGTACATTCAAAAAGCTGAGGCAGGCTTTGCCAAAAGCCGTGTTGATAGACAAATAAGGGGTTTAACAAGGTGAGAAAGTACGTGAGAGTAAATATTCCGTAAGATTACAAGAAATGCACGTGTGGGAAATGAGACAATAATTCAATAGAATAGAACACCGGTCTCTTTTATGCACCAGCACATTATGGCTAACTTGCTAGTGCTTGAGAGTCAAGCTGGTAGGAATGGACGGCTTCTACGAGAAAATTTTTAATAATTGGTTCAAGCTTTGACCGGCTTTATTTCGCCGTTTCATGTTCTAGCCTAAACAGAATAAGAATTTTGCAGTGTTTTTCCTTGTATATATTATGTTGCATCTGTAACGCGGCCCAGTTGTTGACATCCCACAAAGGTAAATCAATATTATTTCATGAATAAAAAATCATTGTCCAGTTATCTATAAACCTTTTTGTGAAATACTATTGTTCTGGCTTAATGAGCTCTTAAATTTTGTGGAGTTTCCGTTGAATGAATGATAGTACAACAGATGAACAGCAGTAATTCAAAAACCATTTCTGTAAGGGAGAGGTACTCCACGATGGTAACTTATAGCCCGGGACGGCGACCTGAATTTGAAAGAATACAAAGCAGTTATTTTGATGATAGGCGGCCTATAATATTGTCAAACTTACCGTTACTGATCGTTCAAATCCCTCTCTCCCGACAACACAAAAGGGCTCTACTTCAGTGCAAATCATGTTGATTATGAGGTCGTCCAGCGCAGCCTTTCGATGGACAGGGAAGGAGCTGCACGCAGCGGTGAAGGCATTTTTTTATCAACGCTCCGCACAACGGTTAGGCACTCCAGCTCGTCGGAATGGTAGTGACGTTCAGCATATGAAAATGTTTCGGCTGGCATAAGCAACAACATGCTCATCACCATCTTGGCCCAAGTACTGCTGCGAGTCCAACGTGGCTAGCGTCTGTCTGCACCCAAGTGGCCAAGTCTTCATTGAAGTGGCTCAGTGCAGTGCAATCGGTCAGCTGATGCTTGAGTGATTAGAACGCACATTCCTGTGATGGACCCGCTTCTTTCTTGAGCAGGTCAGTAGGGACAGCAGCTGGGCCCAAAAAACGACGCGACGCCCGAAAACGACTGCAGCTGCTTAGCGCACGTCGGAGTGGGAAAGTTCATAACGGCTGATGTCCTTTCAGTGAGAGGCTGGTCACCTTTTTCAGAGATGGAGTAACCCCGATACGAGATGGCAATGAGTCCGAATTGGCATTTCTCACGGCTTATTCGGAATCCCGCGCTGTAGAGCCTCTCACGAACTGCGCCTATGTTCCGAATAGGCTCTTCTGATGTGCCCACTGAGATATCATTTAGGCGCCCAACACAGCCGCGATCGTTAAGCAGCGAGTATCGCATGGTCTTCATAGCGCGCTGGAGCGTGCTGGCAACTGTGCGTAAGCCGGATGGCATACGGTTAACCTCGTAAAGTCCTGATGGTGTACCGAACGCAGTATTCAATTTGTCTTCTTCAGGGACATTTATTTGCCAATACCCAGTCTGCAGGTATAACGACGAAAAGAATCTTGCATCCCGTACTGTATCACTACATCATCGATGTGGGACAGTGTGTAGGAATGCGGTATAGTATGATTGTTGAGCTGTTTCAGCTTTTTTGAGCTGTTCTTTTTTTCCCAGGAAAAACAGCACAAAGTGCTGTTTTTCTTGGAAACAAGGATAGCAGGTGCAGCCCAAGGACTATACGACGATGTAATCGCGCCGGAAGCTAGCATATGACGTACTTGTACGGCAATGACAGTCCGTTCGCGTTCGGCATGCCGTCGCGGTGGTACAAATATAGATGGGTGGTGTCTGTCGTAATGCGGTGCTCAAGCAAGTCATTACCCGACAGTTGTGCTGTGTTGCCGGCAAACAGGGCGTTATGTGGCTCGAGAATGCTAGAAATGTCTTCCTGCAGGAAGGCTCACCTTTCTGAGCGGAGCCTCATTTTACCACCCTCACTGCTCAGTTGCCCGTCGTCGGAAAGGATATAGTCCGCGCCAAGAATTATGTCGGCAGGTAAGCCATCGAAGCCGTGGACCTCGCGTAGACACTTTGTAGGAGCAGCTTTGGTTAGCCGCTTGATAATGGCGCTTACTGTGTGTACATTTTCGCCTAGGCCTCCAAGGGTGCGTGAGTTCAGATCTAGAGGGTGGGAGGGCCGTGCCACCGAAGCAGCGCTGAACGGTCAGCGCCCGTGTCTACAGGTGCTCTCAGCTCTCCGATGCCGTGGGCACAAATAGGCACCAATGGCAGCGTGCTGCTCTGGTATCACATTTGCTCTTTTGTAGCGTGCAACCAATCGCTAGTGCAGTGGCTAGCGCGACCAACGGAGCAGCGTCCACACTGCGGCAGGAAAGCTTGCCAAGTCGCCCACGGCTCCGTGGTGGCAGCTTGACTCCGTCTAGCTCTGTCCTGCAGCCTTGCAGGCCAAAGCGTAAGGCGCTGTCTCTAACGCGTACGCGGAGAGGACGACACCATGCGTGAGGTCGTAGATGTCATCTAGCACATAGTGCTTCTCTGCTGGGGAAGCTCAGGTAAAGTTGTAGGTGCGAAGGAGCCGTAGCTTGTTGTAAATGTATATATTTTGCGTTCCTTGTCGCCGTGATCGCAGCTGCATAAACAGAGCGTCATAAGCGCTTGGTGGGTTCACGAAAGTAGAGAGCAGTGCCGCAGTCCAGCTGGACCATGTTAAATGGGCATGCAATTTGAACAGATTTCGAGCATGAGCTGCACTTCGGTGAGGTAGGCTCGGTGGCTGCGCTACACCGCTGTCACGTTTTATGCAGGTTTTCACAATGCAGATGATCACCGCCGTTGTTTGCCACGTGCTCCTAACTCCACTGCAGATGGCTTGCATCGCGGCACCAACGGAGCATGCGCCATCACTATGCCAGTACCCCAACGAGATTGAGATCTCATCTACCTTGGCTTTGCTGAAGGAACCCTGACCGTTACTCCGATATTGGAAGCTCCAACCACAGTGTGATCACGTATCGAAAGGGACGCTATAGAGTCTCGTCAACTATAAAGGAGCAGCAGCAATCACGACCGCCTTGTGGGCTCGGTGGCTGCGCCACACCGCTGTCACTGGCCACCGACGATCTGCGCGAGACTATCCGAGTGGTCGTGCGGGAGGAACTACAGAAGTTGTTGCCTTCATCACAGCCTCAAGTGGCTTCGATTGCCGACGCCGTACGTGAGGAACTCCAAGAACAACTCGGAGTAGGCCCTGAATCGCCTCAGCCGCAAGTGATGACATACGCCACCGTAGCCCCCCGTCACGTTCCCCCTCCGCGCCCACGGCAGGGCCCAGCGAGGACACAGTGCCGTCGTCCCCCACCACCCCCGCCGCCAGCACGCCAAGCCGTCACCTCACGTGGCGTTCCAAGGAAGGCTGACGTTTGGCGCGCCCCCGACCACCGTCTGCTTTGCTATCACAGCCGAGAAGCCGGGCGCATCTACCGCCGATGCCCATAGCGGGAGATGGGACTCCGAGGGTTCGCCGTTAACCCGCCGCGACCAGATTGGCGAACGACCTCGCGATATCGCCGACTACCTCGCCGCCACTCAGTGGAACCCTCGACGACCGCCCCGTTTGCCGTCACCAGGCCGCTACCTGTCGCCGCAGCGCCGACCATACACCGGCCCAGCTCGGGGCCGCACTGCGAGCCGATATCCGGAAAACTAAAAGCAGCGACCGATGGAGGTGCGGTTGCTGTTCGTCGAACTGACGAAGATCCCCCGCCACCGACGAAGACGACAAAGAGACCATCTCGACGACATAATTACGACACGCCGCCGTCCCGACGAAGTCGGGAAGCCAAGACTACACCGACGAAAGATGATTTGACGACGCGACGTTCCAGCTTCAGTTCAACACGACGCAGCCTAGATCCGACGCCAAGACCTAATTGCAACGCCAGACAGAGAACCACCGACCTCGACGTGCTTCTCGACTGCCACGCAGTCACCGCCTTAGTAGACACAGGGGCCGATTACTCCGTCATGAGTGGACACATCGCCACCCAGTTGAAGAAAGCTAAAACCACATGGGAAGGCCCTCAAATTCGAACCGCGGGAGGACACCTCATTACGCCGACTGGAATCTGCACGGCAAGAATTACCGTTCATGACTGGACTTACCCTGCCACCTTCGTAATCCCCCAACATTGTTCACGAGACGTCATTCTCGGCAGGGACTTCCTGAACCAACACGGCGCAATCATAGACCTGAGGTGAAAATCGATAACGCTGTCGGAAGATCAAGCGATACCGCCGGAGAGCTCTCGCAGTCCCCACGCCTTGACTGTGCTCGAAGATCAAGTGAGCATGCCGCCGCGCTGCAGCATTATTATTTCCGTCGTAACCAAAACACCCGCTGACGTAGAAGGCATCGTCGAGGGCGACCAACATCTACTGCTCGACCGTCAAATTTCCGTCGCAAGAGGGATCGCTCGACTCCACGGAGGGTAAGGGGAAGTTATGTTAACAACTTCAGCCAAGAGTTCAAGCACATCAGCAAGGACACGACAATCGCGTACATGGAGGAAATTGTGGAAACCAGCAATGCCTTTGTCCTCTCGGATTCTGCCGCATCGACCCCGATGAGCATAGTCCCCGAATCAGACTTCGACGTAAATCCAACTCTTCCCATGAGTAAGCAGCAACAGATCAGAAGTTTTCTTCGATGATACAAAGACTGCTTTTCGACGTCATCGAAGATTCGACAAACACCAGCTGCAAAGCATCGCATAATAACCGAAGAGTGCGTTCGACCACTCCGCCAGAGCCCTTACCGAGTTTCGACGAGAGAACGTGAAGCTATTAGGCAACAAGTCGACGAAATGCTGCGCGACGCTTCATCCAGCCATCGAAAAGCCCGTGGGCATCTACTGTAGTCTTGGTGAAGAAAAAGGATGGAACCCTACGTTCCTGCGTCGATTATCGTCGTCTGAACAAGATCACGAAGAAGGACGTATAACCCGTCCCTCGAATAGACGACGCATTGGGTCGACTCTCCAACGCTAAATACTTCTCGTCGGTGGACCTCAAGTCTGGCTAGTGGCAAATAGAAGTCGACGACAAAGATCGCGAAAAGACCGCCTTCATCACCGCAGACGGCCTCTACGAGTTGAAGGTTATGCAATTCGGACTGTGCTCTGCGCCTGCAACGTTCCAGCGCGTGATGGACACGGTTTTAGGAGGATTGAAGTGGAAGAGCTGTCTTGTATACTTGGATGACGTCGTCGTCTTCGCCGGAATTTTCGACGATCACCTTAGGCGGCTTGCAACAGTACTAGAGGCCATCAGGTCATCTGGACTGTATCGTATGGACGGGATCCAAGAATGAAAAGAACGTTTATTCAGGAAACACGCAGGGTATATATCGTCGTCGGCATTCACAGGCACGTGTCGCCGTAATCTTCGTGCTGTCAGTCAGTTCAGGCCGATACGTGCGACGCATGCGTAGTCTGCAGGATACATCTTTCTCTGTTTAATAGTTTAATAGCCAAGATACACAATGCACTTGATTGAAATTGTGGTCGTACTGCAGCCGCCTTAGCTGACGAGTTATCCGCCTAGACCGTCTTCGGATCGGTGTTGTAAGTTGAGTCGGGTTTGCGGGCACTCCAGTTGGGGATGTTACCGGCTGGTCGTCCTCGCTTTCCGGCTCATCGCTGTCGAGGTCATGGTGTCGAAATGGCTCACGCGTTGTAATCAGGTGTCTCCGATTCCGACGAAGTACTTGGTCACCTTCAGTAACAATGCGATAGGACCTAGGCGCAGCCGGTCCCACGACCTGCGCTTTGCGGGTCCATGCTTTATCTCGGATCCTCACCACATCCGCTTTTCGGAGTACTGGTAGGTCCTTTCTGTGTGCGCCAAGTTGTCTATGCTTAGACACAAAATTTTTAGGTTGCGAGCTGAAGTCTGGAAGCCTGGTTCGTAGTCTCCTGCCTTGCAACAGCTCACCCGGGGAATGACCATGCTCCAGTGGTGTAGATCTGTAGCTGAGCAGGCCCAGCCAGAAGTCGTCGTGATTTTCTTGTGTTTTTTTCATGATCCGTTTTACTATGTGGACGCCTTTCTCCGCTAGTCCATTGGACTGTGGAAAGCCAGGACTAGATGTCACGTGCTTGAAATCGTACCTGGACGCAAAGGTGGCAAACTGGTGAGACGCGAACTGGGGGCCGTTGTCACTGCATACATCGACTGGGATACCATATCGCGCAAAAATGCAGCTCAATTTGGCAATGATCGTGCTCGACGTGGTGTCGCCCAGTTTTTCCACTTCCGGGAAGTTTGACTGCGCATCGAACACGCACAAGTACGAGCTTCCCCCCTGCTGAAAGATATCAACGCCAACTCTGTACCAAGCGTGGCCCGGCGTTGGTCTGAGCATAAAAGGCTCGCTTGGTTGCCTGTATGCATACTTTCGGCAGACGGCGCAACTTTTCAACATCGTTTCAATATCTGCATTAATTCCGGGCCAAAACACCAATCGTCGGGCTCGTGCTTTGCATTTGTTTATGCCCAAGTGCCCTTCGTGTATACGTTGAAGTATTTCGTTCCTCATCGACTTTGGAACAAGTACTTTGGTTCCTTTTAGCACCACTCCCTCTATTAGTGACAGCTCAGTAGCAAAAGGTTTCATGCAGCCATCAAGATTGTCACTGCCGCTGATATAGCGCATCACTTTTTGGAACTCCGGGTCACTTGCAGTTGCGGCAACTAAGCGGTCAAGAGTTTTTCTGCTTACCAGGTCCGAGACTGCACCAACTGCATGAACCTCTATTTCTTCTGTCGAGCCACTCGTGTCCGCTGGGTGGTTGATGGGCGTCGATCTTGAGAGCATGTCGACCAGCAGCAGTTGTTTCCCTGGTACAAATTCAAGCACATAGTTGTAGTTCAGTAAGCGCATGAAGAAACGCTGAAGACGCGGCGGCATGTCACCGATTCCTTTGGATGAAATGGCTAGCAGTGGTCGGTGGTCGGTCTCTATGATTATCTTACGCCCGTATGCGAAGTAGTGAAATTTTTCACACCCGAACGTTATGCCCATTGCCTCTTTTTCGATTTGTGAATATCGTTGCTCAGTCTCATTCATCACGCGTGATGCATACGCAACCAGCCGCCAGCTGTCACCGTGAAGCTGTAGAAGTGCAGCGCCTAGTCCACTTTTAGAAGCGTCAGAAGAAATTTTAGTTTCCCTGGCAGCATCGAAAACAGCCAACACAGGTGCGCTGCTGAGCCATGTGCAGATGGCTATCCATTCATTTGCGTGGTTGGCCGACCACTCAAACTTGGTGTCCTTTTTGATGAGACTGCGCAAAAGTTGTGTCTTTTCTGCCAGATTCGGAATGTATTTCCCAAAGTAGTTGGCAACACCTAACATTCTGTGCACTGCAGCTTTGTCCATTGGTTGCGACATTTCTTTAAGGGACATGCTCAGTGTGGCATTTGGCCTTATTCCGTCTCGGCTGATGACATCTCCCAAAAATTCAACTTCAGTAAGCCCGAACTTGCACTTGCTTGCGTTAAAAGTTAAGCCAGCGTTTTTTGCCAGTTGCAATACATTTCGAAGGCGTGTGTCATGTTCTTCTTTAGTGATACCCCAGACAAGAACGTCATCTACATATACCCGCACCCCCGGAGCCCTGTCAAAAATTTCGCTCAAGGTTTTTTGAAAGACTTCAGGAGCCGAGGCGATACCGAAGGGCAGCCTCAGAAAACGGTAGCGACCAAAGGGCGTGCCGAATGTGGAGATTTTTGACGTGGCGTCATCCGAAGGAATATGGTGGAAACCTGAATTCGCATCGAAGTGGGAAAAATATTGAGCGCCGGCGAGCTCAGCCTCATTGTCTTCACGCTTAGGCATCTGATAGTGCTCACGTTTCAGGCATTCATTGATATGCCTAGGATCAATGCATACACGTAGTGTGCCGTCCTTTTTCCGTACAATAACAAGCGGGCTCACCCAGTCCGTTGGTTCTGTCACTTTCGTGATGATGGCGGCTCGTTCCATGCGGTCGAGCTCCTCCCGCAGTGGTTCTTGTAGTGCCAAGGGTACGCGCCGCCCTGGCTGGACTACAGGTATCGAACCAGTGCGTAATACCATCCGATACTGGCTGGCGACACAGCCTGTTCCTTGGAAGAGATGAGGAAATTGCTGCAGTATTTCGTCGGCAGCGCTAGCGTTGACTGGATCCACCGACCTCGCGACCAGTCCGAGCGCCTCACTTGCAGATAGTCCGAGTAGTGCCTGGTGGCCTTTTTTTTACTATAAGAAGTCGAAACTCCCAGCCTGATTTTTTATGGTGACTGGTAACGACGCAACACCGAAGTGAATGATGGCGTCACCGCTATAGGACTGCAGAATGGAACTGCTCGGCTTCAAATTTTGCATCCCTTTGCACTTCCGATAGACCGAGTAAGGCAGCAAGTTAGCTTGCGAGCCTGTGTCTACTTTCAAGAAGGCATCCTGGCCGGCCACTTTAGCGTTTACGATCCAATCGGTCGAGCTTCTCACCTTGCAAGTTTTTACATCAAGGATGTCGAAAGTGTTCTGCACGTTGACCACTTCGCTTACTGTAGAGCCTTTCTTGCAACACGCTGCAAAATGATTGGTGCCACCACATACAAAACACGTCCTGCCGAACGCGGGACACCTACTACGTTCGTGCGAGCGGTTGCATTTCATGCATTTAAACGGACGCTTCTTTACCGACGCGACCTGTTTTTCCGCCTGAGCCCATGCCTCGTTCTGCTGGCTAGACAGTTCAGCAGCCTTGCAGATTTGTTCTATCTTGGCTAGCGTCCGGTCTTTTACTTTGAGGAGCTTCTCCCGCAACTTGGGGTTATGTACACCGAATACAACCTGGTCGCGGATCATTGACTCCGTTAATTCAGCGAAGTTGCAGCTTCGGGACAGCTTTCGCAAGTCGCGCAGGAAATGCTCAAAGGGCTCCGCATCGTCCTGGTTTCTTGACCGGAAAATGTACCTCTCATAGACTTCGTTTTGCTGTTCTTCACAGTACTCTTTAAACTTCCGCACGACCGTCTTGTAATCATCCTTGCGTTCCGCCTCCAGAAAGGTGAAGTTGTTAAACACCTCAAGTGCATCGTCGCCAGCAACACTCAGCAGCAGCGCAGCCTTGACAGCTTCTGACCTTGGTTCTTTCGTAGATGCTGTCGCTTGTAGGAACAGTTCGAACTTCTGAATGAACAAGTTCCAATGCTTCGCGATGTTGTCGGATGAGCCGGAAAGTTGCAGATGCTCCGGTGGCTTGACTAGCTCCATTGCTCTGAATGGTTACGTTCATCCAGCAGCACCACTTCTGACACCATGTATCGTATGGACGGGATCCAAGAATGAAAAGAACGCTTATTCAGGAAACACGCAGGGTATATATCGTCGTCGGCATTCACACGCACGCGTTGCCGTAATCTTCGTGCTGTCAGTCAGTTCAGGCCGATACGTGCGACGCATGCGTAGTCTGCACGATACAAGGACTTACTCTGAAACCGGAAAAGTGCCGCTTCGTTTACGCGGAGCTTCTATTTTTAGGCCACGTCATCAGCCAATCTGGAGTCCGCCCCGAAGCGCAGAAGACAGCTGCCATCGCAAAGTTCCCGCAGCCCATCGAAAAGAAGGCAGTGCGTAGATTCCTTGGCATGTGTGCCCACTACAGGCGCTTTGTCAAGGACTTTTCACGCATCGCGGAGCCGCTAACACATCTAACCAAATGCGATGTTGAGTTCAAGTGGAAAACGCCGCAGGCCGATGCATTTCAAGAACTCAAACGACGCATGCAGTCGCCGCCTGTACTTGCACACTTCGACGAGGACGCCAATACCGAAATCCACACTGACGCCAGTAGCCTAGGCCTCAGTGCCGTCCTAGTCCAGAGGAAAGACGGACATGAACGGGTGATATCTTATGCTAGCCGGTCGCTGTCAAAAGCGGAAGGGAATTATTCTACGACTGAAAAGGAATGCCTCGCCATTATTTGGGCTACAGCGAAATTCCGCCTTTACCTATTGGGAGGCCATTCAAAGTTGACAGCGACCATCACGCGTTGTGTTGGCTAGCTAACTTAAAGGACCCTTCAGGACGGCTAGCGCGGTGGAGCCTCGGACTACAAGAATACGACATCACTGTAACCTACAAGTCCGGGCGAAAACACTCAGATGCCGATTGCCTATCACGCGCCCCCGTGACGACGCCTTCCTTGGAACAATAAGCGCGGAAGACTTCGCTGAGCAGCAACGAGCGGAACCGGAGCTAAAAGGCCTCATCGATTATTTGGGAGGGCCCACCGACGCTGCCCCTAGGGCATTTAAGCGTGGATTATGTTCGTTCAGGCTTCAAAGCAACCTACTTATGCAGAACTTCTCACCAGTCCGCACCAACTACCTTCTTGTCGTTCCGTCGGCTCTGCGTCCAGAAGTACTGCACGCCCTACATGACAATCCGAAAGCTGGGCACCTCGGTTTCTCCCGGACGCTATCGAGGATACAAGAACGGTATTACTGGCCGCGCCTAACTGCTGATGTCGCCCGTTACGCCAAGACATGCCGAGACTGTCAACGACGCAAGACACCACCAACAAGGCCAGCGGGATTATTACAGCCGATCAAGCCTCCTTGCCGACCTTTGCAGCAGAGCGGGATGGACTTGCTGGGACCGTTTCCGACATCAACTTCCGGAAATGAGTGGATCGTCGTGGCCACGGACTATCTTACTCGCTTCGCTGAAACTAAAGCTCTACCGAAAGGCAGCACAGCCGAAGTGGCGAAATTTTTCGTCGAGAACATCCGGCTGCGACATGGTGCTCCAGAAGTCCTCATCACCGACAGAGGAAAGGTTTTTACAGCAGAGCTCACCCAAGCCATTCTGCAATACAGCCAGACAAGTCACAGGAGGACAACTGCCTACCACCCGCAGACAAATGGTCTCACGGAGCGCCTGAACAAGACCCTCGCCGACGTGCTAGCAATGTACGTCGACGTCGAACACAAGACCTGGTGTGCCATCCTGCCGTACGTAACATTCGCTTACAACACGGCGGTGCAAGAAACAACACAGATCACGCCCTTTAAGCTGGTTTACGGCAGGAACCCGACGACGAGGCTCGACGCTATGCTGCAGCACGTCACTGACGAAGAGAATCTTGACGTCGCTACCTATCTCCAGCGCACCCACGAAGCTCGACAGCTGGCCTGCCTACGGATCAATTACCAGCAGCGTACCGACAGCCGACAGTACAATCTCCGACGACGCTTCGTCGAGTACCAGCCCGGCGACCGTGCTTAGGTGTGGACCCCGATATGCCGACGAGGACTTAGTGAAAAACTACTGCGACGATATTTCGGACCCTACAAGGTCATCCGATGTATTGGCGCACTGGACTATGAGGTCGTGTCAGACAGCATTTCGCATTCACAGAGGCGCCGCGCACGATCTGAAGTGGTCCACGTGGTGCGTCTTAAACCGTTTTACGGACGCTGACGAACTTCATTATTTTGCTGTTTTCTTTGCTACGAATGCTATGCTTTCTTACTCTCGTTTGTTGCAGCATCGGGTCGATGCTTTTTGAGAGGGGGGTATTGACACGTGTACGTGTATTTATCGGGCGACCATGTTTCGCCGCCTAACAAATGTAATCGCACAGCGTGGGACGCGCCTGCATGTATCCGAAGTTTCTGGAACGTTATCGATGCTTCTATCCGCTGTCTGTTGTCGCCGAACCTTGTGTTATCTGATTTCATCGCGTGACTCGAATGGTGTAGAACTTTGTGGAAGGCATGTGGGTCCCAACGATTAGTCTCGAACGTTCGATGACTGCTGTATAAAAGCCGATGCGCTTGACCCGCTGATCATATTTTCGACGATCGCCGACGGTGTTCGCCGCTATCGTCGTGCTAGAAGTGTAGCCTGTTTTTGTGGACACAGGTTCGCCCAATAAAAGTTAGTTTTGTCTATCACAGTATTGCTACTGTGTTCTTCAACGTCACCTCTCACAGTAATTGGCTGCTGTTTAAAAGTAAAATTACTGAATTAACAGACAAACATATACCGAAAATTACCTTCCGTGCAAATCGTTAAATCCCATTGTTCACTAACCAAATAAAGCGGCTAGAAAATAAGAAAGAAAAAGACTTTTTCAATCTTCCAAGTAAAGTACGAATGTTAACACATGCGAAAAGTATTACTCTGCCAAAGAAATGTACTTATCTGCTGTTCGCAGCGCCAAGCATACTGTTTGTAACATCGACCTACCGAAAATACTCAGTGAAAATCCCAAGAAATTCTGAGAAGTAATAAACCCCACTCAAGCTCGCGCCGTAAATCTTGCTGACAATTCGGGAGATATTATGACTGATACCGACTGTGCCATTTCGTCCAACAATGCCTTCGCCTCAGTTTTTTACTAGATACCAGTTCTTCTGTACCGTTAATGTCTAGTAACACAGTATCTGTAATGCCGGCCATCACGTTCTGCGTAGATAGTATCTCCAATGTAATTGATAACCTCAAACTCTCTTCCTCCACTGGTATCGATGGTATTAGCTCGAAACTGTTGAAAAATACTAAATATATCTCAGCTGCATTTTTATATCTCCTATTTTGTCAGTCACTTTCAGCAGGCTGCATCCGTTATGACTGAAAAGTAGGAAAGGTCATTCCTATCTACAAGCGAGGGAACAGGAATAACCCACTAAATAATCGCCCCATCTCCTTAAGGGCTCTCCGATGTAAGGTGGTGGAGCACGTCAATAGACCATTTAGACACCAACACTTTTTTTCATCCTGCGCAGCATGGATATCGTAAGGGCTTGTCTTGTGAGACCCAACTATTCTAAAACTGGTACAGCGCAACATATAAAGGAACAAACAAGCCGAGCCGGCCACATGAAGGAACAGAGCGCTCTGTTTCTTTATCTGGCCGGCTCGACTTGTTTCATTCTTTGTATGTTGTGCTGTACTAATTTTATACCGCTGTCACACGAGAAGATTTAATGTCATGCATTTAATGATCATGCATCGAATACCATTCGATCTCTTGAGGTGCTACACAGTATATTAAAATATAATGGCATTCGCGAATGATATCAATGACGATCTTGAACAAAATTTATGAAATTCAAACAAATTTTGTGCCTACTAAACGCGTTGAAGAACTTTTGCGAGTGCTTTTAAAACCGATGAAAACGTTTTTACGCCAATTATTCACAACTAAAGCACTTCGATCAACACATCCGATATGGCCTACCGCCGCAGCAGACTCCTGCTGCAAAGAGTAATAGCGCTTGACCACAGCCTATCGTGAAAGTATCATCGCGGCAAAAATGATTATTCCTTTTTGTAAGTCTAAAAAATATATTTTGTCTTTGCTGATGCACGCATTATTTTTTCGCGTTGTGTATCGCTGTTGTGTATCTGAGCTCAAGAGTATACATTCGGTTCGAAATCCAGTACGAATTCGATGGCAAATGTCATTCCATTCGACTGACATTAAATTTTCCCGTGTAAATCCCGATTAGTGGGATTATATGCGAATGCCGTTCGATTCGAATTAATCAAATCTTCCCGTGTGACAGGGGTATTAGAATGCGATACCAACTCGCCCAATCCTCAACCCTAGAAACCCAACTAGCTCTTTTCCTTCACGACCTTCACGAGAATCTTGACTGTAATCAACAAACTTACGCTATCTTCCTCGACTATGAAAAAGTATGAAAAAGCTTTCGACAGTCTCTCAACGTCACTTGTTACATAATCTTTCTTCCTTGAATTTAAATCTGGAAGTATTAGAATGGCTGGAAACATATTTCTCACTAACCGCGAGTAATTCGTTACCCTCAACGACCAGTCCTCCGTCCTCCTTCCGTTATCTTCAGGTGTCCCTCAGGGGTATGTTCTTGGTCTACTTCTCTTCTTTAATATACATCAATGGACTTACACCTTCATGTAACTGGCAAAATTAAGATGGCCGCTGATGAATGCGTGATTTATCACACCAATAACAATGACACTGATGGAGGTAATTTGCAACAAAATCTAAACCATGTGCATTCTTGGTTTTCCTGTTGGCTAATGACTCTTAATCCAAAGAAAAAATATAAACATATGTGATTTACCCGTAGACGTAAACCCTTCTTGCCTTCTTACACAATAGCCCGCAATCCCATTGACACAGTAAAATCATTCAAGTACTTAGGCGTCTTAATTTCCTGTGATCTTAACTGAGGCACGCATATCAACACCATAGTATCATCGGCTAACAAAACACTCGACTTTATGAGGCGCCACTTGTGTCATGCGCCTCAGGATGTCGGACTTGTGGCGTACAAAGCACTTACCAGGCCTGAAGTCAAATATGCGTCACCAATCTGGAACCCTTACAAAAAATATCTCGTTAACGCACTTGAATCCTTCCAAAATCGTGCAACAAGATATATTCATTCATCCTACTCATATGACGTAGGCATATCATCCTGAAAAGAGCAATCTGAGTTACAGTCACTCTCGCACCGCCGTAAGATAGCCAGCGTTGGTGTTTTTCATAACTTTTTCTACAGTTCTTTAATCGTGTGCCATACATCGTTCCACCCGCAAGAATATCACAACGGACCCGTCGTCCGCTTCAAATTTTAAAACCACACTCACACACAACTTCCTTCTCAGATTCATTTATTTCTCGAACAGCAACTGATTGAAATGCCTTTTCCCACTATGTTGTATCTACAAATAATCACCATGTGTTCCTCGCTGATGTTGCTTCAATTCTGTCAAATTGATTACCCCTTCTTGTAGAACCTCATCATCTACCGTGCATTTTCGATTGTATGCAATGTATCTACCTTTTTTAAAACGTTCCACTAGTTACTGAAGTGAATTGTGCATTGCCTGTATTTCTTCTCTTCGGCCAAAATAACTACACTCTAAAACTAGAGAGCGTATCGCAGGAGTGAAACGGTCGATGTACTCTTCAAAGCGTTGTTTTACTCTCGCAAAATGTCGAGTGGAGTGAAATGCATTGTTGACTTCGTCACCAAGGAGAGTGTGAAATGTGCTTTTCACTCTGCCCCTTAGGGAGAGAGTAGAATGCCTGTTCTACTCTTGCGGCAATAGAGAACAGAATGTACCGTAACCTTCTGCTTCAACTGTAGGAGGCTGGCCCCGAACATGGCAATGTATCACTCACGCACGCTGGGCAAAGAACACACCGTATTGCTTCTAAGAGAATAGGCACCTACAGTTCAAATGAACGCGTAGCGAGCGCTCTACTTTTTCACTCGGAGTTTCTCCACCGCGTGCGTGCGCAACATCGCGGAACTGCACAGAACCAAAGAAAGGTGATCAGTCCAGCGAGCACCAACGAAGGCCATCCAAGGGAGATCGTGTGTCAGCCATCTCGCGTCGCCGCGAAAACAAGGCAGTCGTTCGTCATTCGTTGGATATAACAACTCCTCCAGGGTAAGTGAATTCTAACTTAGGTGCACATTCTACGTATATGGCACACTATCACCATGAAGTCGTCGCGGCGCTTAGCTGACGCGATTGACAACGGACTAGGCAAGCGTGCTGTGTCTCTCGGATGTCAATCGAAAATGCCAGTCGCGCGATAACTGCATGCGATTTTATCACTTGCCGCTATCAGTAAGAGCTTTGAAAATCGCAAACGCTGCCAGAACCATGGTATGTTAAATAAGACGTGAGGCGAAAGGACGCTTAAAATGATTTGTTCACCGGCCCATGATTCCAAGCCTACGCGGAGCGTGCTTAGCGTGCGTTTTGTGTGTTTGAATTTATTCAGTTTGTCAGTCTACTGTGTACGGAACGCTGTTGAAATAAGGAGTCACACAACAGAAGGCGTCATTTTGCTGGCGGCGTGCTTTGGGTATAAATAAAACACGCGCTTGACGGTGTCTTACCCATGAACAATCTGTGACCACTGAAGTTACGTGCAGCACCAGGGCTAGTTAGAAACTTTGCCGCAGGCATTCAGCTGCATGCTGCAAGAGGTCAATTGGGCGCGTTATCATGAACTTACAGAAAACGCATAAGGAATCCATGTTGTATGCTAAGCAAAGTATAAAACCATATAAGCGACCTGGCGCGTGACAGCTACAAGTCCTACTCCGTGCGAGCCACGATTTTGAGCGACGCCTTCCCAGTGTTGTCGGTATGAGGGCTGCAAACACGCGATGAAACTAGCGTCGCGCGTGCTGTAGTAATTTAAGTTGATGTATTTTACTGTAAAAAGTAGCATAAAATACTTCCGAAGGTCTTGCAGTAGTTTCTTATCCTTTCACGTATAAATATTCAATCGTTTGCTCGTTCCGCGCGACAATGGGTAGTATTTGAGCGATGTACGTGCCTCCAGTTCCGTCTTCGCGCTATTGGCTAGTCGCTCATACCACTTCCGGGATACGAGCGACGATTTCTAGATTTCGAGAACAGAGTGATCTGTTCAAGCGACGGCCCGTTTTGTCGCTCGAAGCCATCGCTCGTCGCCGTCGCGCACTAAATCACTCTCATGGTGTTTAGCCCTATGACTGAACTGTTTTTTCTCATGTATTGAAATGGTGTGATTATATGTCTGATTTTATGTCTCGTGTTGCCGTTTCCGAGCACAGTGCGAATGAGAAAGGGTGCTTATGCCTAGGAACTCTGTGAATTGTCAAACAGCAAGTTTTGCATCGGCATCGACTATAACGTCTGCTGTGTGGAATTACAATTGCAGGGGCGCTAGCATGCGCTTATTGTCTTCGACATGTTTTTGCATTTGCTAATATGAGTTGGCGTTTCAGAGTTATGTCATATAAACAGCTAAATCACCCTTCCTCTGGCGGTTACAAGCGTAATGTGTGCATCTTGATACTGCATGACAGATCAAAATTTGTTTATGGCTTTAATATTTTTAGTAGCGAAAAAAAGTATAAAAATAAAACATTGCTTTTGTTCCGTGTTACCAGTCGTCTGTCGTACAAAAAACAAAGAGTTGGTCTAATAAACTAATAACTGCTGTCTAACTGCAACTTTTACATGCGTTCAAGAATGTGAAATGTTAGATTTAAAACTGCAGCAGTAGTTGAGTCTTTCAAAAACAAACTCCATTGCGCACCTCATAAATGAAAATGAGTTCATGCCTTTTGGTGCCGTAGTAAACTTTCTATTTATTATTGAAATGTGGGTAAGCTTGCCATAACAAGCCTTGTTCCCCTTTCCAATAGGCACATCCAGTCACATCCATTGAACTGGAGGACCATATTTTATTGCGAAAGCAATACTGCTCGCACTTTCGGCCCATGGGTGGTCGTGGCGCCTCCTTACGCAGCTGCGCGTCACGTGACCATGTGACGTCACGGTAGACCGAGAGACGGGGCCCCATCTCGCGGCATCGATGGTGGAGGCGAAGCCTTGCGCGCCGCTGCTGCGGCGCTACCGAGAGAGTGTGCTCGCTGGTGTGACGTCACGCTAGGAGGATAAATGGCGCTACGGCTCGGCTCCTCGCAGTGGTCGGCGCGCTACCTTGCGCTATGTCGGATGATGTATGGCCATAAGTTTAACAAAGGGCAACCATGTCCACACCATCAGCCGAACCAAGGCGCAGCCAAGGGTATTGCTTTCGCAATCTTCCAGGCTTAACCAAGCTAAGACATCAGCCAATTTTTTTATCCCTATACTGAGCACCATGTTTGCAAATATTGACACGTGTACTTCTTTATCTTTATCGGGCGACCACTTCTCACCACCTAACAAATGTTATCGCACAGCGCAGCACGCGCGTGCATGTAAAAGAAGTTTCTGGAATGTTATCAATGGTTCCATCCGCTGTCTTTCCCTGCAACTTGTGTAATCTGATTACATGTACGCGCGACGCGAATAGTGTAGAACTTTGTGGAATACACGCGGGTCCCAGCGGTTACTGTGGAACATTGGACAACTGATCTATAAAAGCCGACGCGCTTAACCCGCTGATCAGACTTTCGACGATCGCCGACTCTGTTTGCCGCTATCGTTGTACTTTAGGTGTAGCCCGTCTTTCTGGGCACAGGTTCGCCTAAAAAAAGCTAATTTTGTCTTTCACAGTATGGCTACTGCGTTCTTTAACCTCACTACCACGTGACAATATGATCCTCAAATTATGACTGGAGCGGTGGCAGAACCAGAGATGGTGCGGGGGGCGCATTGGCCACGTGCTTAGGATGTGTCACAAATGGGGTTTGCGACACACCAGAATAATGATAGACCTATGACATCTAACAATGGCCAATATTCTGTTTATTAGCAGGAGCATTTTAACATGGCTGCCGAAGGAAGATAAACTGTCGGTTATTTCTTTTATGTTTAAATCTTAAAATTGAAGTTAGTTTAGCAGTTGACTGTTGCAGTCATTTAGATGTTTCGCATGCATTTTAGTAGGAAGCTAGACTAAGAGCTAAGACTTTCTTTTAGTGCCATGACCTTGACTGTCTTGATGTTGTTTTACACCATGACCCCGTGTTGACTTTTGCACACGATATTTTTCAGGCACCCGCTTTATATAACGCAAGAAGGCAGCTGCTAGGACACAAAGACGTCAAAGAGCCAGCCCAGCGTGACTTCACGTAATGCAGAGGAACGCATGCCAAAGAATCAAAATACACTGCAATGCAATTTGGACAAGAAAACTGAGAATGTGGATATATTGAGTGCACCATTGGGCTAAATGTTAACAAAACCAAAATACAGTATGTCACACCCAGATGAAAATTATCACGATCTCTAAGCAGTCATCTTAACATGGTATATTTATGTAATGTCTCTGCTAGGAAAATCAAAATCAAGTATGCTCTCTGGAGACAAACACATAGGAGCAATTGTCACTGAAACATTAGAAATGTGTTTAAAGAAAGCTGATAGTTTTGTCAGAAGTGACTGCTTTTTGTCTTGCCTCTCAACATATATATCCATGTGATAAAAAATAGTGGTACAATGAAATTGCATATTTGCTTAGTGACATGATACGTACTTGCTATGAGCACAGTGCCTGTGTTCACTATAGAAAGGAACAGCTCATACTTGGTTACGTGCTTACATACATTTAACATTTCACAGCTTTAATAGCTTACATTGAACAGCCTTGAATGCAAGGGTGCAAATACAAGCCACTGTGATTGTGTATTTACATGCTGACATGAAGCAGGCAGATATTCGTGCATTCATTTTTATCTATTTTTACACCTAATTTTAGATTTATTGATTCCTTTTAGGTGCCAGAACGGGGAAGCTTTGGGGGAAGAGAATTCCATATTTTAGAAGTCGTCATTTGCGTGCATGCTCACGAAACCAGTTCATTACGACCGCTAATGCCTCCCGAAGCGAAAGCAAGGAGCAATTAAGGCCTTTAACTGTGTACCCCGTGGTGTACACCTTACATCTTAGAAGCCGGAGAGTCACTTGGAATTAAAAATTATTTTAAAAATGTAAAATTATTTCTCCAATCTACTTGCCAACCAAGTATGCTAGTGGAGGTAGAGATGTGTTCAATGCAAAGAACTGAGAGCAGCTGAGTAGAACACTTGTTCATCAATTGGCGGATGTGAACATCTAGTGCTAAGCAAAAGACCCTTACTTTCATGGCTTCTGTAGAAATAATTCTTTTGGACTTCAGATAGAGTGCACAATGAGGCAATGTATTAATCTTCCTAGACACATATGTACTTGTTTTGAGAAGAAAATTCTGTGAAGTGCGATGAGTTTTCTTTAGTGCATCTTAACCACTTTATTTATTTCAAAATACTGCAGGCCAATGTACTGGCCCATGCAGGTGTGGGTTACATCCAACATGAATGTACAAAACAACAGACAACAAATAGCAAGAAGGAAAAGAAGGGAAAAGGAAAGTTTAGAAGAGAAGGTGACACTCCAACTCAGCGAGAAAATTATTGGAACCAAAATTATCAGACGGCAATGAATTCCAATCTTCCACAGTTCTAGGAAAATAACTGAATTTGAAAGATTTTGATCGGGCAAAGATTGGCGTTATTGCGAATTCATGGCCATGGTGTGTGCGTCGTGTTGTTAGGGGTTTTATACTGACTGGCAGACCTATTTTTATGTTACCAAACATACAATTATAAAGAAATGAAAGGCGACTAAACTTTCTGCGGCCTTCTAGAGTAGAAATACAGTTTAATTCCATTAGGTTGGATGGGGAATCAAGTCTTTGATATTTGCGAAATATAAACCTAACAGCCTTTCTGTTAATAAGTTCAAGTTGCATGATTTCGTTATTTAAATAGGGATCCCAAATGATAGAAACGTACTCAAGCTTAGAACGAACACAGGTATTATAGGCTAAAAGCTTTGTTTACGAAGGTGCGAATTTCAGCTTTCTTTTAAGGAAGCATATCTTACGCAGTGCAGATGTGCAGATTTCGGAAATGTGGGTTGACCAAGTTAAGTTGCTTGTGAGGGTGACACCTAAGTACTTATATTTGCCTACAACCGAGATACTATTGTTTCTGAGGGAATAACAGAACTGGCTAGGATTTAGTTTCCTGGTGATACGCACTAGTACTGTTTTCTGAGTATTTAGTTGCATGCCCCATTTTTGACACCAATCGTCAATAACATTCAGTGCATGTTGCGATTCAACGGGGTCTCTGGGTGATACGATTTGTTTAAAAATGATAAAATCATCCGCGAACAGACGTACAGACACATCTTCGGGAATAACATCAACCAAGTCATTGACATAAATTAAAACCAAAATTGGTCCCAATACTCTTCCCTGTGGGATAAAAGCTTTGGTTTCAGGTAGTTGGTTCATTGTGCAAGTATATGCATAGTTGCATGCAAAATCCACGCGCATGGAAGGGATATGTGAAAAAAGGATGGTGACATTCTCAGTTCATGTTTTGCTTCTAGGTTTTTTGAGCACTTCCTTGCCTGTACTTATGCTTATGTCGCCTTTGATGCATCATGTTCATAACATCTCATTTTTGGTTCACATCTGAAGCCATGCTATACTTTAGTTAGATTGCATATTCAACGAGTCACAATAATTGATCATGTAATTATGCAAGCTGCTCCTCAGAAGTATAGCATTCTTACTGTAATGGGAATGAAAAGCTACCATATTTCACAAGAAATTTGATGCGCAAGGTTTTCATGCCAATGCTCCTTGCAGTTTTATACTCATTTGCTAGATAATATCTAGATAATACTAGATAATATCGTAAAGTTAATTTTATTTAGTTGTGTGAGTAACGGCTGAATCCCAAAAATACCAGGAAACTACTTTCGTGAGGAGGCCTACTGAATAGGAAATATAATACGTCTCTGTACCGGTTTGAGGCCGGGCAGGATATTGCTGCAGAACCACGACAAGACACACTTAGAAACCACGGGGTGCAACCCATACATGAATAACTATGTGAAATACAAGGAAAGATTGCTAGACCTGCGGCCTCGCACGAGAATATACAACACGTTTCTAAATGCACTGTACTCTCAGTCAGGAACATCCATACCCTGTACAGGACGTTATCAAGTGAGCTGCTGTCTTAGAATATGACATAAAAAAGTTTCTTGCACAATTTATCTACATTACCAGCCCCATGCTTAGCAGCTCATCTGTTTACCTCTGCCAAATAAGTGCACGCGTCTTGTGCCAGAAATGCGTTTGCTGGCCAGTAATGTGGCACATATTTTTCTGCAATCATAGTGTCAATACTTTGTAAATTTGCACACATTTGTTCTGTTTAATTTTCATTGTAGACTTTATTTTTGAAAAGAAGGAGCCAATTGAAATAAAGGATATTTCTACACTGCAATACTGGTGGAACTTTAGAGAATATGCTTGTTTCATTACAAGATGTGTACTGAAGTTCATGGGCATCATTGTAATCTGATTTTACGTGTTTGTCAGTATGTTTCTCAAATTATTATTCAGTTTGCCTTGTGACTGATCAATAAAGATCTTGACCTTTTAAGAGAGAAAATGTTTCATTTGAGTAACTCGGCGACTGCAGATTATATCCCGTTCACCAAGCATAAGTGCAGAAGCTGCTTATGCAGGAATCAAATATTTCCCAGATGTAATTACAGCGAATCCTTTCAAGCGTGAATATTGATCTACATCGTGCTTTCACACTATTGAAAAGAGTACTAGCACTCTGTTCTGAAGGAGTACAAGCACTCTGTTTGGGGGAGTAGTAGCACTCGGCTTGGAAGAGTAGAAGCACTCGGTCTGGGGGAGACTATTACCCCTGTGGAGAGGGTATTAGCACTCTGCGGAAGATTACCAGCACTCCCTGTGTAGAGAGTATTAACACTCTGCGGAAGAGTACTAGCACTCCCTTGCGGTGGAGTCACAAAACTCTGTCAGGAGGGGTTGACCTACTCTCTCACAAAGACGGTTGATCTGCTCTCGAGAAGAGAGTGAAATATGGAACAAGCAGATACTCCCTCAAAGAGAGTGCCCGGAACTCTCTTTGTTTTTAGAGTGTACTGTTTTAGTTCTTGTTCTAATTCATAATTTCTCACGAGCATGTATTTGTTTATACTGTGCCTACCACTTTTCAAATGTCCCGTTTGTTATCACGTTGAATTGCCGCTGCATGATGTAGCCCACCCCTTATGTAAGAGCCCTGATAAAGGGGCTTCAGAAAGTTAACTTACCTGACCTGGCCTGACCCACTTCTGCCATGAACTTCTCGGCATTTGTCCACGCGTAGCGAATAACGACAGGCTCGACTGCATACATGCAACTTACGAGGTCCTATTGGAAACCACACAAATCAGGAAGAGTAGTCGTCGCTTACGCTGAAAGCGCGGTACGTCCGACGGCAGAAGCAAACGTGTTGGATAGTCAGTGAAGACGGCGAACTCGCAGCCGTGTGGGAGAGCCACTGAGGAGGCCTGAAGGCCGGGCCTAAAGGATGTGGTGAATACTTGCAGTGACGCCTGCTGTACCAGTAGTGTCCGTTCACTTAGAAGGGAGATGCTCGGGGCCAGGGTTTCCGAAATCTCGGTATAAGTCGACAGCGGCATTGTAAATGAAAGACATCGTACGCCACACCACGCCAACCACTTACTGTTGTCCTTTACTTCTTTTTTACGTTTTCCTCTTCTGCTGTGGCATTCCCAAGTCTTTGCTTCCACTTCATTACAACCTATATATATATATATATATATATATATATATATATATATATATATATATATATATATATATATATATATACACACATAGACACGTGCACTTATTTATCTTTATCGGGTAACTGCGTCTCGCCATTTAACAAATGTTCAAGCTCAACGCAAAATATAAGTCCATTTATCGGAATTGAATTCTGCTGCATCTACCCCGTTAACCATAGTTCCCTAACGAGACTTCGACACAAATCCAAGTCTTCCCTTGACTAAGCAGCAACAACTGCGAAGTGTTCTCTGACGATACCAAAAGAGCTTTTCGACGCCATCGAGGACGCAACAACAAACAGCAATTGCAAAGGATCGCATTTTAGCCGAAATTTGCGCTCGACCATTCCGCCAGACCCGTTATCGAGTTTCGACGTGATAAGGTGAAGTTATTAGGCAGTAAGTCGACGAAATGCCGCTCGACGACGTTATCGAGCCATCAAAAAACATGTGGGCATTTCCTGTAATATTGGTGAAGAAAAAGGACGGAACCCTATGTTTCAGTGTCGATTACCGTTGACTGAACAAGATCATGAAGAATGACGTATACTTTCTCCCGTGGATAGATGATGCATTAGATCGGCTTTGCAATGCTAAATACTTCTCGTCGGTGGATATCAAGACACGCTGCTGGCAAATACAAGTCGACTAGAGGGATCGAAAAAAAGCCGCCTTCATCGCGCCAAACGGCGTCTATGAGTTCGAGGTAATGCCATTCGGACTGTGCTCGGTGACTGCGAATTTCTAGCGCGTAATGAACACGGTATTAGCTGTATTGAAGAGGCAATTCTGTCTTGTTTGCATGGATGTCGTCGTGGACATCGCCGTGAATTTCGACGGTCAGCTTAGGCACCTTACGACAGTACTAGAGCTCGTCAAGTTGTCAAGGCTCACTCTGAAGCCGCAAAAGTGCCGCTTCGCTTAGGATGAAGTTTTGTTCCTGGACCACGTTATCAGCAAATCTGGAGCCTGCGCCGACCCCCAGAAGACAGCTGCCATCGCGAACTTCCAGCAGCCCATCGTCAAAAAGACAGTACGTAGACTCCTTGTCCAGTGTGCTTACTGCAGGCGCTTTTCGAAGGTCTTTTCACGCATCGCTGATGAGCGCCACGTCAAGCCTAACTAAATGTGATGCCGAGTTCAAGCGGGAAACGCCCCATGCTGAGGCATTTTAAGAACTCCAACAACGCATGCAGTCATCACCGGTACGTACGGACTTCGTAGAGCACGCTGATATGATTTCGATAGGGTAAGGTGGGTCTTCACCTCAAGAATCAGGAAACGACGACGAAGCCGGCATTGTGATGATGAAAAATAAGAATAAAAGATTGTAATCACTTCATTAGTACATGGTTGTTACTCTTGCCACAGTCTTGAGCGGTTCTGATTACCATGGGGGCCAGGACGGCCTCTAATAACCCCTCTTTCCCTCGTTGAGGGAATCCACTGGCCAATCACACACGCCAAATCGTTCGCCACCTCTATCGCCCCTCATTGGTCTTCCACGTGCTGCTCAGGTACGTCATGCACTTGTCTTCATCGCGTTCCTCGGATGCGTTGTGCACCGGTTTCATCGTGCCCCTCGGATACGTGGTGCACCTGTCTCCAACGTGTCACAGTAGGAGCAGCCACCTGCGGTCTAGCCACCCCGGGAGTTCTCGATGATGACCCTGTCATTGATAAGTGACTTCTTCGTGACGGTCAGGAGCGCGACAATACTGTTTTGAAGCGAAATGAATGTTGAGGCGTGAATATCAACCGTGACAGCTGCGTGTCGCTTGTGGAGCATCCCCCCGTCATCAGAGGTGGTTGTCGATGGCTTCTTGGAAAACGTAGGTCGATCGTAGCAACCCATTCTCCACCACAGGAGGTCCCGAAGGAGTTGCATTATCCAAGCCCCTCGAAGAGACCAATAAACCCCGTGGCTTTGATTCATGTCGCCGATCGTTCGAAAGCCTGCCAGGTGACACCATCTGGAAACAAACCACCCCAAGCACAAGGCACAGTAAGCACACAGCACCCAACTAATCACGAGAACTGTCAAGTTCATCCGTCCTTCACATAGAACCCTATCATACTCATACTAGCAGACTTCATTTGAGATTCCTGAAAATTAACAAACGAGGAAACCAAACTTCACTGCGTATCTCGACCAGCCTAATGTCTGACGTTCTTGTATTTCCTTTCTACCGTAAAAGCCACGGTTGTCGTAAGACAGAGAACGCACTTAAAGCCAGCAATAATGGCGTTAATAATAAATTAAAAGCAGAAAAAGAAGACAAGGAGCACTCTCTACGCACAAAAACAAAAAAAGTGTTGGCTTCTACAAACACGTTTCAGCAAATGGAATTTCTGCAATGGGGACCGACAAACACAGCTATTCTGCTCTGTAAGCACGGAATTACCCAAAATAGTTTGTTTCTGCAAACCTCCAATGCCGATGCTTATTTGAAAAAACCAGCGTGACCACGAGCCACCATAGTCGCAAAACCCGTTTCCTAATTTTATTCGCGTAACTGCTCGTACATCATATCATCATCATCATCATAATCATCATCATCATCAGCCTGGTTACACCAATTGCAGGGCAAAGGCCTCTCCCATACTTCTCCAACAACCCCGGTCAAATACTAATTGTGGCCATGTCATCCCTGCAAACTTCTTAATCTCATCCGCCCACCTAACTTTCTGCCGCCCCCTGCTACGCTTTCCTTCCCTTGGAATTCAGTCCGTAACCCTTAAAGACCATCGGTTATCTTCCCTTCTTATTACATGTCCTGCCCATGCCCATTTCTTTTTCGTGATTCAACTAAGATGTCATTAACTCGCGTTTGTTCCCTCGCCAAATCTAGTCTCTTCTTATCTCCTAACGTAACACCCATCATTCTTTACACCAATCATTTCCATAGCTCGTTCCGTCATCCTCAATTTAAGTACAACCCTTTTCGTAAGCCTCCAGGTTTCTGCCTCGTACGTGAGTACTGGTAAGACACAGCTGTTATATACTTTTCTCTTGAGGGATAATGGCAACGTGCTGTTCATGATCTGAGAATGCCTGCCAAACGCACCCCAGCCCATCCTTATTCTTCTGATTATTTCAGTCTCATGATCCGGATTAGCAATCACTACCTGTCCTAAGTAGATGCATTCCCTTACCGCTTCTAGTGCTTCGCTACCTATCGTAAACTACTGTTTTCTTCCGAGACTGTTAAACATTACTTTAGTTTTCTGCAGGTTAATTTTTAGACCCACACTTCTGCTTTGCCTTTACAGATCAGTGAGCATGCATTGCAATTGGTCCCCTGAGTTACTAAGCAAGGCAATATTATCAGCGAATTGCAAGTTACCAAGGTAGTCTCCATTAACTCTTATCCCCAATACTTCCCAATCCAGGTCTCTGAATACCTCCTGTAAACACGCTGTGATTAGCATTGGAGAGATCATATCTCCCTGCCTCACTCCTTTCTTTATTGGGATTTTGTTGCTTTCTTTATGGAGGGCTACGGTGGCTGTCGAGCCGCTATAGATATGTTTCAGTATTTTTACGTACGGCTCGTCTACACCCTGATTGCATTAATGCGTCCATGACTGCTGAGGGTTCGACTTGATCAAACGCTTTCTCGTAATCAATGAAAGCTATATATAACTGTTGGTTATATTCCGCACATTTCTCTATCACCAGACTGATAGTGTGGATATTGACACGTGTACTTATATTTATCGGGCAACCACGTTTCGCCGCCTAACAAATGTTATCGCACAGCGCGGGACGCGCTTGCATGTATCCGAAGTTTCTGGAAAGTTATCGATGCTTCTATCCGCTCTCTGTTGTCGCCGAACTTTATGTTATCTGATTTCATCGCCTGAGGCGAATGGTGTAGAACTTTGTGGAAGGCACGCGGGTCCGAACGATTAGTCTGGAACAATCGATGACTGCTCTATAAAAGTCGATGCTCTTGACCCGCTGATTAGATTTTCGACGATCGCCGACCGTGTTCGCCGCTATCGTTGTGCTTAACTGTAGCCTGTTTTGTGGGCACAGGTTCGCCCAATAAAAGTTAATTTTGTCGTTCACAGTATTGCTACTGTGTTCTTTGAAGTCACGACCACGTGACATCTGGTGGTGGTGCTTTTCGTCCATGTACCGGACGCCCCCGACAAGCCGTGATCCAAGCCCGGACCACAAAGAGAGCACCAACGTAGTCCTGGACCATCGAGCAAGCCGTCGTTTACAACAGCTGCCCCCGGAGCACGGACTTCTTCTACCTGGGAAGCCCAAGAAGATTGTGGCCAAGACAACCACAATGGCTGCCCCAGTCTCACCTATCGTACTTCAACAAGCCAGGGAGCCCCCTACCTTCCGTGGAGCTACGTCAGAGGATCCTGAAACCTGGCTCGAGACCTTCGAAAGGATCTCGACCTTCAATAACTGGACCTCTGAAGATAAGCTACGACAAGTGTACTTCTCCTTGGAAGATGCCGCGAGGACTTGGTTCGAGAACCGGGAGTCCACCCTAACAACATGGGACATGTTCCGGAGTAACTTCCTGAGGACGTTCACGAGCGTTGTCCGAAAAGAAAGGGCCGAAGTTCTACTGGAAACCCGAGGCCAACTACCCAATGAGAACATCGCCATCTTCACAGAAGAGATGACCCGTCTTTTCCGGCACGCCGACCCGGAAATGTCCGAAGAGAAAAAAGTGCGTTTCTTGATGCGAGGCGTAAAGGAGAAACTTTTCGCCGGGATGGTAAGAAGCCCACCGAAGACCGTCGACGAGTTTCTTCGTGAGGCGACGAGCATCGAGAAGACACTGGAATTGCGGAACCGGCAATTCGACCGCCGCACCAAGCCAACAAGCTACGCCGGAATTCAATCACTGGCCACGGACGATCTGTGCGAGACCATCAGGGCCATTGTGCGCGAAGAACTGCGCAAGGTCTTGCCATCGTCGGAGCCTCAAGTGGCCTCGATCACCGACATCGTGAAAGAAGAGGTGCACCGATCGCTTGGAGTTCCTGAGGTGCAACCACAAGTACCGCAGCCTCAGCCAGAAGCGATGACTTACGCCGCCGTCGCACGCCGTCAAGGTCCCCCTCCGCGACCGCGCCAGGGCCCTGCAACGCCCCAATCCCGTCGTCCGCCGCCGCCGCCGCCGCCGCCAGTACGACCACCCGTCGCCCAGCGCACCTACGCGAGGAAGACGGACAGTTGGCGCGCCCCCGACCACCGCCCGCTCTGCTCCCACTGCGGCGAAGCCGGCCATGTTTACCGCCGATGCCCATACCGCGAGCTGGGATTGCGAGGCTTCGCCGTCAACGCACAGCGCCCGAGGGAAGGTGAACGCCCTCGTGACATCGCCAACTACCTCGCCGCTACTCAGTGGAGCCCTCGGCGACCGTCCCGTTCGCCGTCACCAGACCGCTACCTGTCGCCACAGCGCCGACCATGCAATGGCCCAGCCCGGGGCCGGTCCGTCAGCCCATATCCGGAAAACTAAAAGCAGCAACCGATGGAGGTGCGGTTGCTGTTCGTCGAACTGACGAAGATCCTCCGCCACCGACGAAGACGCCGAAAAGCCTATGTCGACGACATAACAACGACGACACACCGCCGTCCCGACGAAGTCTGGCAGGAAAGAACACGCTGACGAAAGACCACCTGACGACGCCACGTACCAACCACAGGTCAACGCGACGCAGCCGTGATCCGACGCCGAGGCCTAACTGTAACGCAAGACAAAGAACCACCGACCTCGACGTGCTTCTCGACGGCCATGCAGTCACCGCCTTAGTAGACACAGGAGCCGATTACTCTGTCATGAGAGGACCCATCGCAGCCCAATTGAAGAAAGTTAAGACTGCATGGGAAGGCCCGTTAATTCGGACCACTGGAGGACACCTCATCCTGCCGAGTGGAATCTGCACGGGAAGAATTACCATTCATGACCGGACTTAGCCTGCCACCTTCGTTATCCTGCAACAGTGTTCACGAGACGTCATTCTCGGTATGGACTTCCTGAACCAACACGGCGCAATCATCGACCTGAAGTCGAAGTCAATAACGCTGTCGGAAGATCAAGCGATACCGCCGGAGAGCCCTCGTAGTCACCACGCCTTGAGTGTGCTCGAAGATCAAGTGAGCATCCCGCCTCGCTCCAGCATTGTTATTTTGGTCGGCACCAAAACACCCGCTGACGTAGAAGGCATCATCGAAGGCGACCAACGTCTACTGCTCGACCGTGAAATTTGCGTCGCAAGAGGGATCGCTCGACTGCACGCAGGAAACACGAAAATGTTGCTGACAAACTTCAGCCAGGAGTTCAAGCACATCAACAAGGGCACGACGATCGCATACATCGAGGAAATTCAGGAAACCAGCGATGCCTTTGTCCACTCGGATTCTGTCGCATCTACCCCGACGACCGTAGTTCCCGAGCCAGACTACGACATAAATCCAAGTCTCCCCGTGATTAAGCAGCAACAGCTCAGTAGTCTGCTTCGACGATACAAACACTGCTTTTCGACGTCATCGAGGATTCGACAAACACCAGTCGCAAAGCATCACATAATAACCGAAGAGTGCGCTCGACCACTACGCCAGAGCCCTTACCGATTTTTCACGCGAGAACGCGAAGCTATAAGACAGCAAGTCGACGAAATGCTGCGCGACGACATCATCCAGCCGTCGAAAAGCCCGTGGGCGCCTCCAGTTGTTTTAGTCAAGAAAAAGGACGGAACCCTACGTTTCTGCGTCGATTATCGTCGACTGAACAAAATCACGAGGAAAGACGTATACCCCCTCCCACGGATAGACGACGCATTGGATCGGCTCTGCAATGCTAAATACTTCTCATCGATGGACCTCAAGTCTGGCTACTGGCAAATTGAAGTCGACGAAAGAGATCGGGAAAAGACCGCCTTCATCACCCCAGACGGCCTCTACGAGTTCAAGGTTATGCCATTTGGACTGTGCTCGGCGCCTGCAACGTTGCAGCGCGTCATGGGCACGGTTTTAGCAGGATTGAAGTAGCAGACCTGTCTCGTTTACTTGGATGACGTCGTCGTCTTCGCCGGAAATTTCGACGATCACCTTAGGCGGCTTGCAACAGTACTAGAGGCCATCAAATCATCAGGGCTCACTCTGAAGCCAGAAAAGTGCCGCTTCGCTTACGACGAGCTTCTGTTCCTAGGCCACGTCATCTGCAAATCCGGAGTACGCCCCGACCCGCAGAAAACAGCTGCCATCGCAAAGTTCCCGCAGGCCATCGACAAGAAGGCAGTGCGTAGATTCCTTGGCATGTGTGCCTACTATGGGCGCTTTGTCAAGGACTTTTCACGCATCGCGGAGCCGCTAACACATCTAACGAAATGTGACGTCGAATTCAAGTGGGAAACGCCGCAGGCCGACGCATTTCAAGAACTCAAACGACGCATGCAGTCGCCGCCGGTACTTGCACACTTCGACGAGGACGCCGCTACTGAAATCCACACTGACGCCAGTAGCCTAGGCCTCGGTGCCGTCCTAGTCCAGAGGAAAGACGGACTTGAACGGGTGAAATCTTATGGTAGCCGGTCGCTGTCAAAAGCGGAAGGCAATTATTCTACGACTGAAAAGGAATGCCTCGCCATCATTTGGGCTACAGCAAAATTCCGCCCTTACCTCTATGGCAGGCCATTCAAAGTCGTCAGCGGCCATCACACGTTGTGTTGGCTAGCTAACTTAAAGGACCCTTCAGGACGGCTGGCGCGGTGGAGCCTCAGATTGCAAGAATATGACGTCACCGTAATATACAAGTCCGGAAGAAAACACTCTGACGCCGACTGCTTATCACGCGCCCCCATCGATCCCCCGCCGCAAGACGACGAGGATGACGACGCCTTCCTTGTAATAATAAGCGCGGAAGACTTCACTAAACAGCAGCGAGCAGACCCGGAGCTAAAAGGCCTCGTCGAGTACTTGGAAGGGAACACCGACGGTGTCCCTAGGACATTTAAGCGCGGGTTGTCTTCGTTCACGCTACAAAACAACCTGCTCATGAAGAACTTTGCACCAGTCCGCGCCAGCTACCTTCTTGTACCCTCAGCACTGCGTCCAGAAGTACTGCACGCCCTACACGCCGATCCAACCGCTGGGCACCTCGGATTCTCCCGGACGTGGTCGAGGATACAGGAAAGGTATTACTGGCCGCGTCTGACCGCCGACGTCGCCCGTTACGTCATGACATGCCGAGACTGTCAGCGGCGCAAGACACCACCGACAAGGCCAGCAAGATTACTACAGCCGATAGAACCTCCTTGCCGACCATTTCAGCAGATTGGGATGGATTTGTTGGGGCCGTTTCCAGTGTCAACATCCGGGAATAAGTGGATCGTCGCGGCGACGGACTACCTCACCCGCTTCGCTGAAACTAAAGCTCTACCAAAAGGCAGCGGAGCCTAAGTGGCGAAATTTTTCGCCGAGCACATCCTGCTGCGACATGGTGCCCCAGCAGTCCTCATCACCGACAGAGGAACGGCTTTTACAGCAGAGCTCACCCAAGCCATTCTGCAATACAGCCAGACAAGCCACAGGAGGACAACTGCCTACCACCCGCAGACGAATGGTCTCACGGAACGCCTGAACAAGACCCTCGCCGACATGCTAGCAATGTACGTCGACGTCGAACACAAGACCTGGGATGCCGTCCTGCCGTACGTAACATTCGCTTACAACACGGCGGTGCAAGAAAGAACACAGATCACGCCGTTTAAGATGGTTTACGGCAGGAACCCGACGACGACGCTCGACGCCATGCTGCCGCACGTCACTGACGAGGAAAATCTTGACGTCGCTACCCATCTCCAGCGCGCCGAAGAAGCCCGACAGCTCGCCCGCCTGCGGATCAAGACCCAGCAGCGTACCGACAGTCGACACTACAACCTCCGACGACGCTTCGTCGAGTACCAGCCCGGTGACCGTGTTTGGGTATGGACCCCGATACGCCGACGACGACTCAGTGAGAAACTACTGCGACGCTATTTCGGACCCTACAAGGTCATCCGACGTGTTGGCGCACTGGCCTATGAGGTCGTGCCAGACGGCATTTCGCATTCACAGCGGCGCCGCGCACGATCTAAAGTGGTCCACGTGGTGCGCCTTAAACCCGTTTACGGACGCTGACGAACTTCCTTATTTTGTTGTTTTCTTTGCTACGAGCGCTTTTCTTTATTTCGTTTGTTTGCAGCATCGGGTCGATGCTTTTTAAGAGGGGGTATTGACACGTGTACTTATATTTATCGGGCAATCACGTTTCGCCGCCTAACAAATGTTATCGCACAGCGTGGGACGCGCCTGCATGTATCCGAAGTTTCTGGAAAGTTATCGATGCTTCTATCCGCTCTCTGTTGTCACCGAACTTTATGTTATCTGATTTCATCACCTGAGGTGAATGGTGTAGAACTTTGTGGAAGGCACGCGGGTCCGAACGATTAGTCTGGAACATTGGACGACTGCTCTATAAAAGCCGACGCTCTTGACCCGCTGATCAGATTTTCGACGATCGCCGACCGTGTTCGCCGCTATCGTTGTGCTTAAGTGTAGCCCGTTCTGTGGGCACAGGTTCGCCCAATAAACGTTAGTTTTGTCGCTTACAGTTTTGCTACTGTGTTCTTTGAAGTCCCGACCACGTGACAATATGGTCTATTGTTGAACAGCCTTTACGGAATCCTGCCTGGTCCTTTGGTTGACAGAAGTTTGAGGTGTTCCTGATCCTATTTGCGATTACCTTAGTAAATACTTTGTAGGCAACGGAGAGTAAGCTGATCGGTCTATAATTTTTCAAATCCTTGGCGTCCCCTTTCTTATGGATTAGGATTATGTTAGCGTTCCTACAAGATTCTGCTACGCTTGAGGTCATGAGGCATTGCGTATACAGGGTGGCCAGTTTTTCTAGAACAATCTGCCCGCCATCCTTCAACAAATCTGCTGTTAACTAATCCTCCCCAGCTGCCTTCCCCATTTGCGTAGCTCCCAAGGCTGTATTTACTTCTTCAGGCGTTACTTGTGGGATTTCAAATTCGTCTAGACTATTCTCTGTTCCATTAACATCGTAGGTGCCACTGGTACTGTATAAATCTCTGTAGAACTCCTCTGCCACTTGAACTATCTCATCCATATCAGTAATGATATTGCCGGATTTGTCCCTTCACGCATACATATGATTCTTGCCGATTCCTAGTTTCTTCCTCACTGCTTTTAGGCTTCCTCTGTTGCTGAGAGCATGTTCAATTCTATCCATATTATACTTCCTTATGCCAGCTGTCTTACGCTTGTTGATTAACTTGGAAAGTTCTTCCAGTTCTGTCCTAGCTGTAGGTTTAGAGGCTTTCATACGTTGGCGTTTCTTGATGAGATCTTTTGTCTCCTTCGATAGCTTACTGGTAACCTGTCTAACGGAGTTACCACCGACTTCTATTGTACACTCCTTAATGATGCCCGTAAGATTAGCGTTCATTGTTTCAACGTAAGGTCCTCTTCCTGAGTTAAAGCAGAATACTTGTTTTGTAGATTGATCCGGAATTCCTCTATTTTCCCTCTTACCGCTAACTCATTGATCGGCCTCTTATGTACCAGTTTCTTCCGTTCCCCCCTCAAGTCTAGGCTAATTTGAGTTCTTACCATCCTATGGTCACTGCAGCTCACCTTGCCATGAACGTCCACATCTTGTATGATGCCAGGGTTAGCGCAGAGTATGAAGTCTATTTCATTTCTAGTATCGTCATTCGGGCTCCTCCACGTCCACTTTCGGCTATCCCGCTTGCGGAAGAAGATATTCATTCACCACATATTATTCTGTTCTGCAAAGCCTACTAATAACTCTCCCCTACTATTCCTAGTGCATATGCCATATTCCCCCACTGGCTTACCTCCAGCCTACTTCTTGCCTACCTTGGCACTGAAGTCGCCCATCAGTATAGTGCATTTTATTTTGACTTTACCCATCGCCGATTCCACGTCTTTATAGAAGCTTCCGACTTCCTGGTCATCATGACTGGATGTATGGGCGTAGACCTGTGCGACCTTTAATTTGTACCTGCCAAGACCTGCCACCCTCTCGTTAATGCTATAGAATTCCTGTAGCTTACCAGCTATATTGTGATGCAGCAGTTATCACGACGTTTATTACGCGTCGGAGATGCGGCGAACCGACCACGCCCAAAGCACGGATCACACAAGAGCGAGCCCCACAAGCGATGAAGGAGAACCCCATATGAACTCCACATGATGATGATCATGTACAGATGACAAAGTATAGATTATAAATGCCCACACTAATTCCCCCTCGCGCGAGAGCGGCCATCCTTGCCGCAATTCAAAGGGGCGGGGAACGCCTCGTGGAAGGCTTCATACGGGAAACGTGGACAACCTCAGCAGCGCGTAGCGGCGGTCATTTGGAACAATAACTGGTGCCACGCGATAATTAACTGGAAAGGTCTGCTCCAAGACTTTGTAGGGGCCGATGAACCGAAGCTGAAACTTGTCACACAAGCCAGGAGTACGAACTGGTGTCCAGACCAGCATTTCCTCGCCAGGGCGGTAGCACACGACGCAGTGAGAGGCGGCGTAATGCTGCTTGCGGTCCTGTTGCCGTGCTTCAGTGTTGATGCGAGCGAGCTGGCGACAATGCAGAATGCGGGACACATATTCTTCACTGGAGGATGGGCATCGATCGACAATTGGCGCGAAGAAAGAGACGTCAAGGCAAGAAGAGGGCGAACGACCATAGACAAGGTAAAACGGCGAGTAACCGGTCGTACGCTGAACGGCGGTATTGTACGCAAAAGTCACGAATGGCAATATTGCGTCCCAGTTTCTGTGATCTGGTTCGATGTACATAGGTAGCATGTCTGACAGCGTGCGATGAAATCGCTCCGTTAAGCCGTTGGTTTGCGGATGGTAACTGGAGGTAGTCTTGTGGGTGGTTCCGGAGGCTCTGAGTACTTCGTCTACTAGTTGCGATAGGAATGCTTTTCCACGGTCGCTCAGGAGGACGCGAGGAGCACCGTGACGCAGTATTAAGGCTTGAAGTACGAATGCAGCAACTTCAGACGCTTAGCCAGAACTTACACAAGCTGTTTCGGCGTAGCGTGTCAAGTGGTCAACGGCTGTCACAATCCATCGTTTACCGGTGAGAGTCACAGGAAGAGGACCATACAGGTCAATGCCAACGACTTCAAATGGTTGCGACGGACACGGAACCGGTTGCAGTTGTCCGCTTGGAGCTGATGTAGGGAGCTTTCGACCCTGACATAGGGCGCAGGAAGCCACATACCTCGCTACACTGGCGGACAAGCCAGGCCAGTAGAAGCGACCTTTGAGGCGGTCATAGGTTTTCTGGAAACCAAGGTTACCAGCAGTTATGTCGTCGTGAGAAGCCTGCTGGACATGAGCACGTAGAGAGCGTGGCAGGACAGGAACCCAGCGTTGACCGTCATGGGTGATAGACATGACGGTACAGGACGCGGTTGTCAATCCTAAATTGCGTCAGCTGTCGACGAAGGCGGGCGTTAGGCGGGCGCGAAACTCCTTGAAGGTAGTCTATGATGCGCCGACAGTAAGAGTCTGCAAGTTGCTGAGATTGGAAAAATCTGTTGTCGTGTGTAGGCATCTCCTCTATAGCGGCCAACGAGAAAGCATGTGAAGAGGGGTCGTGCGGAAGCTTTTCACGGATGATAGTTGGAGGTCCATTGCTTGGTGTCATAGGAAGCGGACAGCGAGAAAGCGCGTCTGCATCCTGGTGTTTTTTTCCGCACTTGTAGGTAATAGTAAAGTCGTATTCTTGCAGACGAAGGACCCACCGACCAAGTCGTCCAGACAAGTTCTTCAGCGTCGAAAGCCAGCATAATGCATGATCGTCTGTAACTATGGTGAAATGCCGGCCGGGAAGATAAGGTCGAAACTTCTGCACAGACCAAACGATAGCTAGGCATTCCTGCTCCGTGATGGTGTAATTCTTGTCGGCGTTTGTGAGAACGCGACTAGCGTACGCGGCGACCCTCTCCCCTAAAGTGTCGTCTCGCTGTAGGAGAATGCCACCAATGCCAAGACCACTAGCATCGGTATGCAGGAGGGTAGGAGCAGCTTCATCAAAATGGCGAAGTACTGGTTCATACGTGAGAGCGCGCTTTAGATGGGCGAAAGCTGATTCCCATTCGGGAGACCACACAAAGGGAACATTAGAACCCCGTAATTTGTGCAGAGGTGACGCTATTGAGGCGAAGCCTCGTTTGAATCTGCGAAAATAGGAAGCGAGGTCTAGGAAACTGCGCGAATCTTTGGTCTTTTCGGGACGAGGGAAGTGCTGAACTGCCGAAACCTTGTCGGGATCTGGACGAATGCCATCTTTGCTCACAATGCGACCTAATACCTTGATCGATTTGCTCGCAAAATGGCATTTCTTGGTGTTTAACTGAAGTCCAGCGTTGGCAAGGCACGTGAGAACTTCATCCAGACGTTTCAGGCGCTGAGAGAAGGTTGACGAGAAAACAACAATATCGTCCAGATAGCACAAGCAAGTCTTCCACTTCAGGCCACGAAGAACGGTGTCAATCATGCGCTCGAACGTTGCGGGCGCGTTGCAGAGGCCGAAAGGCATGACATTAAACTTGTAGAGCCCATCTGGTGCCGAAAACGCTGTTTTCTCTTTATCGTCCTCATGCATAGGTATCTGCCAGTAGCCAGAACGCAGATCGAGACTGGAGAAGTACTCGGCACCCTGCAGGGAATCCAAAGCATCGTCTATTCGCGGCATAGGGTATACGTTCTTGCGTGTTATCGTGTTAAGTGCTGGTAGTCGATACAAAATCGAACAGAGCCGTCTTTTTTACGAACCAAAACAACGGGGCATGACCAACGGCTAGCAGAGGGGCGTATTATGTTCCGTTGGAGCATGTCGGTGACGTTCTCGTCAATGACTTTCCTCTCGGCTAGCGATACGCAATATGGTCTACGGTGCACGATATATGTGCCATCTGTCTCTATCCGATGCGTCGTAATCAAAGTCTTTCCCAACGAAGATGAATGCGCGTCAAAGGAAGCTTCATGTTTTTGGAGCAAAGCAAGCAATTGTTGTGACTGCGAAGGTGTCAGGTCGGAACTGATGGCAGCTGCAAGAGCTGAAGGAGATGCGGCCCGTCTGGTACAAGGACCTTCAGAGGAAGCTAGTTTAAAGGAAACAACAGATATAGACTCGATTCAGTGGCGCGAGCCAATGTAGTGACTTTAGGGATGAGAATCTTTTCGGATGTCGGGTTTGTAGCGTAGAGAAGTGCATTGCCATGATCAAACCTAACGAGCCCTGATGCAAAGGCTATCCCTCTTGCAAGACAGCGTGCAGATGGTAATACGAGCACGTCGCCGCAGTGAATGACATCAGACGTGATAGTTACAATGCTTTGATGGCGAGGTGGTAGCGCGGTATCTTCTGCAGCAAGCTAGTGAAGTGGTGCGTCATGTACATGAAGTGAATAGGTCGTGTCAGTCATGTGGAGAACGCGTTGCCCGCAGCAGATGGAGGCGGAGGCCGTAGAAAGAAAATCCCATCCCAATATGAGCTGCTGGGCACACGAACTTAGCACTGCAAATTGCACGTAATGCAGAAATCCGTCAATGGAAATACGAGCAGTGCACATGGCGATAGGTCGAATGGCGGCCCCTTGAGCAGCGAGTAGCATAGGTCCATCATAGGGGGTCGTAACTTTCCGGAGTCGCGAACACAATGCACGGTGAATAATTGAAACACAAGCACCAGTGTCTATCAAAGCTTCGGCTTGTACACCTTCTACTACAACCAATATCATATTGTACGGACGCGATGGAGGAATTTCTGTCCTGTCGTTCGATGCAGCTTTTCCTCCAAAAGCTGCATAATTCAGTTTTCCGGACGACGCTCGGTGAATTGAGAAGCAAGTCGAAGTGGGGACGTAGAGCGGCGAAGGGGTGACGGCGAGCGGGGTCTCGCAGTACGATGCGTCGGAACCGTCTCGGAGGCTACAGTAGGTGATGGAGAGCGGCCGCGCGGTGGAGCATAACGACGGCGTTGGTCATGCAGGCTCCCTAGACGTTGGATGGTAGCTCCGGGTGAAAAGTCATCCCGTTCGTATGCGTCATATGCACGACGCTCGTCGTGCTGGCGCTTGCGGCAATGACGTGCTATATGGCCACGATAGCCGGAGTAGTAGCAGATGGGACGAGGAGGACGCCACTGCGGATAGCTGGTTTGGGTGGGTGCGCTGGTAGTCAGGGAAGCCATGTGGGCCGGCGTTGGTTTTTGAGGCATCGGTGGAACGATGACTGGAGTAACGGCGGCTACTTGTGCGTACGTTGGTGGGGCCCGAGGGGTTAGAGGTTCCGTGTACGCTACGCCAGCCATGGACGCCAATTGCTCCTGGGCAAGGTCTCGCAGATTGGTATCCGATACATGAGAAGGCATAGGCCCTGTGGCGAAGCCAAGATACTCTAGCTCTTTGCGAATTATTGCGCGGATAATTGCTCGTAACGTGGGGTCGTCGGCGGTAGTGGTTGCAGTGGCGTCTGGCTGCAACCGTACGGATTCGAGTTCGTCGAGGCGCTCGCAGGTAGCGACGATATCAGCTACGGACGCGGGGTTCTTGATGGCTAAGGCATTGAAAGCGACCGCTCCGATGCCTTTGAGGATATGGCGAAGCCTGTCTGATTCGGTCATGGCCGTGTTCACGCGTCGACAAAGAGCAAGCACATCCTCGATGTACGAGGTATAAGATTCCCCGAGTTGTTGCTTTCGAGTGTCGAGCGTCTTTTTTGCGAGGGCGGAATGAACACCCGGTGCGCCGAAGATTTGGCGGAGCTGCTGTTTGAAAGCACTCCAGTTCGTGAAATTAACCTCATGGTTGAAAACCAAGTCTTCGCTACTCCTGTGAGATAAAAGGCGACGTGACGTAGCTTGGACGCGTCGTCCCAACGGTTAGCCGAACTCACCCGGTCGTAGTCGTCCAAGCAATCCTCGACGTCTTCACCGCGAAGTCCACCAAACAGATGGGGGTCACGCTGGTGCCCACTGATAATCCGATACGGAGAGGCTGGGGTAGCCGAGGCCGAGATGGTTGAAGTGCCCGTTGGCTCGTCCTGCGACATACTGGCGGACAGCTGGCACAATCGGCGACCTGATCGAAGCCCCAGGAGGTTCAGCGGGGAGTCAGATGACGGAGGACCGTAACGCACACTCCACCACTTGTGATTCAGCAGTTATCACGACGTTTATTACGCGTCGGAAATGCGGCGAACCGACCACGCCCAAAGCACGGATCACACAAGAGCGAGCCCCACAAGCGATGAAGAATAACCCCATATGAACTCCACATGATGATGATCATGTACAGATGACAAAGTATAGCTTATAAATGCCCACAATATTCTTATTAATCAGGAATCCGACTCCTAGTTCTCGTCTCTCCGCTAAGCCACGGTAGCACTGGACGTGCCCACTTTTCAGCACTGTATATGCTTTATTTGTCCTCCTAACTTCACTGAGCCCTATTATATCGCATTTACTGGCCTCTGATTCCTCCATTAGCACTGCTAGACTCGCCTGACTAGATAACTTTCTAGTGTTAAACGTTGCCAGGTTCAGATCCCAATGGCGGTCTGTCCGGATCCAGGGAGTCTTAGCACCCTCTGCTGCGTCACAGGTAGATCATATAACACAATGAAACTCTTGGGCATAACGCGAAACCGTTGAAGTTAAAGCTAATATGTTCTTGATCGCTAACAAACGAAACAATCACATCGCGCTCTGTTTACTAAGAAGAAACCTATGGATGCGCCTAATTCGAAAATTATTACTTCTTAATGCGGGCTCAATATGATCGCTGTCTGAAGGCCTTCGGGCCTCACAGAAGGCAACAAAAGGAGCCAGGCATACGTTGCTCTCTGTCATCGCCTGCCACTTTGTGTGCCCACGGCTTGCTTTTTCGTCCCTGAAAAGGACGCCGGAAACGCGGGAAGAATTGTCAGCCTCCCTTTTCCCTCACTCTCACGGCGCATTCTAATGGGTTGACATTGGCTGGCCTTGTTCCTTCAAGCGTATCTCAGCCCGGTTGCACCTTTCAGCCACACCCCTACTTGCAGATATGCGTTCTGATTTGTTTTTAGGTTTCACCTCTGTTTCTCACCTGTCACAACGAGTCCTTTGAAGTTTTGCACTATGGCCTCTTGTCCTACGGGCTCCTGTGTAGCAACGTTCGCTATTCATCGCTGAGCCAAATACTTGCCTCGCTTGACCTTGCGCTGTTTTACTTATTTTTGTCATGCCAGGCGGTCGCCTAATGAGCCTCTGAAGCTCCTGAACGTCGGGTTCCTGCCCTGCTTGACCGCCCTGGCATTCTACTCTCCTTTTGACGATTCCGGAAAGCCGCCTAAGTACGGAGGTACAAGGTAGTTTTTCAGCGCCTACTTGAACATATTGGGGCTGTTTAATCTGGTCACGCCTCCGCAAGAAACGTCCACCGGGATTTTCCTTGTTTGTACTGTCGAGTCGTAATTTCTCTCTTATTCCGTCGCGATTCCTTCTTTAACAACCTCCAGTAGGTCTAAAGAGCTTTGCGAATGTGTCACTGCCAAATTAGTCTCTAATTCTTCTGCTAGCCCTTGCTGCGGTATCCTCACTGACCCGGATACCTCCTCGCTAGCGCCCTTTCCACTGATTTCGGAAGCTGTGTGCTGTGCTTCTCGAGTGTCTCTGTCACGAGGCATACTTGTGGCTTCCTTGCCGGGATTTATGTCTACAGCGATCTGTCGAGCCTTGGAACGCGTGAGAGCTTGGACCGCATGGTCGCCAAAACTAAGGCCCTTTTTTTTCAACAGCGTTTCCGAGTTATTTGAATATAAGTAGGGATAATGTTTCGACAGATTTGGCGATGCGGTTGCTTCAGACAGCAATAGTCCAAACGGCCCTTCAATCTTCACGCTGGCTTTGGGCAAGCAACCATTATTCTTCGCGACTACCTCCCTGATCCACGCATACTACCCGGTTAAATCCTCAGGTTTCACAAACGCAGGGTGGGCGATTTCTATTCTCGCCGCTGAGTCCATAAGTATTTTACACGGTATTCCATTCACTACTAGGTTGCGAAGATAGGGTTCTAAGAGGGCGAAGGTGTCAACACGAAAGAAAAAAAAAACAATTCTAGGCTTCCGACAGCCGATCGCAAGTGTCCAGGCTCCTGGCAATAGAAAAGGACGACCAGTTTTCTAGCCTGAAACGCTTTTGCTGTTTTTCTTTCATCTTTTACTGCTGTGTTATCCTCGCCTGAATTACCGGACTTCACGTCTTTTGTCCGTCCTCCAGCCTTTTCGAGATGAATGGGGCGCCTGTTTTCCTCTTTGCTGAACTTATTGAATGCCCTGACCCACGTTTTCTCGGATTTACGACGTACGGCGAATTCTTCCGCTAGCACTGCAACACGTTCAGAGCCCTCTCCGCCCTACCTATCTTGAATACACAGGCGCATCTCTTCGCTCAAGGACCCATAGAACTGCTCCATGCAGATTAACTCAACAATCTTGTCGTGACAACCGACTGCATCTACCACTTTTAGCCACTCAATAAATTTGCTTTGAGCATATAAGTGAAATCTTGAAGACTCGCATGGCGTTCTAGCTGTCTCCCGAAAACGACGACAGAACGCCTCCGCTGAGAGTCGATATTTCCTTAGCAACGCAGCTTTTACTTTGTGACAGTCATCTGCGTCGCCTCTCATTAGCCTTGAAATTATTTCTATTGCTTCGCCAAGAAGAATGGTCAGAATCCGTTGTGGCCAGCTTTCTAGTGCCAACCCTTTTTCTCGCAGGTTCGTTCAAAAGTACCGAGAAACAATCACATCCCATCGTTTACCTTGTACGATGGCATGAGCTCCCTTATTTTTACTCCTGCTTTACCTGAACGTGTTTTATTTATTGAGATGTTGTTTGCCGACTGCATGGCCAGATCGCGCTGCACGTCTAGTTCATGTAGCTTTAGTTCGTGAGCTCTTTGTTCGTCTCGTTGCTTTCTTTCCCTTCGATCAGCTCTGTGGCTTTCTTCCACAACAATTTGCTTTTGTCTGCAGCTTTTTGTTCAGCTTTCTCAGCTCGTTACTCTAGTTCTTCCCTTGCTCATGAAATTTTGCCCTCAAGAGCCCCGCACTTCTCAATCGTCTCAATAAGCTGCGGCTTTCTCTGACTTTTCTAGACCTCAATTCCCAGCTCTTCACATAGTAGTAACAACAGTGGCTTTTTCCGATTGCTTAAATCCATGCTCGACCCCGAACGAAGACACTCTTGCTCTGCTGTGACGTGAGGAAGCTTTCAACGGGAACCTGCACGTACAGAAACTAATTTGCAGTTTTAGAAAACACTCGGGCGATAACTTAGAAAATTCTCAAAGAAAGCACGTGCTCACCATACTGCTCAAGCCAGGACGAAGGGTAGATTATCTTATTGCTGCCACGATACGATATCGACCGGGTGACGCGGGTCTTCAGCGCAAGTATCGGGAAACGACGACGAAGGTGGTAATCATGATGACGAAAAAAAGTTGAAAAATTGTATTCACTTCATTGGTACATGGCTGTGACTCTTACCCGAGTCTCGAGCACTTATCATTAACACGGGGGCCAGGACAGCCTTAAATAACCAGTCTTTTCCTCGTTGTGGGAAACCAATGACCATTCACAAACGCCAACTCACTCACCACCTCTATCGCCCCTCACTGGTCTTCCACGTGCTGCTGGGGTACGTCGTGCATCTGTCTTCAACGTGCTCCCCGGATACGTTGTGCACCTGTCTCCAACGTGTCACAATATGAGGCAACTACCTGCGGTCTACGCTTTCCCCCAGGATTTTTCATTGATAACCCTCCCCTTTTTAAGTGATCCCTTCGTGACGGTCAGGAGGGTGACGTGGCTGTCTTGAAGCGAAGTGAATAATGAGCGTGAACATCAACCGTGACAGGTGCCTGTCGCTGGTGGCGCATCCCCCCGTCGACAGAGGTGGTAGTCAATGGGGTATTGGAAACTTATGGCGATCATAGCAACGCCTATACAAGAATCCATACAGACGCCAGTAGCGTAAGCCTCGGCGCCATAATAGTAGAGGAATGGTGGATACGAAAGGTTGCTAGCTTACCCTAGCAGGTCACTATTAAAAGTGGAAGGCAATTGTTCTACGACCGGAAAGAAATGGCTCGCGATCAATCGGGCCACAGGAAAATTCCGCCCTTACCTTAATGGCAGGCCATTGATAGTCGTCAGCGATCGTCACACGTTGTGTTGGCTAGCAAACTTAAAGGACCCTTCAGCACGCCTGGCGCGGTGGCGGCCCAGACTGCAAGAATATGACATCACTGTAATCTACAAGTCCGGAACACTCTGGTGCTGAATGCCTTTCTCGCGCTCCCGTGGACCCGCCGCCCCCCGACGACGAAAACGAGGACGCCTTTTTAGGTCCGATACGTGCAGATGACAATGCTGAGTCTGGCTGAGTACATGCAAGGCAAGACGGACTGTCTCCTGAGGGTACTTAGGCGCGGATTGTCTTCGTTTTTCTTGCGAAATGATGTTCTGGTGAAGATGAACTTTTCGCCAGCCCGCACAAACTACCTTCTTGTTTTGCCCGCAACACTGCGATAACAATTACTGCACGCCCTGCACGATAAGACAACTGGGCACCTCGGGTTTTTGCGTACGCTCGCAAGAATACAAGAGAAATACTATTGGCCGCGCCTGACCGTCGACGTCGCCCGTTACGCCAAGACATATCGAGACTACCAGCGACCCAAGACACCACCGACAAGGCTGGAGGGATTACTACATCCGATGAAGCCTCCTTGTCGACCGTTTGACCAGATCGGGATGAATTTGTTGGGACTCTTTCCCGTGTATAGATCTGGATACAAGTGGATCGTCGTGGCTACCGACTGCCTTAGCGGATACGCCGAAACGAGAGCTCTGCCTAAAGGTAGTGCGGCCGAAGTCAATAAATTCGTTGAAAATATACTGCTGCGACATGGTGCCCCAGAAGTTCTCATCACCGACAGAGAACGGCTTTCAGTGCAGCGCTCACCCAAACCATTTTGCAATACGACCAGACAAGCCACAGGAGGACAACTACCTACCACCTGCAGACGAGTGGTCTTACGAAGCGGCTGAAGAAGACCCTCGCCGACACGTTGGCAATGTACGTCGACAACAAGCACCAGACTTGGGATTTGGTCCCGCCATACTAACCTACACTTACAACAAGGCGGTGCACGAAACAATCACGTCGTGGCACGCTGGTTTACGGCAAGAACCCGGCAACTACTCTTGACGCCTTGCTGCTGCACGTCACCAACGACGAGAATATCGATGTCGCCGCCTATTTCTAGCGTCCCGAAGAAGCCCGACCGCTCGTCCACCTGCTCATAAAGAACCAGCAGAGGACCCACAGCCGACACGAGAGTCTTCGACGACGCTACGTCGAGTACCAGCCCAGCGGCCGTGTTTGGGTCTGCACTCCAATACGCCGACGAGGACTTAGCGAGAAACTGTTATGCCGCTATTTCAGACGCTATAGGATTATCCGACGCATTGGTGCAATGAACTATGAGGTCGTGCCAGACGGCGTTTCGCAATCGTAGCGGCGGCACGCTACTTCAAGTCGTCCACGTTGAGCGTCTTAAGCCTTCCTACCCCCGCTGACGAACAAAGAGGCTTACCCCTGCATTCACAAACGCATCTCGACTAGATCCACCGTTAAAAATCTCGTTGAGGTTGGTTTTTCATTTTACCCTGCACTCGGAACACGAATTCAGTGAAGGACAGCTCGAGAGTTTTACTCTACCATCTCAAGGTAGCCGCGCAGGTACCTTCAATCACTCTTAGAGTGAATATGGCTGACTTGCGATCTGTCGCTCATCTCGCCGGCTTTTTGCGATGAACGCCAGTTGCCTCTGTAGCTTTTCTTTACTGAACGGTGCGGTACATTTTCAAAGGCTTAGTTTTAGGGATCGGTGCAATCCTCTGGAGCACTTCGGCAAGAGAATTACTCCACTGCGCAGTGACTCCGAGCTACTGCAGTGACTGTCGTCTGACTCCGTGCATGGCCCAGTTGATGAGCTGAATACGGGTATTCTTCGTTCGAGTGTTCTAAAACTACTATCGGCGCCAGTGTAGTCATGTGTTTGTCGTGGCTGATCGTACAAAGCTGCACCAATTCAAGCACGGTGCGATACATAGCTGTGGCGGACATCGAACCTATAGCAATAAAATAACCAGCAAGATTCCTATATATACATATATATATGTATATATATATATATATATATATATATATATATATATATATATATATATATATAGTGAACGATTGCTCGATGCGGATCTGACTGTGCGAGCTCTGGCAGTCATCCAATCCGCGTGTTTTGTACTCGGGTAGATCGTCACTGACTACACAAATCCAAGGCCGGCGAGGTACATCGGATCAAGGGCAGCTTCTCTATAAACGAGCAGGTACATCCACTGAAATTTTTGCATTTTCCTCTAATTTCATGAGCGAGTTGCTCTAGGTTAAATAAAAAAACGCACTGTAATTTTGCGTACAACGTGTTTAATTGGTATCATAAGAAGCCAACACACAACGACACGAAGGACAGCATAGGGGCAATTACTTATGCTTAGTAATTGAATTAAAGAAATTATAAAAAAATGGAAATGAAAAAGGATAAATAAACAACTTTCCGCAGGTCAGGAACGATCCCACGTCTTCGCATTGCTCATGCGACGCTCTACCAACTGAGCTACTGCGGCGCCGTTCTCCAATCTACTTTCTTGGGTATTCATGTTTTAGTACTAGAATTAACCCTGGGAGTGTTAGGCAGCGCCACCAGTCTCAAACGATGGCGGCGGATGGGGAACATCCTTTCTCCCGCAGAACAGGCCTCTTGGTTATCACCTTTCGTCGTGTTTAGTTCATGTAATATAAAGTCATCAGCAATATTTACGCGAACATTGCTTCAAATATTCAGTCTAATTAGCTTGTGCCTATGAACGTACTAGCCCAACGAGGAAGTGATTAACCATGAAATGCCATTCAGAATTATACCTGTATGTGTACACAAGTGAATGGAACGTTTTATTTGAATAGAAAACGCACAATAACAATACAACAGAGCATAGCTTTTGTACATCCCATAATATTCTATTGTGATACAAAAGAGCTGTAGCAGTGCAGTGACAGCTCCTAATAGAGACATTAATAGCTAGTCGTAGCAGCATATTACAAGGGGTAAATCGCTGTATGTCTGTGTGGTTGCGCAAGCGCCATGCCAGCTGATAAATTTTTCTTTGCAAATACAAATAAAAACAGCCTGAACTCATCAATATAAAAAAATCGTGTTCTGGAACACAAAAATTCTAAACGAATGCATTTAGTATAAAAATTAAACTAAAGTACACGAATAAAGTGCCTAACCTAGTTTCACGGCCCTTAACATCATTGGACGTGTATCGCCAACCACTTCTCTTAGGACTTCTCTTAGGCAGGAACGAGGCTGCTAACGGAAGCACGCAGAGCTAGTGCCTATCCAGTTTTGCTGTTTGTGCTGTGCTTGCGTTATTGTGCAAGTGGAGAAGAGCTCCATATAATGTGTCCTGCTGCACTACAATATTCGCCGCACTGTTCCGGCTGAGACCTCTCTCTTTATGACATCCTACGAGCTGAAACATCACCACTAAAAGCTGTTTGACTGCCTGCATTTTCCTTCACAGACACCTTGAAGCTGAAGTCATTGTATTTTCATCCAGGTTATGCTCGCCTTTATGTTTTTTGATAGCATTGCAAATACAGCGTGAACTCGGATCCTACAAACAGAAGCAATAGTACTGCTGACAAATATATGTTAGAATAAAGGACCATCCCAGCTCTAGACAGTAGCCTGTCGGGTGTAAGCATACGAAGGCATGCAGTGGTGAGTCCTTCTAGTTGCTGTTTCTGCACTGGTTCTAGCTTCATCTTAAGATGAAATATCAAGGCCGGCACCATGAATTTCTTCCATTGGATGCGAATGACAGTTAGCTTTCATGGGGCTCCCAGAACTTCAGCAATCAACCGAGGATCAAAACCCAGGGTAGCAGCGTCTGATGCGGGACCCTACAATAGGCCAAATGGTGATGTAGACAGCATTTTGGCAGCAGCGGCAACGGAAAACAGCGACGACGTACTCTCAATCACGTGCTTCTTCCACGCAGGCCTGTTCTACATCAAGTTTCTTCGGCTTAACATAGCTGATCACCTAGCTCGTCATATCAGCGAAGCTTCGTCACCTGGCCGTATGACACGTGCTGCTGGGGGCCTGTGACGTAACCTGGACAATAATTTCCACTGGCTCTTCGAGGAGAAGACTACTGCAAAGCGGCGAGCGCTCCCTCTCAAGGTTCATTTGGGCAGCAGCGGCAACGGAAAACAGCGACAATGTACTCACAATCGCGTGCTTCTTCCACGCAGGCCTGTTCTACATCAAGTTTCTTCGGCTTAACAACGCTGATCACCTAGCTCGTCATATCAGCAAAGCTTCGTCACCTGGCCGTATGACACGTGCTGCTCGAGGCCTGTGACGTAACCTGGACAATAATTTCCACTGGCTCTTCAAGGAGAAGACTACCACAAAAGCGGTGAGCGCTCCCGCTAAAGGTTCATTTTGGCTCCAGCGGCAACGGAAAACAGTGAGTACGTACTATCAATCGCGTGCTTCTTCCACGCAGGCCTGTTCTACATCAAGTTTCTTCGGCTTAACATAGCTGATCACCTAGCTCGTCATATCGGCAAAGCTTCGTCACCTGGCCGTATGACACGTGCTGCTGGAGGCCTGTGACGTAACGTGGACAATAATTTCCACTGGCTCTTCAAGGAGAAGACTACTACAAAAGCGGCGAGCGCTCCCGCTCAAGGTTCATTTTGGCTTCAGCGGCAACGGAAAACAGTGACGACGTACTATCAATCGCGTGTTTCTTGCACGCAGGCCTGTTCTACATCAAGTTTCTTCGGCTTAACATAGCTGATCACCTAGCTCGTCATATCAGCAAAGCTTCGTCACCTGGCCGTATGACACGTGCTGCTGGAGGCCTGTGACGTAACCTGGACAATAATTTCCGCTGGCTCTTAGACTTCGAGGAGAAGACTACTACAAAAGCGGCCAGCGCTCCCTCTCAAGGTTCATTTGGGCAGCAGCGGCAACGGAAAACAGCGACGATGTACTCACAATCGCGTGCTTCTTCCACGCAGGCCTGTTCTACATCGTTTCTTCGGCTTAACATAGCTGATCACCTAGCTCGTCATATCAGCAAAGCTTCGTCACCTGGCCGTATGACAGGTGCTGCTGGAGACATGTGACGACACCTGGACAATAATTTCCACTGGCTCTTCAAGGAGAAGGCTACTACAAAAGCGGCGAGCGCTCACGCTCAAGATTCATTTTGGCAGCAGCGGCAACGGAAAACAGCGACGACGTACTCACAATTGTGTGTTTCTTCCACGCAGGTCTGTGCTACTCTGTTTACACTGAACTTCTATTTTCGCTTGGTTTCCTGCTGTTGCTGCTGCTGCCACGGTGTATTTTGCATTGCAATGTTTAAAGAAATCGGGGCTCTTTTCGAGGAACTGAAACATGAACTTCATGCAGAGTTTAAAGATTTTAGAGATACATTTGATATAGATTTTCGGAAAGAAATGAGGCAGGTGAAGAACAGCCTGACGTTCATTATTAAAGAGTGTGATAAAATGAAAGTGGAGAACAAAGAACTGAAAGAGGCGAACGTTCAACTTGAAAGTCTGTGCAGTGACCTTGCACAGCAGTTGAAGGCTCATGAAAGTCGTCTCCTCCAAGCCGAACAATACTCTCGAAGCACAAATGTTGAAATTAAAGGTGTTCCTTGCAACATGCCAGAGAACCTAACCGAGATAATAGGTAGAATTGCAGCAAAAGTGAATGCCTCTATTTTGCCAACTGACATTGACGTAATTCACCGCGTCCCGACAGCAAACTCGGCAGTAAAAAATATACTTGTGCAGTTCAATCGGAGGCAGGTCCGTGACGCTTTTCTTCAGAAAGCGCGCGCTGCGAAATTGGTATGCTTTGACATTGGTTTTGATTCTGACATGCGAATTTTTGTTAATGAGCACCTTTGCCCTGAACTCAAGCGCATTCTGGGCGAGGCAACTGCGCAGAAGCGCCAAGCCAAATGGAAGCATGTTTGGGCGTGCAATGGTAAAATCATTGCTCGTCAAACTGACGATACGCCCACAATCAGAATTGCATGCAGAGAGGACATTGCGAGGCTCACTGCGTCATGAGATAGTGACTAAAGCAAAAGGTGTCACTGGCTCAGAAATGGTAACGTTTGAAAACATGTCGCATGTCTATGCTTCTGAAACCAAGCGCACTTGCAGTGCGACATGTTTATTCTGTAGAAGTTTTGTCATACCCTCGTACATCCCTTGTAAGTATATTATACCCAAAACGAATTGCGTCATATTACGTTGTTGTATCCCTGTGCTTAAGGTTGTGGCACTAAACAGTTTCAGTCGTGAAGCATCCAGTATGATTGCCCAAGTTTATATGGTACAAATTGACAGTCCCACATGGTTATTGTTACTGTACCAGAGATATCTGCATATGTCAGCAAGAACTCGGCCTTACAGTTACACATGTTGCGTTTGCCAAGCATTTTCCGTATGGTCACGTACTTTATTCTTCTTATCATTTCTTGACGACAGTCAATCGGTATTTTGAACGTGTTCGCCCCTGTGAAATGGGATCTAGTATGAAAAAGAAAGGCTTGTTCTCAGCGTTGCATTTAAACATTCACTCAATGAGGCATAAACACGAACAACTAGATCAGCTGATACATAATCTTCCTGTATCTTTTGATTGTTTTATCTTTACTAAAACATGGTGCGCACAAGAAAATTATCTGATTTCGATGGAATCATTCTCGCGCTTTTTCTTGAACAGAGGGACGCGCGGGGGCGGCATGGCAGTCTGCATTAAATCTTATTACTCATTCGAGCTTGTTGATGAATTTTCACTTATAATAATTGACTATGAAATTCTCACATTACGTCAAAGCCATCAAATCTTGTCGGTAGTCTATAGGCCCCCGAGCGGGAACAGTGACCAGTTTCTGAATTATGCAAACAAATTTCTAGAATTTTGTTCTATTAACCGTTATATAGTGGTTATGGTTGGCGATTTCAATATACATATAGCTGAAGATAATTACGTCACTAAGTCTTGCCAACATAATTGAATCCAATGCTTTTACAAACGTAATAGTGTCTCCCAAAAGAATTACGGCTTCCAGCCAGACAACTATAGATTTATACGTCGTGAATGCAGACACTACTGTCGAAAGCCCTGGTACATTGTCGTCCGACCTTAGCGACCACTGTCCAATTTTTGTGTCGGTTGTACAAAAACTTTCAACTTTCACTAGAAAAGCCCTTACTACCTATGAGTCAATTAATGACACAAATCTTAATAAATTCAGAGAAATGATAAACAGTGCTGACTGGTCCTAAATTTATACTAATAGCAGTGCAGATGAAGCGTACAATATATTTACAAATAAATTTCATGAAATATATGATGCATGTTTCCCGTGGTCCACAAAGCGCCAATCTAAAAAAAATTAGAAAACCATGGATTACGCCGTCTCTTTCTAAACAGATAAAAAAAGAAAGACAGGATGTTTCAAAAGTTTTTATCCAGCCGAGATTCGGCCGACCTGACTGCCTTCAAACAGTTCAGAAATAAATTAAACAACGAGTTGCGCGTAAGGAATATAATACGAATATATTTGAGAAAGACGACCGCTGTGATGCAAAATTAGTTTGGAAAACAATAAACGCAGTCCTTGACATGCCCAAGCCTTCCAATTCTATAGGAGGTCTTACAATGAACGATGTAACCTTAGTGTGTACTGAACTAGCGGATAGCTTTAACACACACTTTATTGGTCTCCCTAGAACAGACTACAACAAAGATGCTACCTGCCTAATTTCTTTAGACACCTGACTCCTTTTTCTCCACCCTACGCACCCATTCGAAGTTTTTGCTACACTGATGGCCTTGAAGAATAGCTCCAGCCTTCACGCAGAGGGTCTGTCAGTAAAACCATAAAATTTATAGCTGACCTTCTTGCACCTCACTTATCGCATATATTTAACCTATCCATATCTTAATCTGCCTTCCCAGACAGACTAAAGCTAGCCAAAGTGATTGTTATCCATAAATCTGCGACCACACAAGACATGGGCAACTATCGACGAATATCGATACTGCCAATTTCCTCGAAACCACTACAAAAAAATTTGCTTAAGCGTTTGGAAATTTACTTTAATGATAATCGCCTTTTTACAGATTCCCAATTTGGTTTTAGACAAGCCTTATGTACGGAATCTGCGCTACTGAAACAAAAAACTAATTTTGCAAAACATTGAAAATAAACTTCTAACATTGGGCAGTTTTGTCGATTTCAGCAAAGCATTTGACTGCATTAATCATAACATTCTTTTAGATAAACTTTATGCATACTGTATAAGAGGCAATCCGCTTAAGTTGATAAGGTCATACCTTGAAAAACAGCTGCAATCCGTATGTGTTGGTGGTTGTAGCTCCAGTTTTGAATATATAAGATGCGGAGCACCGCAGGGCAGTATCTTAGGTCCATTCCTCTTTAACCTATATATAAACGATCCCGTCCATATTTCCAAGAAGGCTGAATTTATAATATATGCCGACGACACTAGTTCACTAGTTTATTTTTATCTGGAAACTCATCGAATGAACTCCTATTTGAAGCGAACGTCATATTGGAAAGCCTCCATAACTGGTCACATGTAAACAGTTTAAAGATTAATCAGAATAAAACAAAGGCGGTTATTTTTCGTTCGATAAATCGGAAAGTAACCATATCAATCCCACTGCTCATTGGAGACTGCGCTATTGAAATCGTAAGTAAATATAAATCTCTTGGCGTAATATCTGACGAACATCTTAAATGGGCTGATCACTTCCGTCATCTATCTTTAAGCTTGTCGAAATCTGTAGGAGCTTTTTAACAAGGTCGCGACTTGTTTCCCGTGAAAGTTGAAAAAATAATATTTCATTCATTATTTCATTCTCAAATAAGGTACTGTCATCTTGTGTGGGAAACTGTGGCTCGCGTGCATCTAAACCAACTACTTCTGCAAAAAAGAAGCTGTGCGCATTGTTTCTGGCTCAGATTACCTAGCTCATACCAGACCAATGTTTAATAAACATGGAATATCACCTATTCATCATCTAGTGTGATTTACCATGCTTTGCGTCTTGAATAACTTGACTTTACCTCGGGCTAAGTTCATAATCCAACTTTCATCGGTGACACAAACGCACACTCATACAAGCACCAGACGCAAAGATAAATGACATCTACCCCGACTTCGCACAACGTATGTCTCCAAAATGTTGCGTTTCCTTGTTCAGAACACCCTTAGCACAAACAAATGGTACACAGAAAATATGAACCTCAACAGAAAAACAATTGTTCAGCAATTTTTTGAGCATGTGGTGGGTTCAAACCCAAATTATGCTATTAGTTTTTTTGCCATTGTATAAAAAGAAATACTGCTATGTATTTTTTGAACTTCATATATTATATCGTAGTGTTGAAATTCAATTATGTTTTATCCTTCTGTTTCTGCTATACCGCTGTATTATGCTTTTTTGTTACTTCTCAATGCTCTGTATATTTGAATTTTACTTTGTATTACATTAAGTCTAATTGTAATTCTGCGTTGTGTATGGTTCCTTGATTCATGATGTATGTCAAATTGTACTTTTTTTTCCCTCCACTGCTGTTATATTGTAAATGTGCCCCGGACCCCGTCAAGCTGCTCCAAGGCAGCTTTTTGTCCCCGGCCTTTTTCTCTTGGCGAAATAAATGAATCTTGAATCTTCAACAATGATGATGCTGCAAAGTACAGTATAGAGTACATTACTACCGTTATTTCAGAAAAACTGAGATCAACCATCAATATTATCGCGTATTTCTTAGTGTACATCTGCTCAAGCTGAAGTAGGTTCAGAAAACCACTAAATGGTGAAATTCAGGCTACAGATGCTACGAAAATGCTGCACCACATATTGTGAGCACTAAAAAGCTCACGTATCCCGCGCAACATACTAAGGAAAATTGATGACTTCCCGCTGTATAATCATAAATACACGCTCTTCAATACAGGATTATATGACAGTTTAATAGGAATAAAATATGAACTTGATTTCATTATGGCATAGCTGTTCCGGGTTTCTGGTTCTAAATAACAGGGTGTTCATTTCGGACTTTTGTCTATGTGAGGATATGTAACATGAATATTATTACGCAGTTTATGAAAATAACCATAGACAAATTATTGGTATCTCTGTGTAATGGTAACTTAGCGACAAATCTTTACAGAAAGCCCACTGAGCGACAGCGATATCTGCATTTGAAAAGCAGCCATGTCAAGCATTGCAAAACGAGCATTCCCTACAGCCAAGCTATCCGGTTCAAAAGAATTTGTTCGGACAATAGTGAATTCACTCGCAACTGTAACCAGCTTCGTTACACACTAACCGTACAGAAATACTCTTCACAATATTTGACAATGCCCTTAAACGGGCCGACTGTCTCGACTTGAAGGAACTCATCTGCACGGACAAGATCGGTGCCGATTTCACGAACGAACCCTATCCTAACACACCCTGCATCTATTCCTAACGTGTCCCACATTCTCAGGAAGCATTATAACTTACTAACACAAAGCGACCGTCTTAAACACATTTTAACGGAATCGTTTGCCTATCGTCGCTCTAGGAATCTGCGTGACCTAGTAACCTCTTCCAAAACTAAAGCGATTGCTCCTGCTGGTTGTCATCCCTGCAATAAGCCCCGTTGTAAAGTTTGTACACACATGACCACATCAAAGACTGCTAGAAGCACAGCATCCAAATTTTCTGTTAAAATCAACGGCGACTTCACTTGCGACAGCACTAACGTCATCTATCTGCTTGAATGTTCAGTGTGTCATATGCAGTATATCGGTCAGACCGAAATATATTTTCGTGTCAGATTCAATAACCACAAAGCACACGTTAACAGCTTGCCACACCTGCCATTATCTAAACATGTTCGACTGCCAGGTCATACGTTTGACAATATCAGTGTAACCATAATACAATCAGGTTTCAAATCGCACCATGATCGAGAAGTACGAGAATCCTTTCTCATCCATAAATTTAACACTGTCATACGGTATCAACGAGAGCGTAGGAAAAGTGTCGTGCCTTTCTGCCATATCTTGATGTGCATGTTCTTGTAAAGAATTGACAAAGCATGCCAAATCAGTTTTGCCATGTCACAATCGATATCATGTTGTACGTCATGTACAATCATCATGACACGTCAACGATATTTATTGCATATCATTTATCGTGGTTAAGTTATATTTGCTGCTGTACTTTTTTCTATTATTTGTAATTGTACACGTGCATGTACTACTGATTATGCCCACGTGCGCATGCCCATAAAACGGCTGCACGCTTGTATGTGTGTTTATTCTGACGAAGGCCGAGCCACGGCCGAAACGTTAAAAACATTAGAGATACAATTTTCGTAAGTGTGCACTTTCGTTTTTAAAGCTATATATATATATATATATATATATATATATATATATATATATATATATATATATATATATATATATATATATATATATAAATAAATAAATATATACATATATATATGCACAAAGATACACGACGGGCAGGACGTGCGTTGTGAGCTCCTGGACGGCAGTTCGCAATGTGCTGCATGCGGCCTAAATGATGGGTCACGGACCTCAAAGAGATCCAAAGGAATGCTAACGTATTTCTCTCGCATCTACTACTTGGGCATTATTGATTTTTTGAAAGCGCTTGACGCCCGTCGCAGTTCGATCGTACATGAATTGGCATACGCACTTGCTGGTCGCCGCGTAATAATCCTTCATTGTTTGAAATTGTATTTCACCCAGATACAGAAATGGGGATTAGGACTTGAGACTGACTCCAACCAAATAACGGAATTTTTATTAGCCTGATGTTTGGGAGCCCATTCGACTCCTTCTTCAGGGAGTTGTTGTTCGGGGGGTGGCGCTGTGCCGCTTTTAAAGCGTCTTTTGTAAACAAAGGAAGGGGGAGCCCGGGAGGTGGGGAGACTCTTCACAGACGGAAAGGTGGGGGGACACAAAAGGGGGGGGTTGTTGACGGCTGCTGTGGTGGTGGGATGACCGGTGCTAGTGAGAGTGCTCGCGCGGGTGCCCTTGACGGGAGGCGGGGGGGGGGGGGGGGGGGGGGGGAGTTACAGGGTTGTGCCGACGTTTTTGTATTGGTGAAACAAGCGGTGTGCGTCCTTTTCTTCTTTTCGTCATGTCGCCAAGGCCATGGACATACACCGAGGCTAGGTTGCCCTTCACGCGGTTGATGTTATTCCCCGTATTCTGAATGTTCCATGACTCCAGTAGTAGTCTCGTTCGCGAGTTCGTCTCTGTTTGAAGAATTTTAGTTTCCTGGAAATCAATTTTGTGGTCGGCGTCTTCAGAGTGTTCAGCGACGGCGCTGCGAATACGGTTGAATGTTCTGACGTCGTTCTCGTGTTGTCTGATCCTTTCTTTTAGATTTTTGGTCCCCGATGTACGACGCCGGACAGTCCGCACAACTGATTTTGTAGACGACGCCTTGAGCTTTTTTTTTTTTTTAGGCGGACAATCTTTTGGTTTAGGGAGGAGGATATTGAAGGTGTTTATTGGTTTGTGCGCCACTTTGAGGCCTTCTTTTTTAATATTCGACTGAGCGCTTCGCTGGTACCTATGACGTACGGGATGGAAACTCGCTTCTGGGGTTGGGGAGAAGTCAACGGCTGAAGGTCCCGCATTTTGCTTCTTCTTTTTTGTTGTCTGGTTGTTTTTCGAATGAAGTCACCTGTGTAGCCATTCCTCTTAAGTTCGCTGAGAACCGTTCTCTTTTCTTTCTCTTGATCCGATTCCGATGAGGAATGAGTTTCAGCTCTTTTGAATAAAGAATTTACAACAGACGCCTTGTGGTTTGCCGGATGGTCGGATTGGAAATGAAGATAGCGGCCTGTGTGGGTTGGTTTTCGGTAGACTGAAAATTTTACAATGCCGTCTTTTCGTGTAACTTGTACATCTAAGAACGGGAGTGATCCGTTCTGTTCGCGCTCATATGTGAACTGTATATCCGGGTCTATGAAGTTTAAGTGTTTCTGCAAGTTTTGGACTTGCGTCGTCTTCACGATGCAAAAGCAATCATCCACGTAGCTGAGGAAGACTTTTGGTTTCGGGGAGAAAGTATTTAAAGCTCTGTCCTCGATGCTCTCCATAATCAAGTTAGCCATGGCAACGGAAATTGAGGCCCCCATATGAGTTCCATTAACCTGTTTGTAGTAGCTGCCTCGGAAGGTGAAATAGGTATTGGACAGGCACAGCTAGAGAAGGCGGCAGATCTCGTCTGCACACAAAGGTGTTCTCTCGCAGAGCATATCGTCGCGTTCCGGGGCATCCCTAGTTGCGGAAACAGCCAACTTAATGGGTACTCTTGTGAACAGACAGATTACATCAAAAGAGACCAGACATTCATCATCTTCGATACGTACTTTTGAAGTGAGTTTGATGAAATTCTCGGAGTCACGCACGTGGGATGCTGTCCTTCCAGTGACTGGTGATGTGATCTGGTGCAAGTAGGTGGATAGTGATGGTAGTGGGGAACACGAAAAGTCTACGATTGGTCGTAAGGAGATTCCGGGTTTATGGAGTTTTGGCAAGCCGTAGAAAGCTGGGGCGGATCCGTTCCTACACATGAATTTTAGGTAGAGATTTCGAGAATTTGGATGGCTGCGGAATATTTGAATCAGCGTCTTGTTCAGCACCGACTGGGTTCTCGTAGTGGGGTTCTTCTTTAGTTTCTCGTAATCTTGGCTGTCAAGTAGGGCGGACGCCTTTTCCTCGTAGTCCTTTATGTTCAAAACAACGGTTGAGTTCCCCTTTTCCGCTGGTAGGATTACAATGCTTGTATCTTCTTTCAGTGTTCTCACTGCTCTTATTTCGTCGGAAGATAAGTTGCTTTCTCTTCTGCGGTTGTTATTGGACCTTATTATGCCGATTGCTTTCAGTCTTACCTGTTCCCGCACTTTGGGGTCTAGATGCCGCTCTCAAGGGCAGCGATCATCTTGGGGAGGGGTGGGTTATCTGTGGTAACATTGAATTTGTGACCTTTTGCCAGGATTGAAGTTTCTTCGCTTGTGAGCTTCCTCGATGACAAATTGGTTACTGTGTGCTTGTTTAACACTCCTGTTTTCTCGTTTTCGTTGATTAGGGAAGAAAATTTCTTCTTCTACGTTTGGCTGTGTTTCATTTCCTCTGAGGACGCCACGGGCTTTGCAAACGATTCAATTGATGAAAAGAGATGGGGTACCTGGTGTTCAAGCTGTCTTCTGGCGAAGAACGCGTCGACTTCTTTCTTCCGGATCGCCATGTGGCACTTATGTATCCGTGCTGTCACCAATCTTTGCTGGGCCTTGTTGATGATGTCCCGGCCTTCTGGTGTGTTGATTGCTTGGCGTAGCTGGAGACTTCGCGGCACGACGTTTTTGTCTTTGCATTTCCGGGTGAAGCCTAGGTGAGTCTTGAAGGTGGATATTCCTTTCACTGCTTCTATATAGTTCTTTGCAAGTTGCACTGCCTCTAGCCCGAAGTCTGTACGTAAAGACTTGAAGCTAAACATTTCGACAGAATTGCCTGTCTGGTTGGGAAATTGATTAGGACTTGAGACTGACTCCAACCAAATAACGGATTTTTTATTAGCGCGACGTTTCGGAGCCCATTCGGCTCCTTCTTCAGGGGGTTGTTGTTCGGGGGTGGCGGTGTGCCACTTTTAAAGCGGCACACCGCTCCCCCTTCCTTTCTTTTGTAAAGAAAGGAAGGGGGAGCCCGAGAGGTCACTCCCCAACCCCAGAAGCGAGTGTCCATCCCCTACGTCAGAGGTACCAGCGAAGCGCTCAGCCGAATATTAAAGAAAGAAGGCCTCAAAGTGGCGCACAAGCCAATAAATACCTTCAATATCCTCCTCCCTAAACCAAAAGATCGTCCACCTAAACAAAAAGCTCAAGGCGTCGTCTACAAAATCAGTTGTGCCGACTGTCCGGCGTCGTACATCGGGGAAACCAAAAATCTAAAAGAAAGGATCAGACAACACGAGAACGACGTCAGAACATTCAACCGTATTCGCAGCGCCGTCGCTGAACACTCTGAAGACGCTGACCACAATATTGCTTTCCAGGAAACTGAAATCCCTCAAACAGAGACGAAATCGCGAAAGAGACTACTACTGGAGTCATGGCACATTCAGAATATGGGGAATAGCATAAACCACGTGAAGGGCAACCTACCCTCGGTGTATGTCCATGACCCTGGTGACATGACGAAAAGAAGAAAAGGACGCACAGCCAGGTAGAATCCCGCGTGTTTCACGAACACAAAAACGTAGGCGCGACCCTGTAACCTTCCCCGCCTCCCACCAAGGGCACCCTCGCGAGCACTCTCCTCAGCACTGGTCATCCCAGCACCACCGCAGCCGTCAACACCCCCCCCCTTTTGTGTCCCCCCCCCTTTCCGTCTGTGAAGTGTCTCCCCACCTCCTGGGCTCCCCCTTCCTTTCTTTACAAAAGACGCTTTAAAAGCGGCACAGCGCCACCCCCCGAACAACAACCCCCTGAAGAAGGAGTCGAATGGGCTCCGAAACATCGGGCTAATAAAAATTCAGTTATTTGGCTGGAGTCAGTCTCAAGTCCTAATCGATTTCCCAACCAGACAGGCAATTCTGTCGAAATGTTTAGCTTCAAGAAATGGGGATGAGGGGTCAAACATTTTCGTGGATAAACGATTTCAAGGAATAATCGTGATGTATACCTCCTTCTACGTTGTTGAATAATTTACACCCTTAAAAGTGAATAAGGGTGTAAATAAGTCTATTACTCACTTCCTTGCGCCGAAAAGATTGGGAGGGTGTGGGTTATATAGTGAGTTACATCCTTATTCAGATTGAACTGTGTATATTACCTTATAATGTAGAAACGCGTAGTGAGGGATTGCGGAGGGTATTGTTGCTATGGCAAAACGGCGAGTGACATTGACATTTGCTGTAGACTTTCGGCGCAGATTGCCTAAGGAAAAGGGTCTCTCCATCGACTTTTATTTGATCTCCTGCCAAATTCCGATTATTTGACTGCCGACTAGGGCGAGCTTATTGAAATAAGCTGCATGATTACGCACAATTCATACATCATATACCAGTGGACATAATCCTCTGTTTTAATTACATCCTCATGATATCACACTGCATCATGCATGGAAAGTAAGGCACGTTAGTATGTCGTTTATGATTCCTTGCACTATTATCTTTTTTGTATTCTCTTTCTGATTACATTTATATACTGTCAGTCTTTTATTTCTTATTGTTCGAAGAGTTTGACGCTTAATTCTAATCCATCATTCCTTAACAAAAATAAGCAGATGTGTTGTAGTAAGCGTCTTTTCTATTATAGACGAAGCTATTCCTATCGAGTTACCACCACTTTCTGTATCAGTCTAATCCATCATTCCTTAACATAAATAAGCACATGTGTTGTGGTAAGCGTCTTTTCTATTTTAGACGAAGCCATTCCTATCGAGTTACCACCACTTTCTGTATCAGCTACACTTCTAGCCTTCTCTCTCGTGGGCCGATCCAAGTGATTCTGTAGCCATAAGTGTGGGCCGCTATGTTACACTTGATATGCCACTGGTTGCAGTGATGTTTCGTGTATATATATATATATATATATATATATATATATATATATGTGTGTGTGTATGTGTGTGTGTGTGTGTGTGTGTGTGTGCGCGCGTGTGTGTGTGTGTGTTAGTGTAGACATACTTTAGGTTGCCCATCGTCAGGTTTCAAAGGAACGACCCCTAACGTAGCTGCCCGATATTACAATTATTAGGCTACATCTCCATGCCTACCAGGCGCAATAGAACAGCATCAATAACTTCCAGCAAGCAAGCGACGTGGTGAAACTCTTTGCGCGTTGTATTTCAATATCAACTACAGTGAACAAGAGACGCTATTTCTCGCCATCGTCGATAATTATTTAGTTCTAATTTGTTTTAATTTCTTTAGTTTTTCTACGTTTTCTGAACAACATTACTCACATTGCCTGTACAATTTCCTTTTGCATCAGAATTTTAACGCGAGGTGTTGAAGGTTATCTGGGCGTGCTTGTGTCTCAATCAAACAGGCTGATGCACCGAAGAATCTGTATTCTAAGGTCTCAGCTTATACAGCTTTGATTGTTGGAAGAAACTGCCGGCTTGTGTCATGGTTTCCCCAAATGTACAGTAGCAACGGTAGTACCTGCTAGTGCGGAGTTTTCTGCAGCGAGGCCCCGCGTCACTGACAAAAGCTTGAACCAGGCCCTGCGTCTTGTCCGAACATGCGCCGACGAGTTCCAGCACAGCGCTAACCACACTGAACCAAAGCGAGCCCGTAAGCGCGCGAAGACCACTCCGCGGTCCAGACGCGGGAGCTACGTGCAGCCGCAGCTCAACGTCGGGAGCACCTTAGAAGTGGCGCTGCGGAAACAGGGGGCTGAGGAGTTCTTTCTCAAGAGCACTTGAAAAAAAAAATGCATTGGTGTCCATTTTTTATGCACTGTATATGTATTCCTTAATCTGCGCGGTAATGTGATTGCACAAACAATAATTGAAGCATAAATGTCTTTTTCACATAGTCATTGTATAACGTACACATTATCTTGTTTATTTGTATTTTCTACATCGTACTTGCTTGTTTCTTGTTATATTTGCTTTTTTCGTACATTGGATCATCATGTAAGCCGAACGCACTTAGGAGCAAGAGCCGCTGTCAGGCCAAATGGCCTTTAGCTCTTGTTTCCTCTTTCTGTAATGAAGAAAGGAAATAAACTTCAAACTTCAAACGGTACAAGCAGACCGAGTGTGGACAGCCGGAGCTTGGCGAAAGCAACCAAAGGGTGTACTCACCTTACACTATGGCACGTTTTGGTCTCGTCTCGTTAACAGTCGCGACCGAGTGCGCATCGTGTTCGACCACTTATTCGAATGCGGTTTCCAAGGCAACGTCATTGGCATCTTATTGAATTGAATAGGGCGTATGCAGCGCAAGCGTGCTCGCATCAAACCACATCGAATTCATGTCTCACGCCAGTGCAACGACTTCGGTTTATGATTCTTGGGCCAGCGTAACGCAACAGCCATTCTGCAGTCCATCCTCGCCTGTATTCACAAGGATGCTCTCGTTCAAGAGTGCGCTCTAAGCCGGCCAATCACGATGAGTGAAATGTGGAGAAAGCAATCCTCTGGAAAAAAATTGTCGTTAGGAAAGAAGTATGTCGTGCACTGTCAACACGCTTCGATGAGGTGGTTTCAGATTCTTTTGCTGCTCTATAGTGCGAAACAACCATAAGTTTTTTATAGCTGTTTTTCATATAGTTTATTACCCTGACACGAAAATGCATACTGTAAAAAAGTAAACAAGGGCGCATCGTCTGGTCGTTCTACCAAGTTCAGAAACAAAGAAATTCCAGAGCACTTACTACCAATATGGGCATGACTTTTCATTTTAGGGTCACCATACTGCCAAGAGCCCTTTCTTAATTTTATTATTTCAACCATTCGTCATTGGCTCAAGCGGCTCCGCACAGCCGTTGTCGCTAGAGTTGGGCACCTGAGTGACGGGTGATGAAAAAAGAAGACTTGAAAATGAAATGGTCGGTACAAAATATTGCCCCCAGCTTCACCAGTCTTCGCCCTCGATCCATCAGACTCAACAGCGTACGCGTGCGTGGGTCGCGCTTCCATGCAGAGCCCCCGTTGTATCGACCACCTGTTGCACTGCGAAGGGGAACATCGGCTCCAAGGCAACGGTCGCCGAGCTCACGGCCGCGCACATTTATTCATAGGTTGGCATGATGAAGCGGCTAGGGCTTCTATCAGCCGGGCGTCTCTTGGAATTGCACGTTCTCGGGCGTTTTTTCCAGGGACTCTATGCCTGTAGCGATCAGAAGTGGTCATTATGCTCCACGATGACGAGGCTAAGCAGACAGGACTTATTAACGTGCACATATGTTGAGAAAACAAAAAACAAAAAAGTTGTCATTTCCTATCCTACGGATGACAGCCCCAAGTACTTCTCAGTGCTTCTGTACTCATCTTGTCTTGCAGTGCCGTTCCTCCAGGCGAAGCAAAAACTAAAACCTGCCAGGCGAACAAGATAGGAAGTGGAGCCATCGTAAGAGAAGCAGCAAATTGAGCACTGGCATGAAGATTGAAAAGCGTGCGCAGGGTAGTTTGGTGCCATGCTGTTATTTTTATGGTCTCACATTCGTTTCTCACGGCTCCATGCGGAAGGTAATCCTTCCGCGTTCTCATTGTAAATCAAATCATGACACATGGATATACGGGAATGTACTAACGTAATGTAGAGCACTACATAATGAAGGCAACACAGAAAGGTAATGAGAGGCTAGCTTTTTCTCTCGACAGCGCACGCTTCGTAATGCATGCAAACAGACTGCATACAGAGCATAATGATGGTATGGAAATGGCGGCTGCATGGTGGTGCAAGAAAACAAGATGCAAATGAACTGAAGTATGTGGATACGTTATACGAAAACAACAGCAATGCTCACTTCCGCCTTTGGTTCCATACTTAGCCGCGTTAATTTACAAAATACTTCCTCATAATGTCTTGAATATTAAAGGCAGAATACTCTCTAACAAAAGAAAAGAAAAAAAGGTAATCTCTCTAAAGAATTACCCACGTCCTTTATGAGCTAAATCGTTGGATGTATTTTGTTGGTGATTTTATTTTATTATCCAGACGTAAAGGAATACAGATCTGTGTTATATATCACGCGGCTTTCCAGGCACCCTTTTCAAATCAAATGAAGTCTTTATTTGAACACCACATACGCATAGATGATGCTGGGCGAGACAGCCAAAAAGCCGTCAATTGGTTTGACCGGGACTGTGCATTTTTACAATGCAAGTTACAGCATGCAAATACAGAAACAAGTTTGATAAATTCATTATCGTTAAGTCGATAAGCGTTAGAGATTCATAAATGCGCCATGGAAACATTCATGTACATTTGAACAAATTATTCACTCAAAAAAAATAACAACCTTCAAGAAGCCAAGCCAGAGAGTGACAGTTGATTTCTTGTAATAGGGTATATTCATAATGAACTGTCATCTGGCAACACTTGCCGCATCTGCCATCTTGTTGACGGTGTAGTTGCGAGGCGGCTGTGACAGAATTCTTACACAGCGTTTTTTTTCATCGGTGCTACCATGATGATGATGATGAACTGTGGCTAATTACTCCTTTGTAAAGGGTGGACTCAATATACTGTCGTGGGCAGTCGGCCTGTTGGCTTGGGCAATCGATCTGCGCCCGCTTTTCGTGACTGTTTTAGCGCTTGCGCGACCTGTTTAGTAAGATGTGGTGTCTAGTACTTGGGAAACGGTTCTTTGGGATACTGTCACTTGGTGGTGACGTTGAAGAACACAGTAGCAATACTGTGAAAGGCAAAACTAACTTTTATTGGGCGAACCTGTGCCCACAAAAGAGGCTACACTTATAGCACAACGATAGCGGCGAACACGCTCGGCGATCGTCGAAAATCTGATCAGCGGGTCAAGCACGTCGGCTTTTATACAGCAGTCGTCGAATGTTCAAGACTAATCGTTGGGACCATCGTGCCTTCCACAAAGTTCTACACAATTCGCGTCACGCGATGAAATCAGATAACACAAGGTTCGGCGGCAACAGACAGTGGATAGAAGCATCGATATCTTTCCAGGAACTTCGGATACATGCAGGCGCGTCCCGCGCGGTGCGATAACATTTGTTAGGCGGCGAAACGTGGTCGCCCGATAAAGATAAGTACACGTGTCAATATACAGCAGTGATTTAAGGTGGCATGGCCGGAGTTTCTGCTGGCGTTGAGGCGAACAGAGCGCACAACGCGCTGTGTGCGTGCATGATAATCTGAGTTCACAAGCAGCCTCACAGATTAGTTGTGCAAGTCTGGAAATGTGCCTCCAGAATGTCAGCTTCCTGCCACCTTCTCACTGCAAATATAAGCTGTGGTTTAGCAGTAATGAGTAGCTATGAAACATATGACGATCCTAACAGCAAGGGTACTATTCTGTTGCGGAACAAGTTGTGCTGTACCTTAACAAAGGTTACAACTGTTCAAATTTCTATATGTGGATACATTGCACCCCCACCTTGTTTGTTGGGTGAGGTTTCCGGCCACTAATCAATTAGGTTTAGTTAGCAATAACAGCATACCGAACAGTCTGAATCACACTTGAGTAGTCGAGCGACCGGCTGAGGACTGCTTGAGCGTACGAAGCAGTTGAAGATTCTCAGTTACAGATCCGCTTATGCCATAAAGTCCATGGTACAAGCATGCGACATCACTACGTCTTTTGTTAAGTTTTTTATTCAAATACCCCAGAGAAACTTCCTGGCACTACACACAGGGCGGGGGGGAGGGTATAGTAAGCATACGGGGATACAGTGAAACTAGGGAACAGTCATTAACAGCAACATCAATAAAACAGACAAAAAATAAACTCGCGTAAATAAATATATCAGAATGTTTTAGACATAAGGATTGAGACGCAAATATTAATCGATGCTAAGCGAACTATTCAGTATATGTACAAATGATTCGGGGCTTACTATTGACACTATATCGTGTGTCGCATTATTGCAATGACGGATGGCACGAAACAGTGACGAGTTATTTAAGAGCTTTAAAAAAGGGGGTACCAGTGAAAAACCCGCGGTAATGTCGCGCGGCAATCTTCTTTCGAGGTGTTATCTATGCACATGTCTTGGAAGAAGTTGAAGAAGCGCATGCGTTGAAGGTTATTTGCGGCAATGTGAATTTTAATAAAGTACAATTGAAAGTCCACCATCCGTCCGTCTCTAAAGCCTATTCCTTTTGTGGGCGTCCTTTGTGTTTCGCTGGTACCCACTTTTTTCAAGTTCATCATGCACCGACTGGCCCAAGAGCTTGCTCTATTACACCTTATTTCGGAGATTTGTACGTGCATGCTGGATTACAGCTTTGAAAGGGTTATCTAGGCCCGGGAAAATGCGATAGGCAGGATGTATGGAAGTGTTGGCAAATGACCAATAATTACAAAAATGGATGGATGGAAACAAGTTTATTTTGAATCCGGCGAATTTGACGACCCGGGCTCAGGTCTCCCATGAGGGGACTTCGAGGCCTTGCCTCGTCGCCGCCTCTCGGGCTTCCTGGACAGCCCACTCTTGTGTCTTGAGGCTGGAGCTGCGCAGAGCGGTTGCCCACTTCGACGCAAGAGCCTTCGGAGCTACTGCCATTGTAGCTGATGTAACACGACACTCCCACAACATGTGTGACAGCGTTGCTCTAGTTTCCTGACATAATTAGCAAAGAGCAGTCGGGTATTGCGCGGGGAAAATGTGCTGCAATCGCACCGGACTGGGGAAGGTTTGTGTTTGCAATTGTCGCCAGATGACTGCCTGGCGACTTTCAGCATGGGGTGAGGTGGGGGCAGCAACTGCCTGCCTAACTGGTAGTGCTTGGTGATGTCATTGTACTTGACCAAGCGTTCTCGCGGCTTTTGATCTAGGAGTTCCGAACTCGAAGAGGCGGTCTCCGATTCTGCGCGGCGGGTCAATTGTCGCGCCGAGCGGTGTGCTACCTCGTTCAAGTTAGGGGGGCCCTCATCGGGGGGGGTGGCGACGTGTGGTGGATACCACATGATCGCGATGCTATCGAAGTGCTGTCGACCAGCTTTCCTTAGAATCTGGAGAGCTTCGGAGGAAATGCGCCCCCCGCGTAGTTTCGACCTGCGGATTGTGAGTCGCTAAAGACTACGTCGCAGAGGGGGTCGCTAAGCGCAAGCGCAATCGCTACCTCTTCCGCTATTTCGGGGTATTCCATTGCGGCACTACACGCTTGCGTAAGCCGGGAGCTAACGTCTACTACTACCGCCGTGAACCAGTGTTCTCTTGTGTATTCTGCGGCGTCTACAAAGCGCGTAGTCCTCTTTCCACCCAAGGAGCGCAGCAGTGCCATGGCATGGGCCTGGCGTCGGCCGCAATTAAATTCGGGGTGCATGTTTCGACAGATAGGGGCGACAATCAGCCTGTCGCTGAGGTCGGGTGGAATGACCTGTTTCTGACCATGTTGGACGTAGTAGTTGAAGCCGAGTTTCTGCAGGATGTACGGGCCTGTGGCTGTCAAAGACATGCGTTCGAGTTGAGAGGCTCTTTGCGCATCCACGATTTCCTCAAGCGTGTTGTATACCCCCAGCTGTAGCAGACGAGCAGTGCTTGTGGACTCCGGTAGGCCAAGGGTGATCTTGTAAGTATTGCGTATAAGGGTGTTGATTTTCTCCCTTTCGGTGACATTCCAGTTGTGGAAGGCAGCCACGTAAGTGATGTGACTGATTGCGAAAGATTGTATAAGGCGCATGACACTGTCCTCCTTCGTGCCCGTGTGCTTGTTTGTAATCCGTTTGATCAGGCGGGTAGCCGCTGTAACCTTGCGTTCGATTTTGCGAATAGCTTCTATGTTTGACCCGTTAGCTGTTATATGCATGTCTAGGATGCGTATAATGTCTAGGATGCGTTATATTCATGTCTAGGATGGGATTCGGCTGTAGGCTTGGGCCGGCGGCACGAGCGGTAGACGAACAGTTTCGATTTGAGTGGAGATAGTCGGAGACCTGTGTCTTGGAGGTAGGTTTCGACTGCAGAGACCGCAGCTTGTAAGGTGCATTCTATCTGACCGTCACTGCTCTTGTTGACCCACAGGGTGATGTCATCTGCATACAATGCGTGATGGAGGCCATCGATCTCGTCGAGGTAGACCGGCATACCCAGCATCACGAGGTTGAAAAGGAGCGGGGATATGACCGACCCTTGAGGAGTGCCGGTGCTTCCTAGTTCATGTTCCTTGGATGTCATGCTTCCGACCGCGAGGTTGACTGTGCGGCGCGACAGGATGTCTCTGACGTAGTTGTAGCTTCGCTCACCCATGTTGAGCTTTTTTATGCGGCTCAGGATTGCTGCATGTGCTACATTGCCAAATGCCTTTTCCCGATCTAGGCCGAGGATGGCCCGGTTGCCACTAGTTGGGTGATTGATAATCTGGTGGTAGAAATGGAGCATGAAGTCTTGAGTAGAGAGGTGTGACCGGAAGGCCACCATAGTGGGTGGGTAGGCTCCAGTGTCCTCGAGGTGGTGATTGATGCGGGAGAGGAATGCGTGCTCCCTCACTTTGCCAACGCAGGATGTGAGGGAAATGGGCCGCAAGTGATCGAGGCTGCGCGGCTTGCCTGGCTTCGGTATCAGGATCGCCTTAGAGCATTTCCACGCTTCTGGGATGTGACCTGTTCGCCAGCATTTGTTGATGTATGTCGTAAGAGCGGTTATCGAGGCATCATCGAGGTTTCGTAGAGTCTTGTTGGTAACCTTGTCGGGACCAGCTGTTGATTTGCCATTAAGGTCATGGAGAACTGTGCGGATCTCTGACGCGTGAAATTCTTCATGGAGTGTCACATTTGTCTCCCCAGTGTGATCTCCGTGTTGAACATCGGGCCGTTGAGGGAAGTACATGGCTATCAGGCGTATCACGAGCCGGTGATGACTCATAGTAGCCTGTTCCTTGTGCAAAAGGTGTTGCAGGTTTGCTCCCTGAGCAGACTTGCACTGCGTTTCCCCCAAGAGGTGACGAAGAAGACGCCACGTGCTGCCATTGTGGAGCTGCCCATCGACTCCATTGCAGATGTCATACCACTGTTCGCGCCTTAAAGTCCGGCAATGTTCTCCCAGCTGGCGATTGATATGTGCGATCTTCTTACGAAGCTTTCGGTTTTGCCTTTGCTTCTTCCATCTTGCGTGTAGCGACGTCTCGGCTTCCCAGAGGTGAGCTGGCCGGCTGTCGATCTTGTCAACCTGGATTTCGGGTGCGAGCGTCTGCGTCGCCTTGTTCATGTCGTCGTTGAACGTCTCCATCCATGCCTCGATGTCATCAATGTTCTCCTCCCCTAACTCGCTGCTTTCGGAATTTGTCCCAGTCCGTCGATTTGAATAGCTTAGGAAAAGGGTGTGTACCCGCCTGAGGACTTCGTGTTTCTATGATTATGTGGTCACTGCCGAGATCTTCAAAGGTATTGCACCACCTTGCTTGAGGGATGTTACGGACCGCCGTCAGGTCTGGTGTCGTGTCCCGTGCCGTAGATGTGCCCGTGCGGTTCGGCGCCGTGTGATCGGTAATAAGAGTTATTTCAGCATCATGCAGGTCGTGCCACAGGCGTCGACCTTTGGCCGTAGTGTACCCATAGCCCCCGGTCTCGTTCGGGGCGTTAAAGTCTCCCCCCACCAGAAATGGGCTTGCGCCCGCCAAGGCAAGCGCCCCTCGTAACAGAGAGAGGAAACGAGCCCGTGAGTAAGCCGGATTACTATATACGTTGAGGAGAAATACACTGTGATTGCGTGTTCTATTGGGAAGGAGCTCTGCAAGTATGTTTTCCGCATGTGTGCCGCTTACGATGTGTTCTTGCACTACTATCCCTTTCCGAATTAAAATTGCAAGTCCGCGATCAACGCGAATCGGTGAGGCATGCGCAGTGTAACCTGGAAGCTTTAGTACGGTACCTACTGTTTCTTGTATCATGATGACATCGGGTTTGGGTTGCGCGTGTCGGACCTATTGTTGCAGCAGTGGTTGCTTCTTAGTGAAGCTCCAACAGGTCCACTGCCACACCACGAGCTCGTTACTGGGGCTGGCCATCGTGGTGCCATGCTTGTGCGTTACCTGCGATAGGGCTAGGGTGAATGACTGTAGGGCCCATGGTGGGCATCATTTCCATGCCTGGGCGAAGGCCTATGTGAGTCTCGATTTTGTCTATATGGGTTTCAACCCTGTATGTTCGAGCAGTGAGTTTATTGACCGCAACGCCGATCTTGCGGATCCCATTTTGAATTTCAGAATGCCGCTTCCTCACTTCTTCTTGTTCTTTTTGTCAGTCATTTATCGTGACATGTGCTTTGCGCCAACCACTTACTGCCGATTCGAGGTTCTCGAGCTGTTGAGACTCGGAACTGGCCGCCGCGTGTTTCTTTGTGGCGGCGCCGCACTGCCGTTACCGTTCGTGACGGGAGTCGGGACTAAAGCAGGTTTAGGTATAGATGTCTGCACCATCGACTCTTTAATCTCTCGAATTTCTTGGGTTAATTGTAGCATGACCGTGCGTAACTGTGCGCTTTCGCGCTGCACTGTTTCTAAGGCCACATTCCTAGGATCCCTCTTATTACTGGGTTCTAAGGCAGTAGCTGCCTGAGCCTTGCGTGTCAGCGAGCCCTTAATCGCATCTGCACAGCTCACCTTGTCAGGTAGGTCCGAATCTTGCTGGCCGGCTTGCTTCGGACGCCGAGAGCTCGAACGGCCACGGCTCAGACCGGGGGTTTTGCTGCGCGCCCGGCTCCGAGACCTGCTTTGCCGACGGGATGGAGGTCCCGCAGCCGAGCGAGACCAGGCCCAGCCTCGAGAGCCGGTGCGTGGGGCAGGTGGGAAACGTTTGTCGTAGTTCTGCTTAGCTCGAGGGCGGCCTCAGCCACTGCCCTCTGTCGGTCCCTGTGTCGTTTCTTAACAAGATATGGGGTCTTGAATCGAGACTTGCAGGTCTTGTCAGCAGTGGGATGCGCTCCCCCACAAAGGTGACACCTTGGCGGGCATGTGTGATTGGGGTCTGGGTTCGAGGCTCCGCAGCCTCTACACACACGGTCTTGGGGGTTCGGGCAGACGTCCATGCCATGGCCGACGCGTCCGTACTGGTGGCACACGTCAATCTGCTTTCTGTACAAGGTACACCTGAGCATAGCACTCCCGTAGTACACCCACGTTGGTACCCGGCCACCATCGAAGGCGATGATGACCTACGTGGTCTTGCTGAGTCTTTTGGCCGCTAAGGCATTCCGGTTCCTCGTCTTGACGGTATTGAGGTGAATGTCATTCGCGTCTTCTTCGACAGGAATGCCTCGGACGACTCCCTTGACTGTATAGTCGGGCGCAGTTTCATATGCCCGTATCTCGAACTGGTGTCCGTCGACCTCAGAGCTGTCGACTCGGCGGTACCATTCTGCATTAGGAGAGTGAGGGCTACTCACAACGATGACGTTTTGCTGCATATTTGGCCAGACAATGTCTTCCGTGGCGTCTTGTGGAGATACGTTTGCTGCCCTATATAGGGCCGAAGCGAGGCGGACGACCCCGACGGTTGCAACGTTCAAGCCGCCCCGTGGCCTGATAACTACTTTGTGGTGATCACGTGGAAAGGTGGGCATCTTCCCTGCTTTCAAAACTTGCTGCTTGTGAGCGCGCGCGCCTCGATGCCCCTTGTTCGTGCCTCTAAATAAAGCTACCCGATTTACAACAGGAAATTACATATTTTCAGTATCATTAACGCCAAAGAGAATATCCCTAGAGAATACTGCTAACACTATTATCTCAATTTGATAAGCTTAATTATAATAAAGCTTGTGAAATTGAGATAATAGTGTTAGCAGTCTTCTCTAGTGATATTCTGTTTGACATTAGTGATACTGAGATGTAATTTCCTGTTACAAATCGGGTAACATTAATTTTGACACCAACCAGTGTAATAATTAAGTACATCTGACGTGGGTTCCAAATGAATGATGTAGATTCTATTTTAGAGCGAACGAGAGAGGTGTATGCTATAAGTTTTGTCTTCGGGCTAAGTTGATGTAAGCGGCGTCTGATGAATCCAAGTCTTTTGGATGCTTTAGGAGTTATTGCGTCAATGTGGGCATTTCATGTTATGTAGGCCCACATGTGCACGCTTAAGTATTTTAATAATGAAGAAACGTGTTCAATAGGCCTTGCATTATTGACGTAGGGACTCTGTGGGGGGTAAGTAGCAGTTTTAAAAGTCATAACGTTGGTTTTAGAAGCGTTAATTTTCATTTGCCGTTTGTCACAACAAGTGGAAATGCTGTCAAGGTCTTTTTCTAAAACAGTGTTGTCGTCGTGGTTAGTATTCGGTCTATAAATCACTCAGTCGTCTGCAAACAAGCGAGTTGTAGTTGTAAGGTTGCTGTGGTGAAGTGACAAGAGACGCCTAGACCGCGATGAAGTGGCGTCGAAAACATGGTCTCACGTGCCCGGTGGCGCCTCAATGGCCCACAACAAGGACGGCACCTCGCTGCACATGCGCTCGCAGCGTAGAAAAAATAGGAGAAAACTACGAATGAGCAAGCGCCAGAAACGAGTGCGCAGCGAATCGGCAGATAACGCCTGGCTGAAGCAGACTACGTAGGCGGACAGAAGGAGCTGAGAAGCGGAGCAGGGAAGACGCGTTGGCTTGGTTCGAACGTCAACATTCGAGAGGCCAACAGCTGTCGGAGGAACCCAGTCGAGAGCGCGAACCCACGCGGAGACCTCTAAAGAGCACGTCTTCCGCTCCTGACACCCAGTAGACCAGAAAAACGAGAGTCCGCAGGAGCTCGCCTGCCGTCTCCGCTCGTACAATTCATCGAGCGACGCAACACCATCCAAACGGTGAGTGCGCGGTGGTGGTCGCTCTGTACGCTGTGTAGTGGTGCTTGCTCTTACTTGCCCCCATGTTCTGTGCCCTTGTACTTGTATTTTGTATCTTTGAATACATGTTTTTTGTGCGCTGTTTGTTGCCGTCGCTATATTTGCAGCCCGCAGAAGCGTCTCTGAGTTACATAATTAGGCCCGCTCCCCGAACCATGTCTTAATAGTTGTTAATAATGTCGTTAATGTAGATGAGGAGGCGCATCGGTTGAAGTGCTGAGCCTTGTGATACCCCACACTTAGCTTGAATCAGTGAAGACGAGCAATCATTCACACTAACGAATTCAAAACTGTTACATGAAAAAAAAACTAGTTATCCAGTTAGTAATGCTTCTTTATATGTTAAAGCAGTCAAGTTTCATTATCAGATGACTGTAACGGTTCTTATGAAATTCTTTATCAATATTGATAAATATGGCATGAATTAGAATGAACGCATGAGCAGCATGATGGATAATCGTATTTCGCAAGAACAAGCCCGATGGAAACAGTGTTACTTAGAAATAGAATTACTGTGCACAGGTTCATTATCACAGATGTTAGGATGTGTTCAAGTAATTTGCGTTATATTCTGGTGTAATAAACATGTGACGCGCCCGCGGGCATAATCTTCGATGGCCTTTCAGGCTCGGTAGGCAACATTAGTCACCACACCCAAAATACACCGACCAGCATAGCTGCACGGCGGTCAATCATCGTTTGTCACCACCACGCTGCTGAGCGTCTGTCTAACGGAGGGTACCTCGAGCCCTTCCTAGTTCACGAACTCAGACGGATCGTGACACTGATGACGAGTACCCACGGATCGTCCTACGCTACCGCTAGCGGCGAAACACCGCCCCCCGTTGCTGTCGCCATGCCTCTGTACGCACGGCTCGAGCCGTTCGAGGGAGATGAGTCTGCCTGGCCAATTTGCGAGGAACAAGTCTACGTGTTCTTCCGGGCAAACGACACACCCGAGGCCAAATAGCGGGACATTTTCCTGGCCAGCTGTGGGATCCGTGTCGTCAGTCTCCTGCTCGAACTTCTCAAGCCAGCCACGCCGCATGTTAAGGCACTGGATGAGCTGCTCGCCATACTGCGCTCGCACTTACACCCTGTAGTCCATTCTAATATAGCGTTTCCGCTTCAACAACCAGAGCAGCCGGGAAGGAGAGACCCTCGGGCAGTTCGTTGCTGCGCTACGAGGGTTAGCGTGTGCCAGATTTTTTGGGGACCAGTTGAACTCGCATCTCCGGTACCATTTCTTCTGCGGCATCAACAACCCCGCCATGCAGACGCGACTCCTGGAGCTTCCCGACCCCTCGCTGGACGACGCCGTGAAGGCAGCGCTGGCAATGGAAGCTGCCGCCAAGGACGCCGGCGAGATCACCCATGCGACTGGCTCACAGTTGGCGGAAGCGGCGGTCAACAAGTTGGCGACAAAAGGTGGTGGCTGTGGTGGCTGGGGTGGTGCCCATTCTCTCTCAGAGTGTCAGTTCTTTCAAGCACAATGCTTCACGTGCCGGTAAACTGAGCACCTGGCACGGGTATGCAGGGGGATGACGACCAGCAAACAGCAGCAGCAGCCTGGTTCAAGTCTAGGTACCACACAAGCCCGGGGCCAGGGTAGCCTTCGCAAGGGTACACTGGGGGCATGCGGCAGCAGGCTCGAGTTCTTCTGCGGCCATAATCCACGTCTTGGCCAAGGACCCGCCGATTTTCGACATGTGGCACACAGGCCTTGCACCGTCGTCTGTACCGCTGTACATGCTGACCGTCGAAATCGGCGGGCACCCCATTTCCACGGAGCTGTACACAGGGGCCAGCGTGTCAGTAATGGCCGGGAAATAGTTCAAGCGTACCTTCCCCGACGTGTCCGTCGATCCTTCTGGAGTGATGCTGCGCAGCTACTCCGGGCATCTCTCGCAGGTCCAGGATCAGGCACATGTCAGCGTTCGCTTTGGCGACAGGGTGGCAACCCTTCCCCTTTGCTTAACGTAGGGGTCGTCGCCGAAGCTGCTGGGCCGAAACGGGATTCATGCTCTAGGCGTTTGTCTGCCAGAGCACCATGAAGACAGCCTGCATGCGGTGAAAGATGTCCCCAGCCTCCTGATTGAGTTCAAGTCCTTGTTCCAGCCAGAGGTGGGCACATTCGCGGGCACGACGGCTGGCATCGATGTACCTAAGGGAGCCCGGCCACGTTTTTTTCAAGCCTCGCCCACTGCCGTTCGCCCTGAAGGATGGCGTCACCCCGGAGCTGCAATGGTTACAGCGAGAACGCATCCTGGTGCCCGTCAAGACATCTGAATGGGCCGCTGCCATCGTACCAGTCATCAAGCGAGACGGAAGTGCCAGGATCTGTGGGGATTTCGAGGTTATTGCTAAGAGATTTATTAGCAACGGGCGCGAACGGGTAGCAGTCACAAGCGTTCGCCGAAGGACAGCAAGCACGAGCTCATACCGGTAGCGATGGTGCTGTGGCGCAAGCAGGCTACTCTTCTTCGTTACAATCGCCCTCCTCCGCAGAAAAAGGCGCCATCCTGGCGGTTTAAGGCGAAGAGACTACTATTGGGTCGTAGTACGGCTTAATGCGAGAGACGTGGACAAGTTCGCGGCCGCGATGGCGCAGGTCCGTCGATGGCGTGAGTGGCTCTATGATGTAATTGACGGAGGACGTTTGCTCCTGAATGCGGTAAGGTCCTAGGTATTTTGCTTTTGTACCCGAAGGCATACGAGAGAGCCAGACGAAAAAGTTGGTGCAGGACGGTCTGCAGGTTGACAGGATTGCTGCTGCCACTGGTCCTCGGTGGAAAAAGAGCGGGCGAGCTGGCGGCATTCCTCGGCATGACGAAGCAGCTTCAGATAGCGGAACACTTTCGGACGCGTCAGGTGTATATGAAAGAATGGTAGCGAGCGCAGTAGAAGGTTCTCGTCCGTATAGGAGAAAGTAAGGGGAAAAACCAGTAGTCGCTTGGGCCGCAGTATCGTAGGCATACGTCACGAAAGGGAGAACTTTGTCCCAGTTGGAATGACCAGAGGCGACGTACATCGAGAGCATATAGCTTAGAGTACGGTTGAAGCGCTAAGTCATGCCGTTAGTTTGCAGATGGTACGCTGTACTGGTGCGGTGGACGATTCGGCATTCATCGAGTAGTGCCTTCAATGCATCGGAAAGAAAGGCGTGGCCTCTATCGCTCAGAAGTGGCAAAGAACGAGATGTCGTAACAGAAAGGATGCAACGTCGCGGGCGCTGGCAGTCGGCAGAGCAGCTGTTTCAGCATAGCGGGTCAAGTGGTCCACTGCAACGGTTGCCTGCTGGAGTGGAGGGTAGTGGTCCGTATATGTCTATACCAACGCGATCAAAGAGCCGACTAGGGCAGGGAAGGGGTTGTGACGGGTAGACTTGTCCGGGAGGTAATTTTCGGCGTTGGCACTAAGCACAGGAGCGAATGAACTTTCTGACGTAGTTATACATGCCGCGCCAATGAAATCGAATGCGTAATCGAGCATAGGTCTTGAAGAGGCCGGCATGCGCGCACTGAGGGTCTGCGTGGAAAGCGTCGCAGATAAGGTCACGGAGATGGCGGGGTATCACGAGGAGCCACTTGCGACCGTCAGAGAGGTAATTACGGCGATAAAGAAGGCCGTCGCGAATGCGGAAGTGGGTAGCCTGGCGGCGAAGAGCGCGAATGGTGAGGAGGTGTATGGATCAGAGAGGATACTGATGAGAGCACTGATCCAAGGATCCTTGCGCTGCTCCGACGGCATGTTGCGCAGTGCATGAGATGTAAGTGTGGGCTCAAGGGCGGATAGGCAAGTGCAGTCAGCGAAGACCGGTGAGCGAGAAAGGGCGTCAGCGTCCGTGTGTTTGCGGCCGCAAGGGTAAAGAACGCGGATGTCGTACTCCTGTAGCTTAAGGGTCCAGCGAGCAAGTCGGCCAGATTGGTCCTTAAGGGTAGACAGCCAACCAAGGGCGTGATGGCCAGCGACGACATCGAAAGGGTGACCATACAAATTAGGATGGAATTTTCCAAGGACCCAAATAATGGCTAAACACTCTTTCTCTGTAACAGAGTAATTAGCCACCGCCTTTGACAGAGTTCGGCTCGCGCAGGCAACGACATATTCATCAAACCCCGGTTTTCGCTGTGCGAGTACGGCGCCAAGTCCGACGCCGCTGGCATCCGTGTGGACCTCTGTGGGGGCTGCAGGATCGAAGTGGCGGAGGATAGGGGGCGAGGTTAGCAGGTGACGTAATTTCGTGAAGGCGTCATCACAGGCGGGCGACCAAGCGGCAAGTTCTTTGTCGCCACTTAGAAGGGCTGTCAGCGGTGCACTTATGGAAGCGAAATTTCGATTGAAATGTCAGAAGTATGAGCATAAACCAAGGAAACTTTGAAGCTCCTTTAACTTCTTTCGTTACTGAAAGTCGGTGACAGCGCGGAGCTTGGCTGGATCCGGAAGGACGGCGTCTCGCAATACAACATGGCCAAGAATAGTGAGCTTTCGGGTGCCGAAACGACATTTCTTTTTAAGTTAAGTTGAAGTCCCGCGTCAGTAACGCATTTCTGAACTTTCTAGAGACGGCTGAGATGGGTTTGCAAATCAGCGGAAAAGACAACTACATCATCCAGGTAGCAAAACATGTGTTCCATTTGAGGCCGCGTAAGATATTATCCGTCATTCTTCAAAAGTGGCTGGAGCGTTACACAGGCCGAAAGGCATTACGATGAATTCGTACAATCCATCAGGTGTCACAAATGCTGTTTTAGGTCGATCACATGGTGCCAAAGGGACTTGCCAGTATCCGGAACGTAGATCCAGCGAAGAAAAGAACTCAGCTCCCTGCAAACAGTCGAGGGCGTCGTCGATGTGCGGTAACGGGTAAACGTCCTTGCGTGTTATCTTGTTCAGACGTCCGCAGTCGACGCAGAATCGAATAGAGCCATCCTTTCTCTTAACGAGGACAACCGGTGATGCCCAGGGACTGTTGGAAGGCTGCAAAACGCCACGCTTGAGCATGTCAGCAACCTTGTGGTCAATGGCACGGCGCTCATAGGCGGATACTCGGCAAGGGCGCTACCGTAAAGGTGCGTGTCTGCCGGTATCTATCTGGTGAAAAACGGTCGATGTGCGGCCCAAACCGGAAGCTTGGCTGTCGAAGGAAGCGCTGAGCCTCTGCAGGAGAGCAATAAGTTGGCTTCGTTCTGAAGATGACGTGCCATCGTCGATGGAGCAGTGGAAAGCGTCGAGGAGTGACTGATCAACCGCAGGGTCACAAGTAAGTGCGCCAAGGTCCACAGAAGTAGAAACGGCAGGATCGTCAAAGATGCAAAAGGTGTCGACCGGTTGAACAAGGCCAAGGCATTCACCATGAAATAAAGCTAGAGGGCAGGCCGTGGGATTGTCGACGACCATTATCGTGACGCCACTGCGAATAGTACGGAGAGCAAAGGGCAGCGGAGAAAATCGGCGGCGAATGAACACCTCAGAGGGCGTAAAGAGAACAGTGCCATCAGAAATAGCGGCGCACGACACAGGCAGAAGCAGGGGAGAGCGTGGAGGGACGGCACTGTCTTTGGACACAAACAGTTTAACACTAGAAGGGCCGTTTTCGATAGTCTCCAGGTCGGGAAGTGCACAAAGTTCGAGTTCGGCGTGACGATAGTCAATAACAGCGTTATTATTTGCAAGGAAGTCTCAGCCGAATGTAATGTCATGGGAACACGAGGGCAGCACGAAGAATTCGACGGTATACAGTAGACCTTGAATAAGACGCGAGCAGTACAGGCAACGAGAGGCGTTATATCTTGAGCGTTCGCGGTTCGAATGGAGAAGTCGGAGAGAGGCGTCAAACCCTTTCGTAGTGTGCGGCAAAGTTCGGCAGAAATTACGGATACGGCGGCCCCTCTATCTACAAGTGTCAGGACGGCGATTCCTTCGGCAGAGACTTCAATAACGTTGGCTGGAGAGGTACGAGGGCTAGGGCACTGCGACATGGACGCTGTTCGTGCCTCGGGAACTGCGGCCATCAGTTTTCCTGCTCGGTGGACAAGGGACGGCGCCGCATCGGAGAAAGCGAGTGACGACGGGGATATGGTGAGCGGCGGGTATAGGCGGTTGGGCGGTCAGGGGAAAAGGAAGAGGTTGGAAGGCTGGAAGGCGAAGAGGAAAACGGAGCGGGAAAAGGTGGCGCTCGCCGGATGTTCTGAGAGGAAGCATGCAATGACGACAATAGCACGCCACGTGACCAGGACCACCACAAGCAAAACATATTGGGCGGTGATCGAAGGTGCGCCACTGGTGGGGGTAAGGTCCGAGTCGAGGTTGAGGATTCGGAAAATGCTGTCGGTTGGTTAGCGGCATAGGAGAAAAATGCCGTCGGTCGTGAAGCGGCATAGATGGCGGCAAAAATGTCGGTGGTCGATGCATAGAGGGCGGCAAGGGCGTTTGTGGACGAGATCGGGAAACTGCTTCAGCGTAAATGAGAAGTGCCGTGACTGGTGTCTGCTCAGAGGCTGGAGGAACGGCTTGAGGTACTTGCTCTTGAATGAAGTCGCGGATCGTAGGATGCAAAGCACGTGGTGGTTCCTGGACAGAAGACATCAAAGATAGCTGGCGGGCGACCTCTGCGCGAATGATTTCCTGAATTTTTACGAACAGAGCAGCATGGTTGTCGTCGACTCCAATGCTTGACAGAGAGTCGGCGGGCGGGGTGTGACGTCAGGAGTGCAGCCGTTACCTGCGCAACTCGTCGTAGCATTGGCATAATTCTATCACTTCAGCGACAGTGTGAGGACTCTTCGATAATAACATTCGAAACACGTTGTCCTGAATGCCCTTCATTATATGTTTGATCTTCTCCTCCCTGACATCGATGCATTCACCGGTTTGCAAAGGTCAACGATGTCCGCAATGTAGCTCGTGACAATGTAGCTCTCCGGCCTCTTGGGATCGTGTGTGCAAACGTTGTTCTGCACGAAGCTTTCTTACTGCTGGCCGACCGAAAATTTGGGTAAAGTGGGTCTTGAAGACCAACCACGAAGTGAGGTCGGCGTCATGGTTTAGAAACCATAGTTTCGCAACGCCCGTAAGATAGAATGCGACGTTTCTTAACGTGTTAACATAGTCCCACTGGTTATTGGCACTCACTCGCTCATAAGACGAGATCAAACCTTCAACGTCTTTGTCATCTGTGCAGGAGAAGATAGGGGTATCTCGCTGGCGCAATACACCGGCACAAAACAAGGGGGCCGGCGCCGTTGGAGGAGCTGGAGCAATGTGCGCGTCGTCAAGCATGATGGGCGGTAAAGTGCGACTCCGAAGTTTCAGGGTGGTCGAAACCCAGCACCTCCACCACTCGCTAAGAGATTTATTAGCAACGGGCGCGAACGGGTAGCAGTCACAAGCGTTTGGCGATGGACAGCAACCACGAGCTCATGCCGGTAGCAATGGTGCTGTGGCGCAGGCAGGATACTGTTCTTCGTTAAAGTTACCATCAACCCCGTCGCTATCGTCGAGAAGCACCCGCTGCCCCGGATTGAAGATCTCTGGTGAACATTGTCCGGTGGACGGAAGTTTGCCAATCTCGACCACAGAGATGCTTACCAGCAGCTGGTGCTCCAGGATGCCTCCCGGAAGTATGTCACAATATCGACAACATTGGGGCTCTTCCAGTACACGACCTTACCCTTTGGCGTGGGCTCAGCCCAGCCATATTTCAGAGGGAGATGGACTACCTCTTCAGGGAAATGACGTACGTGGCGGTGCACTTGGATGACATCCTGGTTACTGGCAGCACCGACGGGGACCGCCTGCGTAACCTGCACAACGTCCTGGCACGACTGCAGGACGCCAGTCTGAAGCTCAAGCTGTAGAAGAGCATTTTTCTGGTCCGCACTGTTGAGCACTTGGGACATGACATATCCCAGGCTGCCTAGCCCGGCTCCACGCAAAGTTGATGCTTTGCTCGAGGCGCCTAAGCACCAGAACAAGGAGCTTCAGAGCTACCTCAGTGTCATCAACTTCTACAGGCGTTTCCTGCCGAACCTGTCGGAGCATCTACAGCCGCTCCATCTTTTGCTTCGAGATGGTCAGCAATTGGTCTGGAAGAAGGAGCAGGACCGGGCCTTCCAGCGCATCAAGGAGCTAATCGCCAAGGCTCCAGTGCTGGTGCACTTCGATCCTGTCAAGCCTGTCGTCCTTAACGTAGATGCGTCGCCGTACGGCGTGGGAACCGTCCTGGCCCACCGGCACAATGATGGCCAGGAACATCCTGTGTCGTTTGCTTCTCGTTGGCTTCATGCTGAAAAGCAACGCTACAGCCAGCTGGACAAGGAAGTCCTGGCCCTTATGTTCAGTGTCGAGCGCTTCCACCAGTATCTGTGGGGCCGGAACTTCGAGGCGGTCACGGACCACAAGCCGCTGTTGGGGCTGCTGGGGCCTGAAAAGGCACTTCCCGTGCAGGTATCACCTCGAGTGGTACGATTGGCCTTGAGGCTGGCAGCTTACACTTACGAGCTAGTTGACTATCCGGGAAAGGAACTGGGACCTGCTGATGCCATGAGCCGCCTGCCCCTGTCTGAGGTGCCTGACGCTGTTCCAGAACCTGTTGAAGTGATCATGCTGGAGCACGCGTACCCAGACGTACTCTCCAGATCTGCGGTATCGCAAGCGACAAGCCCGTACCCAGTCCTGTCTCAGGGGGTCAAGGCGATGTCCCGTGGGGAGGAATTGGTTCAGCAGGCCTATAGCCACAAGGCCACTGAGCTGAGCTTGCAGTAGGGCAGCCTACTGTGGGGTTCCAGGGTGGTTATCCCACAGTCTCTAGTCGAGGGTCCTGCAGTTACTGCACGCGGGTCATCGTGGCGTGAAGACCAAGATTGTGGCCCGGTCGCATATTTGGTGGCCTCGCCTGTACCAGGACATCGCTCACATGGTGCAGAGCTGCTGACTCGGCCAGGAGCATCAGCGGGCCCCGCGTCATGTGGAAATCAGCCCCTCGCCGTTCCCACAGAGACCCGGGTCCCGCCTACATGTCGATTTTGGGGGCCTTTTAAGGGCCATTACTTCCTGGTGGTGGTGGACGCCTTTTCGAAGTGGGTGGATGTTCTGCCTGTCACCACTCCATCAGCAGGCGCTACCATTGCAATGCTACGACAGCTCTTCGCCACCCAGGAATTGCCTGACATCATCGTGTCCGACAATGGTCCTGCTTTCGCCAGCGCAGTGTTCCTGGCCTGGCTGACGAAGAACGGAATCCGCCGGCTGATGGTTCCGCCGTAACACCCTGCTTCAAACGGTGCAGCCGAGCGGGTGGTGCAAACCATCAAATACAAGCACAAGAAGAGCCAGACTGCGGATTTCCAGACGCAGATTGAACGGATACTGTTCCAATACCGGACCACGCCCCACGATGTTACTGGCCGTGCCCCCTGTGAGCTCCTGCTGGTTATGATGATCAAGACATCCGTGCACATCTTGCATCCGGACCTCCTGTCCACAGTGCTCCTGAAGAAGAAGCTGGCTGCTGACCGAGCGTGCTGACCCGGGCCTTTGCCGGATTTGAGAGCTCCAGTTTTCGCCAGGAACTTTCGTCCTGGCGCACCCTGGTCGCCGAACAGGTGGTGTCTCCTGCCAGTGCCTCATCGCTCCTCGTCCGCATGCCAGACGGGGCCACGTTGCACAGACACGCCGACCATGTCAGGCCTCGCCTCGGGACCTGGCTGCACCCTCGATCGCCCTTTCGGAGTTGCAGCCCGCAGGAGGACTAACGGCAATACCAGTCGCTTCCAGCGGAGCACCGCCCATCTCAGAAGCGGCAAGCGTTGCCAGTGATGCGGCGCCCGTGGGGCCGGTGTCGAGCCCAGCACCACTTACAAGGCCGACCACTGGGGACCCTCCGGATGGAGCGAGGCTAGATCCGGCAGCACCGAGCGTTGCCACACCCGGCCAGTCAACACCCGTGCCCAGGCGGAGTACTCGGCGGCGAAGGCCAACGGACCGTTACTCGCCTGAGTAGAGAAATGGGCCTGTAATTTGATGGCATTGAGGGATCACCTGACTTCAATATGGCAGTCACGCGAGCAATTTTCCAGGCTTGAGCCACACATCCTGTGTTAAAGGGCCCCTAACCAGGTCTAGCCAACTTGAGCTGACAAGCGCAGAGCATACATTGTGCGAAAACGATCGTGTCTGCAAAGTATTACATCGCTACGCACCGCGGAATGATCTGAAATTTCAATCTAAACGCCGTTTCTCTCTTCACTCGCGGCCGCCGCGCTTCAAGCTGGATGGTGATCTAACCGTGCCCCGCGCCTACTTAATCGTGTCCGCAGTGTGACGTCGTTCGCGATGACACGTCACTTCGAGATTTATTCAAGACAACATCTGTGATCTGTGCGATGTATTGCTTGAATTGACGAATTGTTTAGAGAAGTAATAAACACACAAACGGAATGTCTGCGTGGTTTTTGTTTTACTTCGTACCGAAGAAAGAGAGATGGTACTTCCGCTTCATCTTCTTGTTCCCATGGTCGTTCGGTCGCATGCGCAGGTACCGAAACTACGCCATCTTCTACCGTGTTCCAGCGCGATTACGCTCTGCGATCCGCTTGTTCTGCCTCAGTATTCGTGTAGCACTGAATTGTACCGCTGGTCATGTTTCCTTATGCACAACGCGCAAAATTGTACGTTGCGCGAACGAGACAACAGCTCGCGTGTGACGCCGTCAGCGGATGTGCGTAGCGCCGAAAAAAAAAAGCGAGCAGCAAAAAAAAAAAAAAATGAAGGCGCAGCCTGTGACCTATGCGTCACGCGATCCTCGAGGTTCGGTAAGGGAGAACTCAGGGAAGGAATTTCGCTTGCGTATGCTAGACGGGGCGAGTGAAGAGAGCGTCTTGCTTGGCAGTGGAGTGCGCCTCCTGAAATCATGGGTTCACGGCACTGAAATATTTCTATCTCAGCTATTAGTGAGCCGATTTCACAAATTTTTGCAGCAGAACGCTACCTAGAGGACACGTAAGAACTTGCAGCATATGACCGAAATTTGCTATGAGGCCTGGCGAGGGGTCCTTTAATGGATTTTTGAAATATAGTTGCCAAAATGCATGATATGACCGGCTTAGCAATTTTAAGTAACACAAGGCATATACCATCTGGGCAAGGTGATGAGTTATTTTTGAGACATTTCATATCTGATTCGATTCCTTCGTGAGTGATCACAATGTCATATATAGTAGCCTTGATGAAGTCAAACTTTAGATCAGAAATGGGCTTCTTCTCAGTAAAAACGGAACCAAAGAATGAATTTAAGTCTTCTGAAGCCTCCGACGGAGACAAACTCGCCGACCTTAGTTAAATGAAGGAAAATTACATAGGATATCCCAGGGGTTACCACTTCCGAAATTTTAATGCGTAAGCATTTCTGTGCTTTCCCAACGAGAAAACTGCCCATCTGTCCCTCCTTCGGGTAAGACGATCGCTTTCAAGATATATCCAGCCTGCTCTGGCAGAAGACGACGACGAACGCGCCAACAGTGGCGCGAAAATTTGGGCGTGGGCCGACTTGAAATCTGGGTGTAGGCAAACTTAAACTTACGGGTGGCCGACTTGAATTTCGGGGATTGGCCAACTTATATTTGGGGATGGGCCAAGTTGAAATCTGGAGCATCAGCCAATTGAAATTTGGGGGCAGGCCAACGTGAAATATGGGTCTGGTCCTACTTCATATTTTGGGGTGGCCCAATGTTCAATTAAACGCTGCTGAGTGTCCTTCGGGTCATGAACATCTTGAGGACAAGCGAGCGCGTTGAGAAGCTAGCGCGTTTTCATTGGGCCTTACCGACGCGCAGCCAGAACGAAGGCGAGAGCTTGTGCGGACAAGGAACGCGCGCATGGCCATGGCTCAACTCCCCCCTGCTTAGTGCTGTCCCAGGCATCAGGCATTCCCTGTCTGCCGGTGATATCACACTGTGGGCCACACATGGGTCATTGGGACAAATCGGGGCCAGCCTGCAAGTAGCGGTGACTATCGTGGACGAAGACGCTTGCCGCTATGACCTGGAATGTTCCCCGACCAAATCAGAATTCGTACACCTTCGGCCCAACCCGAAATGCACATCCAAAATTGTCATCTCCCTTGCCAGCGGTCCAATTCCAGAACACGTAGAAATGAGAGTGTTGGGACTTTTCATACACCACACACACAAGATTGACACAACACTGCAAAAGCTGCGCAAGGTATGAGACCAGGTGGGCCGTATTGTCCGTAGGGTGTCTAACAAGCGGGGAACATTACGATGCAAGATTTCCCTGAGGCTGGCAAACGCATTCGTAACCAGGCGGATACTCTATTCGGCACCCTACCTCAACTTGCGGAAATGCGATCAGAACGCTCTAGAGGTCATCCTTCGCAAAATCTACGAACGCGTCCTCGATCTCCCCGCTGTAACGTCCAAACAGCGGCTCATCCAGCTCGGGAAGACCAATACTTTCGGGGAGCCTTGAGAAGCGCATCTCAACAGCCAATACCTAAGACTGAGAAAATTGCGAGCAGGCAAAAGTCTCTTCGAGCTCCTGCACATTGCATATAACGCTCAGGCAGACGATCGGACCGCCATACCCGAGGATTGGTGCCACGCGTTCTAGGTCCAACCACTACCCCAAAACATGCATAAGGAGAGCCACGACGGCCGCGGCGCAGCGCGAGCGGCGGCACTCGGCGGGCGTAATGGCTCCCGCTTCGGGGTCTTCTATACGGACTCTGCTGGCCTATACCACGGCGTTTGCTATACGGCCGCAGTGATCCACCAAAGCATACACGTAGAAGGACTCACCTTCCGTGCCTTGAACATAAGACATGCGGAGGAAGTTGCCATAGCACTTGCCGCTACAGATCCGAACTCCCGAGTCATTACTACCGACTTCCGGGAAGCCAAGCCGAAGTTTAGAGCAAGGACGCATCTCGCCACGCGCTTACAAAATTCTCCATGGATGCGAGTACCGGGATCGCCCGGACACCTGCGTCATCATCTGGGCCCCAGCACACGCGGGTCTCCTGGGAAATAAGGCTATCTAAAATAGAGGAGTGCTGGCTTCTCCGCTTGTACACCAACACAGTACTGTGCCCGGCAGTACTCAAACATTTTAATCGTGCATTTAATGGGCAGTGCCTGCACTGTGGGTTTTCGTTCTCTGACGTTTACCACAAGGTGTGGGCCTGCCCTTCCAGCTCTGTTTACCCCCCCCCCCCTTCCATCACCCACCCGAGAAAGCTGGGAGGCTGCCCTGCTCGGCTGTACTGCCATACAGAGCTAAAGAGCTCTCGTGGCTAGGGCCCGGGCCGCCGCGAAAGCCACAGGAGTCCCGGACTAGGGACCCCTCCTAGACTTTTTAGGTATTAGGCCTTAAGGCCTTCTCAAACTCTCTCTCTCTCTTGTATATGTGGCCATTAAAAGTTTTTCACCACCACCACCATAACGTAGGCTTGCGACAGCGACAGCGAAGGTGACATGGCCTCGTCGCGATACCATGTCCCCTCATGCAACGCCTCAAGCGCTACTGTGGCACCTGGTGTTTGCTTTCGACCGCTTTGCTCCGTCGAGGCTGGCTCGTGCCCGGTGTTCCGGTACAATTGGTACGATTACATTCAACAAGTTGGATGCGGCAAGAAAATCTGAAAACTCTATATTAAAACCCAGGCATTCTTTGGCACCGCGAACAGCGTGGGTAGACGTGCATAAACTAGGAAAGGCAAGTAAGCAACACTAAGGAAGAAATGAAGTCACAGCAGAGCCAAAGAATGCTCATGTTTTAGTATAGAATTCTCAGAATTTTTATAGTTGTTTTTAGTATTGGTTGCTACCACAGCACGTATATAGCTGAAAAATTGTCTTTACATATTGCTATTTCTTCATTGCATAAATTTACATGCTTTCTTTAACTGTTCCACTCGCATACAGAATCTGATAACCTTGTTTTTGAATACAAGCGCTTTCTCTTGTTCGTGCACCGCTTTACGTACGTGGTGAACCATGTGCAATTACTGGAAGACGTCATTGTGATTTTAGGAATGTATTGATGTTGTAAGAGTGTCTCGTGAACCATCCCCCAGTTTTTGTTAGTATTTCGATTATGGAAAGTGGAAACAAAATGACCTGAGAAAGATGACAAGTCGGATAGAAGGTGCTCCCCGTCCACCCGTTTGCAACCGTATAATACTTTTCTTCTGGATTTGCGACTTTTATTATAGCTTCGCATGGCAAAACATTCTGGTCACTAATAAATTTCAGTGCATTAACACCCATATTCTCTGCATCTGTAGTAAGCACTGAATCAGGAACTTTGTAATTTTGATAATTAAAGCCCCTAAAGCCACTACTGCTGGCCTCAGTAATATTAACGCTTACCATATTAAAATGATCGCACAACATATCGCTAACGTTCTCTCAGCTATCTTAAACCTGATTTTAAAACTGGTATTTACCCATGTGATCTCAAAGGCGGTCGAGTTATTCCTGTTTTCCAAAAAGGTGATCGCACGCTGTAAGAGTTGAGGACGATCTCACCGCTGTTACCAGTTGTAAGAGTTGTCGGACGATCTCGCTGCTGCCACCATTTGTAAGAGTTGAAGGTCGTAGAGAGGAAGTTCGGAGGAACTAGGTGAACAGGGTTATATTTACAATATTTACACTTTAAACACAATTATACATTCAACAGTATAGTGTGGCTCCCAAATGAAGCACTCCAGACAAACATACAGGCTACGAGGACGAAGCTCCAAACACACTGACGAGCACGCAGCTCACGAGCACACAGCTCTCGAATACGATCACGAGCACAGAGCACGACGACGAGCACAGACGAGCACCCTGTACCAGCGACAAACAACTGCTTATAAACACTCTGTTCGACGTCATCGTTCGACATCATGGTAGACTACCCGCCTTTTTGGAGGAGGAGGGCTCACACACACACCCCTACGCACTTTCACTGCCCCCTGCGAGGGCAGACGACCTTCGCAGCACTCGGAGCTGACCTTCGCAACGCGGCCGTCTTGGTGTCCATTGTCTTGCGTCCCCGTAGCCAGTTGGTCACGCCCGACCTCAACCGGCATCTCTAAATTCCAGAGCTGCCTTTCTCCTGTAGTCGCCACGTGTGTCAGCAGACTGTGACGAATCCTGGGGCCCCCGCACCGCAAAGTACCGTTGGGGCGGGGGGGACTCTTCTTGCTGCCGTAGTCCGCAGTTCTCTGAAGTAAGTTCATGGTTGGTTAGCGCTGTCCTCGCTGCTTCTCCGAAGGGCGCCCGCACGGCGGGTTGATCGAAACACGTGCAGCGGGCTGAAATAGCTTTGCAGAGCAGTACCCCTGCAGGCCGATCCTAACAACGCCTGCACATAATTATTGACCCACTTGCGTTCTTCCATTTTTTCATAATGTCTTTGAAAAACTAATCTAAAGCATCTAAGAGAATATTTAAATACATTTAGTATTCTTTCTCCTTATCAGTTTGCCTTTCGTTCTAGATTTTAAACTAGTCTAGCGCTTATATCTCTTATTTATTATATAAAAAAGCGATTGATCAAGATAAATTTGCAGCCTGATATTCGTTGACCTATCCAAAGCCTTCGACACAAATAATCACACAATTCTCTTTGCTAAACTTGAAGCCATTGGAATAACTTATCCGCCTCTAGTTCTATTCCGCAATTACAAGATAGAAAAAAGTTGTTAATATTTCTGGCTACTACTTCAAAGAAGCTAGGACTAACTATGGTGTGCCACAGGGGTCCATATTAGGTCCTCTACTTTCCTCATTTATATTACTGGTCTTCCTAGTTGCCTGTCCTCATCGAAGTGCAATATGTACGGTAACGACACTACTATATTTAGTGCTAACGATAGTGTAACAACGCTAAGAAGTAAGCTAAACAAAGATCTCGTGAAAATTTCCACATGGTGTGAACTTAATAAGCTCAAGATTAACCACAATAAGACCAATTTTGTCGTCCTTGCCTGGCATCAGCGATCGCCTGAGCTCCTTCAGTCTATTTACGTCAACAATCACCTAATCCCTGCAGTTGATCGTTCTATCTATTTCGGTGTGGAATTTGGTCGCCACCTTAAGTTTCACATTAACATAGCTAATGTAAAAAAGAAAATGGCACATGGAATACGCGTTTCAATCAAAGCCCGACCACAATTCTCATTTTCTACTCTCACGCCGCTTTATTATGCTTTTGTTCGTTTTGATATTACCTACAACATCGAATAATGGAGAAACACTTATAACAGTCACCTCACTTTATTGCAAGTAATTAAGAATCGAGCTATTCGCCTGATGACATTTTTACCTCGTAGCATTAGCGCAAATCAGTTATTACATGCACATAATATTTTGAATGTGACTGAACTTCTTAAATACACTCTCACCATATTTATTTTTAGGGCATTAAACAATGATACACCAGAAACCATCATACTAAGGACATCCCTTACTAATATAAACAATGCTAGATTTTCAGGTAATACGAACTTCATTTTACACCTGTGTTCGCACCAACTACGGTAAGCAGTCAAATTTTTCAGCTTTAACTCTCTGGAACACGGCACCATTTCCATTAAAATTGCTCAAAGCTCACAGATTCTATACAGAACTTAAGCACTTTCTTTTAGCTTCTTGCGACTTTCCTATTTGAGTGTAGTATATGTTGCGTTTTGAACTAACTTTCAGCTTTTGTTGACTATAATCCGAAGCTTTGTTATTGTTTAATGCATTCATCTGCTGCTTTTTTTTTATTTATACCTTGTCTCCTAAAAACGTTTAATATGGCAAATTTTTCATGTTGTCATTGTTGTTTGTATTATTAATTCTTGTCATCATGCACAGGAGGTCCCATTTCAGTTGCTACCTATGGGGCCCCCTTTTGTGTATATTTTTCATGTAATTATCTCCATTTTCGTCATGCATAAACTGATTCTGAACAGTAGTTCCGCGTATTTGGAGGAAACCATTTGCGACAACATTGAAATTGTATAAAAAAATTCCGTACACTCATTTCTTTACAGTAGCAGCTTAGGCTTCTTGGTTTTCCATCCTGGTGTTAGCAGAGCAAAACGTAGACGGCACACGAGACGAGAAGACGACACCCGTCGAAAGTCAGCGCTTGTGGTGTCTTCTCGTCTCGTGTCCCGTCTACGTTTCGCGCTGTTAACAGCAGGACTCATTTCCTCTTTTACCGCCCAAAGGTGTGCACAACCGCTTTTCTTTTCCTGCATAATTATTATCCCCGGCTAATATTATTGGTAATGTTGGATGCTTGCACTGAGCTGAACTAAAGTAAACGTTCAAATTATTGACAACTTGTATGGAAGCATCTGGCGGATGACACAAAACCTGACGAATACACGTTGTGCCTGGTGACAATTGCAATACCACCCTCAAAAGTTCCAACTTTGTGTTGTCTCATAGCTGTGCCTGCAAAATTACTTTTTTACGTGAGTCATGACGCCGCGCCGCAGCGTTGATATGACCTTTCCTTTCTGAAAATATCGACATCAGCGGACAACGTGAGTTCACTATTGGAGACATCAGAATTAAACCACGTCTCCGTACCGAGAACTACGTTCGATGAACGTGCAAAGTTGTCCTCGTTTGTTTAAAACACTACCAACATTGGATACGACAAGTGATGTATAGGTACAATGATTGCTGCGTCATTCAGTGTCGACACATGGTTTGTGCCAACCAACCACGTACCTTAGACAGTGCGTTAACTACGGCGTTAGCCAGTGTTTTATTTATTGTACTTCGTTAGTTTTTTCGCGAGTGAAGAGGAAGAAAAAACAAATATTTTCTTGCTCTTGTTCACCCCGTACCCTACGACACACTCACCCGTTTTACTGAAATTATGTCGTCCCAAATAGACGTCAAATTCTTGTGATGCAATCACTTCTGGACATTAATGCTGTAAAGGGTAAAACTGGAATGCCGAAGCACGGAGATTATATGCATCAGGCTGGTTTACCAACCGCAGAGACTGCTGTATTGAGCACCGATATCGGCCCCATACAGAATGATAATGAGGCACAGAAATTTTAAGCCTACCGGACTTGAAGTACGTGAGAACAATGCCGGCGGCTAAAGATAACTTATAACGGTTGGTGCTTAGATGTTTCGCGGTTGTATTCGGTCGGCCGTCTTATGTTTATGGCTCTTATGTTTTAGTCCCCACGACAAGTGATTAGACAGTGAGAAGGTTTTACAATTCAAGCTGGCAATTCACAGTAGCCTGTTCTCTTCGTCGAGTAAAAACCGATACATCCAAAATAGTTCTCAACACCCACAGACATCCCAGCTGATGATGCACGCCGGACTTTTGCGGAATGAGAAACTCCAGCCTGCTGTAGTTACCGCGGCACCGAAAGGCTACACAGTGGTCTTTTGACGACCTTGTATAAACTTCGATGCAACAAATTTCTCGGAGAACGAGCTAAAACATCTCCAAATCCTTCCGCAGCGCGCGACGGCAACATATTCAAGCAGCCCCGCGTCTGCTCGCACAAAGCCCAGAGGAAGAAAAAGGGTCTGCCGCGCGTCCTTTCCTCCTTGCCCAATGAGAAGGTGTGTACTCTGTAGGACAAGCTGGATGAAAAAATTTCACCAACGATTACAATACTCCCTAATCCGAAATTTCAGCGTAGCTCTATATGCGTATTCATTTCACTATATATTGGCTGGCGCGGACAATCTGTCTCTTGCGGTACGTTCCAAACGCAGCGAAGGGCGGCGCGACTGCCTCGCTAATCTGGAGATCGCAAGAAGCGGCGCGTGGGTGACGTGTGGACGCTATTCAGAGCAGCCACCGCGGACAGATCTCCCAGACGACGCGCGCTACTCTGGCGCCATCTCGTAGTGATCCTCAGCACACTATGCTTTTCTTCTCACGCTTTCACCTTACCCTCTTCCTCCGCTTTCGACCTCATAGTTACGCTGTACCCTCCTCCACCCCTTTTCTCCTCGCGCTATCTTCGCTCTAGCCGTCTTTCATCTCTCGCTCTGCTTAGTGTTCGCTCGTTCATCCTTCGGAGTGTTGGTTCGCTCGGTTACGCCGACGCAGGAACGGGCGACTAAAAGCTGCGCCCTAAGACCGGCAACCGCAAATGCGACGCCATGTTGCTACCTCTCATTTTTGTAAAACTAAATATATTAAAAATGCGATTGAAAAGCAATCGTTGACACGTAGCACGTACGTATGGTAAATGTCTAAATTTTTTGCATATATTTTTTGAAGAGACTCGGTTGCTATTTAAAATATTTTCGTGGAAAACTAACAGTGTGTTTGAAGGGGACTCAACCATATGGCACCACCATACTAACAGAAACTCAGGGTCGCGCTCATTGCGAGTCTCACCGGAATCGCATCTCATCGTATGCGCCTGCGCTCCTGCACAAGATAGCAACATGGCGGCGCCCTTGGGGTTACCAATTGTAATGCACGTGTGCTGTTGAGAGCTTTTGTCATATCCTGCCTCTTCGATTATGAGTTCGCGGCTGTCACGGAGTGCTGAACCGTACTCGATTTTCTCGAGCAGCTTCAGAAGCTCCGTCCAGTAGTCAAAATGCTGCCAGAATCGCGTTCGTTTTTCATGGACCGGAAGACGCTGACAGTCGACAGACTCTCGGAGTTGTCAGCACATTTTTGCTCGCACAAGCGCAAGCAGCTAGCATACGACGGCTCTCTTAAAACGATGCACGTCGGCACTTGACGCCATGTCGTGAAAGACGCTGTGTGCTTCTCCGTACTTTGCGCGTTCCTTGCGGCGAATACTGTGCACTCAGCTATCGCTTCTGTTACAGCCGCGCTTTGTGTGCTCTCAAGTGAGTTTTTATTTATTTGTTTATTTATTTACACAATACTGCAGGCAGCAATGCTGCCCAAGCAGGAGAGGGTTTACATAAGATGCTTTATCAACGTATTTTTAAATGAAACATAAGAAGTGCATTCAACAACACATTCCGGTAAATGATTCCGTTCTTCGCTCGTAAGTGGAAAAAATGATTTCTGAAAGATTTTAGTTCGAGAAAAGTATGACTGAACAACTTTAGAATGAAAAATACGCGACGACCTTTGTGGAGCATGGGTAATATATGTGGCATTAGCTAAACCTGTTTGATTATTAAACAACGAGTAAAAAGATTTCAATCTGGCGATTTTACGGCGCACGTGGAGCGGATCCAGTCCAAGTTGGCCTAACATGCCAGAAACTGATGAAGATGTTTTATAATCAGAGCAAATAAATCGTGCAGCCAGGCCCTGAATTCGTTGAAGTTTGTCAATTTCCTTTTTAGTGAACGGGTCCCACACTCTGGAAGCATATTCTAGAACTGGGCGTACAAGAGAACGATAAGCTTGCAGCTTGACAGATGAAGGGGACTTCTTTAGCTTTCTACGTAGAAAGCAAAGTCTTTTGAAAGCTTTGTTGCATATGTTGGTAATATGGGTGTCCTATTTGAGGTTACTGTTAATTGTAATGCCTAAATATTTAATAGAGGCAATTGATTCAAGGTTCCGATTGCCAATGTGGTAAGTATAAAGTAGTGGTTTTTGTTTCAATTTTATTGTCATTCACACTGTTTTGGAAAAGTTTATTTGCATTCCTCTGTCGTCGCACCAGTCCGCGAGTTTACAAAGACTATTGTTAAGTATATCCTGGCATGAAGAACTCCTTACAGTGGAATAAATGACACAATCATCAGCAAACAATTTCACCTTCACATTAGGATCCAAATTTTAAGCAATATCATTTACCTAGATAAGAAACAGCAGGGGTCCCAACACTGACCCCTGTGGTACACCGGGTACAACGGAGCTGTCTAATTTGTGCTGCTTTAGACGTCGTGTTTTTTAAAAGAGAGAAGCACGGCGATGTGGCGCACATGCATACTTTTCTTTAAGTGTTTCGCGAAATTTGTCGTGCTCATTGCTTTATGCGTAGTAAACGAGTTCGCTTTTCAGGTGAGTAAAACTGGTGAGCGTGGGAGCACACCATATTAACGCGACAGCAATAAGAGCCCCGTGTCGCAAGAAATCCGATGTCGGCTTCCCGCGTCGGCCGTCGTTTCGGTAAAGTTTGTTCGCGAACCCTCCAAACCCATCCATGCAGAAGCCCAAAGAAGTTACTCAACTAACTGAATTTCTCAAAGTAAGATACATCAGAAAAATTGTAAAGTACGACTTACACACAACCTACAGAAATGATAGCGTCCGATTATAGTTTGAATCTACGACATAACATACTTCCGTTACACGGAAACTCAAACCACTTTACCAGCGTTTCTACCATACATAGAACGGCCACAGCGTTCACGATTTCAGAGGCCCCGGAGCGGCAACTCAGTTCCTCGCAATACCTCCAGATGGCGCTCGGCAGCACCACATTGCTTACATGGAGTAGGGAGTGATAATTCTTTAGTTTTGTTTGGGATAGTGGTCGAGGTCTGCTTTGCGTGAGTGATTTGGCGGACGTGCTCGTTGAGCCTAAGGACGTTGGCCTAGCGATGAAACCGAAGAAAGGGAAGGCCGCGGGGGACGCGGAGCAAGTGCAGTGCGACGAGTGCCTGCGCTGGTGCTCCCTCGACGAGAACAGTTTCCAGAGCTTAGCAGACGCGGAGGAGTCTAGCTTTACGTGCAGGCTGTGCGAAGGGGTCAGGGAAGCAGTCCAAAAACTCGAGGGAAATTGGACAGCCAAGTTCGAAGAGCTGAAAGCAGACCTGAGGGAGGAGCGGGAGAAGCGGGTAGCTTCGCAGGAGAAAGTCGCCGAGTTGGTCAAGGTGGAAGCGGTGCAGGCCGCGCAGTTAGTAAGGACCGTGGCCGAGCTTGACGAAGAAAAAGAAAGGAGCGCCGAACTGAAAAAGCGGCTCGACGCACTTGGGACGCGTGCAGCGGAGAATGTCGGGTCAGGTCACCAAAGCGGTGGCAAAGACTCAGAAAGTAGGGTAGACCCTACAGGCAAAGTGGGAGGCAGGGAGCCAAAGCAAGCGGTCGCCAGCTCGCCGCCGGTGAATCGGCGTAGCTATAGTGAAGCAGCGCAACACGCCCCGAGTGAGGCGACGCTGCAGCCGCAGGAAGCTAGAAGGAGCGGCACCTACCTTGAGACCACGTGGAAAAAGCAGGAGCCCAGGGGACAATGCCCTTTGTCGAGTCAGAATCACGCGAAAAAGGACACAGGGAAGCAGGGAGAGGTAGGAGAGAGTGAAAGGGTGATTATCGCTGGCGACTCAAACATGGCTGGGTGCTCAAAAGCAATTGTGGAGAGGGTGAAAGGCGACAAAAGAGTAGCGGTGGGCACATTTCCAGGGCGGACACTGAGTGCTGTCATGGAGCGAGCAAAAGAAAAGCTCAGGGAAAATGCCCACGTACGCAATCTTGTCGTAGTAGCAGGTGGGCTAAATGACGTCCTAAACAGGAAAGGGCCAGGACTAGCCCAGCGCTTGGCGAAGGGGGTGGACGACTTGCGCGAGCTATCCCCTCAAGTGCAGATCGTGGTGTGCACGGTGCCGGAGGTGCCTGTGCGTGACAGTCACGTACAAAGAGCCGTAATGGCTGCCAATGAGGAAATATGGAAAATGAGCCGAGAGAAGGGCTTCGAGGTTGTCGAAGTAAACAGGGAAGTGAGAAGGTGTGGTGGTTTTAAACAAGATGGGATCCACTTCAATTACAGGCTAGCACGAGAAGTGGGCTGGCGACTTGGGGGTCGCGCTGTTGCTTTTTTAGGGGGCCCGCGGGCGCTCAGGAGGTCAGAGTAGGTAGTAATGAAGAAGGTCCCTTAGGGGAACATTAGCAGAGCATCGCCGTCGATAACAGAAAAAGGAGGAAAGCAAGACAAAGATCTCGCCATGCAATAGGCTACATAAACATGCAGGGCGGTAGAAGAAAGGAAAAGTGGGCAGAGATTGAGGAGCAGTTACATAGAGAACAAATAGGGGTGTATGCGGTTACAGAAACGCACCTTAGAGACTCAGAAGAGCCGCCAGTTATTGAGAATTATGTATGGGAAGGGTGCAACAGAACTAAGTCGGAAAGAAAGGGAGGGGGAGTCGGAATGCTCATCCATCAGGGAGCCAAATGGAAAAGAGTAAATTCACAATGTCAAGAGCATCTTTGGTTATCAGGTACAATGAGTGGGAAAGAAACTTGGCTGGGAGTTACGTATTTGTGGACCGGAAAAAATTGCACAGAGAAGAATAAAGAGTTAGTGGAATGCATAAGCGCTGATATTAAGGGTTTCGGGAATGGTGCTGAGATTGTCCTATTAGGTGACATGAATTCCCACATACAGGATTTAGATGGCTATACCGACAATAACGGGAAGTCAATGCTAGACCTTTGCGAGCAACATAACCTCGTGATCGTGAATACAGGGCCTAAGTGTGAAGGACAGATCACGTGGGAAGTGGGAAACCGGCAATCGACCATTGATTACTGTCTGATGACAGAAGGAATTCATGATAAGTTGAGAGAAATGGTCATCGATGAGGAAGGGTTTGGCAGCATAGGGAGTGACCGTAAACGCATCATTTTGAAAATGGGATATGTAGTTGGGAAAGAGAGCAAGGAAAGCACAATGGCCAGTCCAAATTTGAACGCTGAACAAATAGCAAATATAGTCACTAGAGTTGAAGAAGAACTTAGCAAGTGGCCAAGTAAGGAGTAGGAATATGGTGAGCTTCTAAGTGTAATAACGACAGAAATACGTAAAGAGAAACAACATGTTCGTTGGAAAGGAAAAAAGAAACCGAAAAGCTGGTGGAACAAGGAGATACGAGAAGCGATCGCCGAACGACAGAAAGCATCTCGAGAGCACAGGCAGGCAAAGAAGGTGCAGTTGCCACAGGATGCAGTAACCAGTAAATGGGAAATATACCGGGAGAAAAAGTCTATGGTTCAAATACTGGTGCAAGCAACATTAAAAGGTGAAAGTGAACGTTGGTTGTCAGAAATACGTGAAAAAAGAAGGCCGCACCTAGAATATTTTGGAATCACATAAAATTATTAGGCAGGAAGTCAGCAACAATACAACAACATATCCTAGACGAAGATGAAAACAGACTGGAAGGAGAAGCGGCAATAAATTACACCCGAAACGCAACAGCCGAATCCTTCCAAGGCAATGACGAGGTTGTACTTGAGGAAAAAAATAGCATGAAAGAGACCCAAGTGGAACAGGAGCTGGTGCTGACAAACTTAAACAGGAAGAAAGCGGAAGAGAAAATTCCTAAGCGCACAGCCACAGGGCTAGACGAGGTTCCCGTTAGGCTGATAAATGAACTGGGACCAAAAAGTAAGGAAGCTCTGGTGAAAGCAGTGGAAAAAATTTTAAGAGATAGACGAATACCAGACAGTTGGCGACAAAGTAGAATGAATTTAATTTATAAAGGTAAGGGGGAGAAAGACAGAATTCACTCGTATAGACCGTTGACCATTACATCGGTAATATACAGGTTAGCAATGCAGGCAATCAAATTAAAGCTTCAAGCATGGGCAGAGAATAATGGCATTTTGGGAGAGCTTCAGAAGGGCTTTAGAATAGGTAGGCGTTTGGATGATAACTTGTTTGTTCTTACTCAGTGTATCGAAATATCAAAAGCAGAAAGCAGACCGCTGTATGTGGCCTTTTTGGACATTACAGGAGCATACGACAACGTAGACCGCAACATATTGTGGGATATTCTGGAAGGGGAAGGCTTAGGTAACGATTGTCTACAGCTTTTGAGAGAGATTTACTGAGAAAATACCGTTTGCGTTGAATGGGAACGGATGAGAAGCGCGGAGAAAGTTCAAATCAACAAGGGACTGAGGCAGGGGTGCCCTTTATTCCCGCTGCTGTTTATGATAAACATGGTGAGGATGGAGAGGGAGCTAGAAGGAAGTAATATCGGGTTTAATCTCTCATACAAACAGGCAGGTACAGAAATAGAGCAGCAACCCCCAGGTTTATTTTATGCGGACGACATTGTGTTGCTTGCTATCAAGCAAAGTGATTTGCAACGTCTGGCTAATATCTGTGGACAGGAAGGCAACAATTTAGGTTTGAAATTTAGTGATAGAAAATCAGGTGTTATGGTATTCAATGAAAACAGTGAACAGACAGTGGAGATACAGGGCCAAGAAATACCTCGGGTAACAGAATATAAATACCTTGGTATATGGATAAACGAAGGCAATGGATATATGGAAGCACAGGAAAAAATCATAACAGTCAAGGGGAAGAGAAATGCAGCCATAATGAAGCACAGAGCGCTATGGGGATACAATAGGTACGAGGTCCTACGAGGTATGTGGAAAGGGGTAATGGTTGCAGGACTTACTTTCGGAAATGCGGTTGTTTGCTTTAAATCAGGGGTACAATCAGGGCTCGACGGGAACCAAAGGTCTGTGGGTCGCCTCGCATTGGGCGCTCACGGGAAGACTACAAATGAAGCTGTGCAGGGGGATATGGGCTGGACTAGTTTTGAAGTGAGGGAAGCTCACAGTAAAATTGAGTATGAAAATCGGCTGAGGAATATGGAAGAAAGTAAATGGGCTGGGAGAGTGTTCAGGTATCTGTACAGGCAAAACATTGATTCACAGTGGAGGAAAAGAACTAGGAAGCTTACCAGCAAGTATGCGGCCTGTGGGGTGGGCAACACAGCAACAAAGAAGGTCAAGCGGAAAGTTAGAGAGGCTGAATTAATCTCATGGGTGGCGGCAATGGAAAAGAAACCTGCCATGAGTAACTACTTAAGAGGAAAAAACGAAATCAGGAAAGAAACCATTTATGATAACTCAAAGGGAAGCTCTATACTTTTCGAAGCGAGATCGGGATGCCTTAGAACACGCACCTATAAAGCGAGATATAAGAAGGAAGAAGAAGCATGTGCTTGCTGCAGTAAAGCTAGGGAAACGACGGAGCATATTTTATTAGAATGTGAAGACGTCTACCCAGCGGTCGATTTAGGCACCACTGGCCTCCTTGAAGCCCTTGGGTTCAGTGGGAGCAGTGGTAAAGCGAACAGGTCCGCAATAGACATTAGTAAGAGGCGATTGGAGGATTGGTGGAAGAAAAGTAGGGAAACGACAAAAGACGGAGACGTACAAAAACACAGTTCGCAATAGGGGATCAGAAAATTTGGACGTGTTAGTTCATAGTGTTTTTTTTTTCTTTTTTCATTGGTTAACCTAGGTAGGATATCAGGCAGCATAGTAGCAAGAGCTTGGTGGTGCAACCCACCGCCCCGTTCCAAAGGGGACGCTCATAACATCCGTCCATCCATCCATTCATTGCAGCCCACACAAGAGATCGCGTTTCTATCAGGAAGCTCGCCTTCGTGCACAGCTTTCTTCGCCAGCGATTCCCGGTAAACATTACAGTTACATAAGCTGCAGTTGCCGGGAAGCGTGAGAAGCAGTCAGGGATCATTGAATGATGTCGCGTTCCACTCTTGAAGGCGAAACTTAAGCGCCCTCCATATTGTTTTATGTAGCTATTTCACGCCTGTAGCTGGGGTGGTACACAATCGAAGATTCGCCGGAAGCGGTTGACAAATATGCCAATCGTTTCTGTTGCAAAGCTCGAATGTTTTCTTTTTGACTAGAAGGATTATTGGGCGGTGTACACGTGCTCTCCTAGACACGCATCAGGCCTTTAATTAGTATATGGTCTCACGAGCCTTGAGGATACCAGCGGATATTCCGTTTATATTTCGTTTGCGATTGTTGGGACCTTGGGTAACTTAGCCAACCGTGGTCAACCAGTGGTTGCGACTCGGTGTCTCAGCGGCCAGTACGGTGCCGTAGTTTGTGGTGCGTGGTGCCAGGCTATCGAGAAGTCCGAAGCCACGTCCAATATTTCATAAAAACAGCTTCTTTTTTATTTTTACTTCTTTCTAGTTTACATGTGCTCGCACGAGCACGAGTACCAGTACGAGCATTATCAGGAGCAGACGTACGACTATGCAGCCCAGCGCCCCACAGCGCTCAAGATTCACTTTTTCTTATACCTTGTTTTTCTCCTTTCACTCGTCGGCGAAATTCACTGTTCTTCTTGGCCAATCACAATCGCTGATCTGTTCGAAAAATCCCGCCCATGGCGTCGCATCGTCCCGCCGGGCCCCGTGTGCAATCATGCGCGTACTCCCCCGCAATGACGTGGCAAGCTGTGAACACGTGGTCGAAGTCGTTCCCACAGAATTCCTAGACGTCGTGCCCTTTGATCAATTAGTGGTCCACTCGTGATGGTCTGTTTGTGAGGGTCAGTCTCCGGTAGAGTGGCAGCAATTATTCCGCGAAGGTCGGCGGTTGTGTTGGCTCGACGACAGCGCCCTTGATGACGTGTCACCGCCTATGCCGGGTCGACTCTCCTTCCGGCGGGCGCTCGTTTCGCCCGTCAGCTTTGGCTGCGCTGATTTATTATGGTGCTTAAACGTCAATCGTAACAGAATCTCCGGCGGGGAAGGGAGATCCAACGCGTAGTGTGCAGCAGCCACTGAGCGAGGGATGGGAATTTCAGCAGCGGAATTTCCCTCCATGGTGACGAACCCTTTGTTCGTAGCACGTGGATTCCATGGTGTCGTTCAGCAGGCCTCGCGGTGCTCTTGTGCCGTTTATCCTTAAGCCCGACTGTTGAAGCTACACTTGCAAACTGGTATCGCAGCTCAAAGCAAGCCAGCACAAGGCCACCTTCCACCGAGGCACACCAGGCTTTACAGAAAAAAAAAAAAACGCGCTAGTGTTTTTCTATCTCCATTCGCGCGTCCTCTCCTTCCAACACAGAAACCCTGTTTCCTAAACGCTCCAAGAATTTATTTAAAAAATATCAGCTGACAATCAACTACAACCAGGCTATAAAAAAATGTACGAAAGAATAATACGAACACAAAAATGACAAGGAAACCACAGTGGGCATGAGGCTTTCGCTACGCTATAGACAACGACTCAGACCAACTGCGTTGCGATTAATTTCTCTTCTTATAGCAAAACGGCTCCAAGACCACTGTAAATCGTGTCAAAAGGTACGGATAGGCCAAAATTTTTTTTTAAGGAATCGGGATCCTCCCTGAGTAATGTGCCGGGTCTTTAAACTCTGCCTCTCCGTACTAACAATTCGCCTACGTGGCGCGTGATTCTCAAGTCGCCACAAAAAACAAAAAAGGGAAGGAAAAAGAAAACAAATGCGCATTCTTGAATCACGGAACTCGGGACTGCGATCGGAAATGGTCAAATGGATAATTGTCGCGTATCGATTTGCTCGCTCGGTCAATGCAAACAGCCAATACCAGCACCTCTAATGCGAAATGTACTGAGCCCTAGTGGACGCTTCAACTCTTGGTTGACTCCTTCATAGAGTGACATTTCCAATGCAAATCTCATTTCTAAGCTAGATGACAAAAAAAAAAAACGGACATCGATCGACATAACTACTTAAAGTCAGCTACACTAACCACCATAGGTTCACCCTCACAATGGCGTTCTGCTCCCGAACAAGAAGTCACACGTTTGACTTTCGGCTGCGGTGACCGCATCGCGATGGCGGAAGTGCGCATTAACCCTTTATTTAGGACTGCTGCCTCCAGGCAACATACCAGAAAATAAATTTTCTTGCTGAGTTTCGGTATTGAGCACGAAGTTTATAGCTAACTGTGTTTGGCCAACACTGAATGACAGACAATAAGTGTCATTTGTTGTTTTAGAGCCGGAACGCGGGACGAGGAAGAAGTTTCGCACGCGACTGACGGTCTTTTTGAAGCAAGGCCAGAGGAGACAAGCCGATACAAGGTTTCCAGCTACAGTGGTATCACACATGTGATGTAAAGCAAAGGAAATGTGTACAGCTATGGCTCAAATACAACTAGGGCTGTCTATACGAATTGAAAACAAAACCTTAGTTGATTTGGAGTGAAGCCTGCTACCAGTTTTCTACCTGAGGGTTCCCCCAATTCGAAAACGTTTCCGCGAAATATTTGTTTCTTTTCGTTAATTGTCCTTTTTCTCAATGTGTTTTACACACTTATATGAAAATAATCATTTTTTCTGACATACATATGTGCCATCATTAAAGGGTTAAAGGACCCCATGTAGCCACTGTTAGTGAGGGGCCCTCCAATCCAGCGTCCATCGTAACCTACTTATACTAGTCTCGGAAAGTTTTCCTTTATAATTTACTTTTTTTTATAAATGAACTGAATGAATAGCTGTCGTTAAGAACAGTCAGACCCAAAAAATATTCGAGAAAACAATGCAGCGCTTCTTTTTTGAAGTGACTTTTATTTCCACGTTCAATAACGACATTAGACTGCTCTTCTAAATGACGTCTTCTCTGCTCCTGATCACGCTTTCTTTTGTCGTATTAAAGCATTTATTCCTTCTCTACCTTTCATTTCTTCAACATCCATGTATCCGTGTGTTTCTCTGTGCTGCCATGTTTCGGCTTTCTATTATCCATGCTCGCAAGACAAAGAGACGGTAATTCCACACACGAAAATGGTCTGGAAGTGTCCCTGCATCTTGCCAGCATTCTCTGAGACGACGGTAGCGAAGCAAAAACCACCACTTCTTGGAATCAGGTACTAACTACTTCAACCGAGAGTACTTCTAATAACAATGCTTTCCTCAAACTTAGAAAAAGTATTAATAAGCCTGACAGATATGAACACCACGCGTCCACATTGAATGTATACTTGGCTGGCCTGACTTTACCTAACGGATATCTTGTTCCGCTTAAACCAGCTACCCCTGAAATCCTGAAATGTGAAGTTGCAGTCTTGAAGAATGAAGTAATGACACATTGAGAACGGGCATCACTAGATCTCATGCGCATTGTTATCGATCATTATCAATCATCCATCAAAACGTCATTGAACAGTGAAGGACAGTGAAGGAAAGCTTCTGCATTAAGCCCTTTCGAATGTACCTTCGTCCTTGAATACGAACAGAAAAAACAATTAGACATCCAAGACAAGAAGTCCAGGAATCTGTTACGTGGTAAAGTTAGCCTTCAACTGCTCTTGTCGAGACAAGTTTCCTTTGATGCTGAATCCGCTTGTAGTAAAAATACCTTTCTGTTCAACAATTCAAACATGATATTTGAAACGTTGTCTTGTCTGACTTGTAAATGGCCGCGCTTTGTCGATGTTTGAATTTCTGCCCGGCCACAGGCGATCATAACGAATTTCAGCTAGCTATAGATGACTTCCCGCGAAATTTGAAGCTAAGCGAGTTTTTCTATGAGCGATCCACAAGCAATAACATGTTGTCCCGTCAACACTGGACCCTGTCCACTCAACGGGATAAATTTCTCAATTCATTTATTTCTGCTGCGCAACGTGACATCCTGCATCACTATGGTAAACGCATTTCGTTTAAGCAAATCCTGTCCTTCCACAAACGAAAAGAAATCCAAGGATGGTAGAAACGCTCTGACTTTATTATAAATCCCACCGATAAAGGATCAGTAATAGTAATGATGAACATGACTGACTACGTCTTGGAGGTTGAGAGGCAAACAAATAATGCGCATTCTACAAGCGGCTTGACAATCTAACTGGCCATTTTCAACGAATTGTCTCTAAAATCATCAGGGATCTGACAGGAGTTAATCAGCTCACCGACAAAGGAATTCACTAGTTTGTCCCTTTGGAAATTCCGGTCCCAGGAATCTTTCATTTAGTACCGAAAGTACACAATATTAATACCTGCGGTCGCCCTATTGAATCAGGCGATGGAACTCTAATCGAACCACTTTCCAGCTATGTCTACAGTGTGATTAAGGGGATTCTTTTTACTTTTTCTTTTTATCTAGAGGACATTTATCACTAAGTACATAACATTAACTATAACATCACTTATGCCTCATTGCTGGTCACAATAGGTGTTGCCTCCCTTTATATTAAAATCCCTCATGACAAATTTGTTGATACCCCTAATTTAGCCGTATTGCCAAAATTCACCTTGCATCTAAACAATTTTGAATTTATTTCATGGCGTACACTTTGTACTAGTGAGTGCCGCTTCAATGGGGGCCGTAGCAAGCCCCAATTACGCTAATGCATTTATGGGACAACAGGAGAATGAATTTCTTTCAATGCGTGAGCTAGCGCCTTAATACTATAAACGCTATATTGACGACCTCCTCCTCATCTTGCACCACGGGCAGGCGGAACTTCTCGCATTAATTGCGGACTCTAATAAGGTTCATTTATCCATTTCGTTATCACAGTCATGCTCTCACTTACTGGTTTTCTGGATGTCACAGTATCCCTGTTTGGCAACAAACTTAGCGCTACACTTTATACGAAAGGCACTGACGATCAGCGGTACTTTGATTTTGAATGTAGCCATATTAAACGCTATAAAACAAGAATACACTATAGTAAAGCACTTCGTTTCGAGAAGCTGTGTTCCGAATATTCCGATATCTTCAACATCTGCGACACACAACGCGAAGCCCTGATAATTTAGAAGTACCGCTCCTAATAGCGTATGGCGCGATTGAGTGGTTCGATGCGGTGAATCGATGTGCGCTTCTTAAAAGCGCATAGGCGGGCTAAACGCCAAAGGCATATAGATTTAGTTTTAAGAAATTTGGCATCGATTGCAAACGTTAATGTCATCCTTAAAAAAACATCATAACATGCTCAAGCGAAATAATCACAAGAGAGACGTGTTCCAGGAGCCGCCACGCGCAGTTTACCAATGACAAAAACATTTACGGGACATACTAATGTCTTTTTTGACAACAAAACCTATTCACATAGGCTGTAATTCCAGTTAAAGTCACGGTGCGAGGTTTGCGCTCGCATGACAACTGCGTGGAGTGTTATAAGCACTGCAGCAAATTTTAGCCTTGAGATAAAAAGTAGCTTCTACTACGACACGAACGATCCTATCTGTATGCTAGAATGCTTATTGTGCAAGCTACAGTATTTCGGACAAACGGAAACTCCCTTTAAATTGCGTTTTGACAATCATATATTGCATGTCGCGAGCCCTTCCTTATCTTCCACTATCCAAACATGTCACTATCGAAGGCCACTTTTTTTACATGCTAACCTCCATCATCAATGAATCTGGTTTCAAATCGCACCAAGAAAAGGTGGTTCGCGAATCATTTCTAATCTATAAATTTAGCGCCGTGGCTTCTGGGATGAACAAAAATCCGGACACATTAACCCTTTGTCCGCGTAATAGAGAATCGCAAGCTCATCGTCCTCAGTCTAAAAAGTCCATCCATCATTTTATTGTTTATTCACGCCACCAGGACCGCTGTTCGCACACCCGACGCACAGGGGCACGCCTTGCCTCAAACGATTTTGTCATCACTAATATGTCGTTTTATTGTGTGTAGCCAGGGATGTGTGAAATTCACGGATTATTATTTTCGCATTTTTGTTAAAACTTCTGTACATAGCTTTTCTTGTGTCTTTTTGTTTTTTTGATAACCCGGTTCTTGCTGGATACCGGGTGTGCCAGTTAACTTGGACCAAGATTTTTTAATATCCCAAAAGCTTTAGAGAAATTGTACCGACTGCATTGTAGCCATACTCGTGCGTACGGACAGCCAGTATTTTTATCATCACTAAGTATTGAATAATAAATTTGTTTTATTTGTTGAACGTTTTATTTATTGATTGAATCGTAAACGTATCACTTACAAAGTTGTAGGGCTCCTCAAGTAAGCTCCGAATCAAGCATTTGTTTCTTGCTCAGCTTTGCCTCGTTGGTTTTTCCGAGAAAAAATAAAAGTACGCGATACATCCAAAATAGGAAATAGATACACGCCCACGCGAGGCTACTCTAGCGCTGCCAAGGGAATAGCCACGGATGCACGGCTTTGTTAGCGGTAGCAACTCGATACGAGACTTCACGCTGCGTGGTGGTCGCGGCATCATGAGAACATGCCGCTTCCGCATTTATAAGCGCAGCAGAGTCGCACGGGGGAGGTGGGATCTTGAAGCCGGGAAACCGTGACGGTGCACTTGGGACTAATTTTGCGCACTTATCTTGTTCTGTAGATAGGCGCTCCTGGAACGTATGTTCCCTTTGTGTGTTCCCAGTGGTGGTTTAATGTGTGGCGCGTTATTATTGATGGCAACAACATCGGACCCAGCTTTTTTGACAACGCATTAACGACGCAACGCTACCTCAGCGACATCCTCCAGGGGCCCGTCAACGACGGCTGTTGCAACGTTCCACTTGCACACCTTCGGAGCATCTGGTTTCACGACGATGGTGTTCCTGCGCATAGTAATAGTCAATCTCGAGCGTGGCTCGACAAGCTTACTCCTCGACAGTGAATTGGACGGCCCGGACTAGTACTCTGGCCAGCAAGCTCGTCGGTCACGACAGTGTTTGACTTCTTTTAGGGCTACGTGAAAGATCGCGTGTATAGCAGCGAAACTACCGCACCGGACGGCCTAAAGGCAAAAATAAGCAGTCTGTCGTGGGCTGCCAACGTCGTTGGTCAAATGTGCAACAGCACACGTGTTGGAAAGAAGCAAGTATTCTTTTTCTTCGGACGGGGAGCTGTTTTAGGACGTGCTATAAGTGGAAGTAGAAAATAACCGCTCAAAACTTATGTAAAACATGACTGTTTGACGTACCTTCATGATGACACCCTATGCTTACATAAAGAAAGCTTGTGACTGAGAAAGAAATAGGTAAGAAACTGCTTTGTTTTGCCTCTTTTCCGGAGTTCCAGAGACAGAAAGGGTAAATAGCTAAACCAGTTGCACCTTCTGATGTTTCTTTGTGGGCGGCTGACACACTTTACGTGCCTAGGCTTATTTTTTATTCAAATGAAGTCCTAAGTAGCTCTTTTCTGTTCTTCTGAGAGTTACCTTTTTTTTCTTTTTTTGTGCTATTTTCCGCACTGTTCTTCTAAATGTTGGTTGAATTTCTTTTCCAGCTTTGTTTCATGATACGCGAAAAATAAACCTATTCCCAGTGCCTAATGATCGAGCGGAACATCCTTGCGTCCGCAGATGCTGGCGCTTATCGTACCACGCTAGTCAGGACGCCAGACCTCTCGAGCCATCCTGCATGACCAAGCCTTATACGATGCGGCGATAAACGAATGCAGCCGTATCTGTTTCAAGGTTTCAAAGAAAGTAACGGCGCGCGAACGCCCACCTATTTCATATTCCGCGTATTTCGCGGGCTTTTGTTTTTTTCTTCGAAAAAATAACCAGGCACAATTTACACGAAATAAATCATTCATTCGGAAGTAATTTGAGGTGCCCTACAACTTTGTATTTGACATGTTTGTGATTCAAACAATAATTACCAACATAACTAATTAAAAGCACATAAGTACTACTTCGTGGTGAAAAAAATACTGGATGTAAGTACACACGACTGCCGCTACTATACGGTCGGTACGATTTCTCCAGAGCGCCTGGCTTTGTTTTTTAAATCGTGTTCCGAGTTAACTGGGACATCCTTGTTACTTTGGTTACTCCATGAACCTTTGATAGAACCATCCCTTCCTGAATTTTCCACGTCTGACATGTATAGTGTTACTCAGTGAATGCTACAAGCATATTGCAGCAAAAATCCGTCATTTGTCTTTTGTCATGATTTTCTTTTTTTAACCACATTTGACATGTGTGCTTCTCCTTGTTCAATGGTTCAATTGCTTTACAGCGAAAATCCGTTTTTGTAATGCTTTGAGAGCGGATAAGGGCATATGGGGCACCCTATACCACGTATTGGTATTTAAGCAACATGTCTTACCGTTTCATGTAGTCCCAGACAAAGGCTCGACCCCGGCCAAAGCGTAGGAAATAAAGCAACGCCTTTTCCTACGAGCGTCCTCAAACTGCAAGTGCCTGCTCAACTACCGGATCCCTGTGGACTCTCAATTTATATATATTGTCACGTGGTGGTGACGTAGAAGAACACAGTAGCAATACTGTGAACGAGAAAACTAACTTTTATTGGGCGAACTTGTGCCCACAAAACAGGCTACACTTATAGCACAACGAAAGCGGCGAACACAGTCGGCGATCGTCGGAAAATCTGCCCAGCGGGTCAAGCGCGTCGGCTTTTATACAGCAGTCGTCGAATGTTCCAGACTAATCGCTGGGACCCGCGCGTATTCCACAATGTTCTACGCCATTCGCGTCAGGCGATGAAATCAGATAACATAAGGTTCGGCGACAACAGACAGCCGGGTAGAATCATCGATAACTTTCCAGAAACGTCGGATACATGCAGGCGCGTCCGTCGCTGTGCGATTACAGTTGTTAAGCGGCGAAACGTGGTCGCCCGATAAAGATAAGTACACGTGTCATTACCCCCCTCTTAAAAAGCATCGCCCCGATGCTGCTAACAAACGAAAGTAACAAAGAAAAGCACTCGTAGCAAAGAAAACAACAAACTAAGGAAGTTCATCAGCGTCCGTAAAATGGTTTAAGGCGCACCACGTGGACCACTTCAGATCGTGCGCGGCGCCGCTGTGAGTGCGAAATGCCGTCTGGCACGACCTCATAGTCTAGTGCGCCAATACGTCGGATGACCTTGTAGGGTCCGAAATAGCGTCGCAGCAGCTTCTCACTGAGTCCTCGCCGGCGTATCGGGGTCCATACCCAAACACGGTCGCCGGGCTGGTACTCGACGAAGCGTCGTCGGAGGTTGTAGTGTCGGCTGTCGGTACGCTGCTGGGTCTTGATCCGTAGGCGGGCGAGCTGTCGGGCTTCTTCGGCGCGCTGGAGATAGGTAGCGACGTCAAGATTCTCCTCGTCAGTGACGTGCGGCAGCATGGCGTCGAGCGTCGTCGTCGGGTTCCTGCCGTAAACCAACTTGAATGGCGTGATCTGTGTTGTTTCTTGCACCGCCGTGTTGTAGGCGAAGGTGACATACGGCAGGACCGCGTCCCACGTCTTGTGCTCGACGTCGACGTACATCGCTAGCATGTCGGCGAGGGTCTTATTCAGCCGCTCCGTAAGACCATTCGTCTGCGGATGGTAGGCCGTTGTCCTCCTGTGCCTTGTCTGACTGTAGTTCAGAATGGCTTGAGTGAGCTCCGCTGTAAAGGCCGTTCCTCTGTCGGTGATGAGGACTTCTGGAGCACCATGTCGCAACAGGATGTTCTCGACGAAAAATTTAGCCACTTCGGCTGCGCTGCCTTTCGGTAGAGCTTTAGTTTCAGTGAAGCGGGTGAGATAGTCCGTCGCCACGACAATCCACCTATTTCCGGAAGCTGATGTCGGAAACGGTCCCAACAAGTCCATCCCGATCTGCTGAAAAGGTCGGTAAGGAGGCTGGATCGGCTGTAGTAATCCCGCTGGTCTTGTCGGTGGTGTCTTGGGTCGCTGACAGTCGCGGCATGTCTTGACGTAACGGGCGACATCGGTGGTTAGGCGCGGCCAGTAATACCTTTCTTGTATCCTCGATAGCGTCCGGGAGAAACCGAGGTGCCCAGCGGTCGGATCGTCATGTAGGGCGTGCAGTACTTCTGGACGTAGCGCCGACGGAACAACAAGAAGGTGGTTGGCGCGGACTGGTGAGAAGTTCTTCTTCACGAGTAGGTTGTCTTGAAGCGTGAACGAAGATAATCCACGCTTAAATGCCCTTGGGACAACGTCGGTGTGCCCTTCCAAATACTCGATTAGGGCTTTTAGCTCAGAGTCTCCTCGTTGCTGTTCGGCGAAGTCTTCCGCGCTTATTATTCCGAGGAAGGCGTCGTCATCCTCGTCATCTTGCGGCGGCGGGTCAATGGGGGCGCGGGATAGGCAATCGGCATCTGAGTGTTTTCGTCCGGACTTGTAGGTTACAGTGATGTCGTATTCTTGTAGCCTGAGGCTCCACCGTGCCAGCCGTCCTGAGGGGTCTTTTAGGTTAGCTAGCCAACACAACGCGTGATGATCGCTGACCACCTTGAATGGCCTGCCATATAGGTAAGGCCGAAATTTCGCTGTGGCCCAAACGATGGCGAGGCATTCCTTTTCGGTTGTAGAATAATTGCCTTCTGCTTTTGACAATGATCGGCTAGCGTAAGCTATCACGTGTTCATGTCCATCTTTTCTCTGGACTAGGACGGCACCGAGGCCTAGGCTACTGGCGTCAGTGTGTATTTTGGTATCGGCGTGCTCGTCGAAGTGCGCAAGTACGGGCGGCGACTGCATGCGTCGTTGAGTTCTTGAAATGCGTCGCCCTGTGGCGTTTCCCACTTGAACTCGACGTCACATTTAGTTAGCTGTGTCATATATATATATATATATATATAGTGTAGTGAAGGGGAATGCTCGGCGCTGCAGCCACATCACCAGTCTTCGGGGAGGCCCTAGCTCGAGATTGCCTGGGATGCTGTGGTCTAAAAACGCTGCCGCCGCTTCCTGCTGCTCTGATATGGTGTCATTTGCTCGCTTTCGATTTCGGTGGACGTTGCTGAGGTTTTCGACCACCCTGTAATTCCGCAGCGGTGCGTCATGCTTAACGACGCCAGTCAGACATCTTCAGCTGTTTCACCAGCCATCATAATGACATGTGCACTTGTTTATCAGGTAACCGCGTTTCACCATCCAACAAATGTTATCGCACAGTGCACGACCACCCTTCATATATCGGAAGTTTGTTGAATGTTATAGGTGGTTCTATCCGCTGTCTGTTGTCACCGTACCTTGTGTGTTATGATTTCATGTTTACGTGACACGAAATGCGTAGTGCTTTCTCGACTACACGGGGGCACCATGGACTATTCTGGAATATTCGATTACTCATGTACAAAGGCTGACGCGTTTGCCCCGCAGATCAGATTTTGACGATCGCCGACCTCGTTCGCCGTTATTGCTGTGTTTTTAGTGCAACTTGCCTTTGTGGGCAAATTTAGTTTCGTCATTCACAGATTTCTCGCTGTATTATTCACCGTCACTGCCACGGTACAATACATGCCGGTGCCTAGCGTAAGCGCGATCCTGATGTCTTCAGCGGCACCGATGAGACAGACGTTGAGATTGGCCGGAATCGTAGGAAAGAGCGAGCACCTCCAACGAATGGGACAATGCCGTGAAGCTCAACAGCAGGATCTTTTATTTAACGGCTGTCGCAAAGCTGTGGTTTAATAACCACGAAGTTGATCTTCTGGCGTAGAGAAGCTTTAAAACGAGCACCGCAAAAGTTTTCGGCCGTCTTCGAGTGCCCAAGCTCCGCACAAAAAGACGCCTACAGAGCCCATTCCAACAAACTGATGAAACGTTCAGCAGCTACATAGAGGACGTCGTCTACCTCTGCTGGCGTGTTAACCCCACGATGGCGGAGGCGGTCAAGGTTCGTCACATCATGAGACATTTACGGCGATGTCTTTCGTATGTTGGTGTCGAACAACCCTAGAACTGTTTCTGAGGTTACTGAGCTTTGCCAGAGTTTTGACGAACTCCGCCGAAAGCGTCTTTTCATGCGGCGTCCACTTGTGTCCGACGAAATTCTCTTGAGCATGGCCAGCGCTCCGAACATTGAGGTACTGCTTTGCCAGGAAAAGGCATTCTCCCATGCTGAGGACACTCGTCAGCTTTCGTTGCAGTCCTATTCCGGCCAAACACCATCGCCTTTTTCTGCCAAATTTCGTGAGGTCCCACAGGAGCAAGTTTGCGCGGCTCTGCCTTCTGCTCGGGATATTCCGCCGGTGCCGACTCCAATTGGCTATACCGAGGTCAACGCGGCCACAATGTCAGACCGATGCGCTTTTCCCATCACCCGTGCCACTATGTCCAGCTCCTCGCTTCGTTCATCCGAGGTACCCATGCATCAGTGGCGCACTCCCGATCACCAGCCGATTTCCTTTGCGTGTGGTCTACATGGCCCCATCGCATGATTTTGCCGTCACCGCATGCGATCCTACCACCGTAACTTTGACCCTGCTCCAGATGTGTCGCCGTGCCCGTCGGCCTCTCCGTCTCGAAATCCCGGCCAGATGTCTTCATACTGCGTCCACCGCCCTCTTGTTGACCACCGTTCGCCATCGCCTCGACGCCGCTCGCTTTCGACGATCCGTCGTCGTCCCTCTATGCTAGAAAGAAAAAAACTAATCACAACAGGCCCAGAGGCAGGCACTGCATCACCCACGAAAAGACCAAGAGCGCTCCCTTCTACGACTAATGGTATTGACGTATATGTGGACGGCGTCGCTGCACCCGCCATTGTCGACACTGGTGACGCAGTTCAAGTTATTAGAGACGAACGTCGCCATTTGCTGCGGAAAGCTGCGATGCCCCTGTCAAGCGTATCACTTCGTACTGCCAGCGCAGAGCACATCACGCCTGTTTCTACGTATAGTGCTCGCGTTGTGATTAATATCCTCCTGTGCATCGTCGAGTATTTGATGCTGTGTTCTTGTTCACACGATCTTATTTTGGGTTGGGACTTTCAGCAAGTAAACCAGTCATCGACTGTTCTCGTGCTGAAGTGCAATTTCAAGCGCTTTGCGATGGCCCACTCCTTGACGCTTGCGAAGCTGAAGATAAAGTATTTCTCGCCGAAGACATTGCAATTCCACCGCACTCCTAGGCCCTTGACACGATGTCATACAGCATTGTTCCTGATGCAAGGGCACTTCTTACGCCATGTGCCATTTCCGTTTCATTCTTCGCAAATGCTCCCCCTTGCCTTTCGCCCTTTTAGAAGTTCATGCCTGTGTGAACAGACTGCTCGTGTCCAACCAATTGTCACGTCTCCTCACTTTGCTTGGTGGGGATTGCGTTGGCCGCGTAAAATGCGTCGACCCTACTACCATCACCGGCATGCCAACTGGTTCCATCGCTACTCATGAAGTCGCCATCACCCGAGATGCAAGATAGCTCCATCACCAAAACATTGACTGCTTTCAAGCACGCCCTGCTTCTACGCCTTCTCGACAAATTCCGTATTTCTTTGAACTGCCAGCATGTTCCCTTGGGCCGGGAGTCAGCTGCTTGTCATCGCGTCGACACGGATACCAGTGCGCCACTGTGACAAAGACCATATCGTGTACACGCGACAGAGCGCCGTGTTACCGACGGCCAAGTCGCTTACATGCTCAAGAGTGGCGTCATTCAGCCTTCCTATAGCCCCTGGGCATCTCCAGTTGTTTTTGTCAAGAAGAAGGATGGACCGATTTGATGCTGTATCAATTACCATACTCTTAATAAGATAACTCGAAAAGATGTTTAGCTTCTACCGAAAATGTTTACCCTCTAGCACATTAATTGACAATTGACGATTTCCTTAACTGCCTCCAACGCACAGAGTTCTTCTCTTCCATCGACTTACGCAGCGGCTATTGGCAATCTCTCATGGCGCCAGGCGACCAGCTTAAAACGGCCTTTGTAACACCAGATGGCCTATATCAATTTCATGTCATGCCTTTCCGGCTTTGCAACGCTCCCGCAACATTTGAATGTATGCTGGACAACCTTCTGCGTGGTGTCAAGTAGAAAATGCGCCTCCGCTACTTAGAAGATTTCGTTATGTTTTCGCCCGAACTTTCCGCCCATCTTTATGGCTACACGCCATATTACAGTGCTTAATTGACGCCGACCTTCAGCTCAACAAGAAGTGCCACTAGGGCGCAATCGAGCTCATCATGATTGGCCCTATATTATCTAAGGACGGTGTTCTACCTGAGTTTACCAAGCCCGGTGCAGTTGCTGATTTTCTCAAACCTTTCTCCATAAAAGATCTTCGGAGGTTCCCTGGCCTCGGTTCTTACCTTCGCCGCTTCATTTGGAATTTTGGGTCCATCATTAATCCCTTGAATCAGCTTCTACGGAGCGACTTCTACAATTACGCTTGGTCGCCCACTTTTGACGATGCCAGCCAAGAGTTGCGTCCTCTACTAACCTCGTCGCCGATACTGCGTCACTTTGACCCTACAGCTCGGACGGAATTGCACACCCGCGCCAGCGGAATTCGACTCGGCGCTGTGCTCGAGCAGCGCAAATCTAGATTTGACGAGCACGTCATTACATGCGGAAGCTCCACGCTCACCTAAGCAAAAACAAATTATTACGTTACGGAGAAGGAATGTTTTCGACTCTACTTCTATGGCCAGCCCTTCGATGTAATTACAGACCACCATGCGCTTTGTGGCCTCTCCAGGTTGAAGGATACTTCAAGCTGATTAGCTCGCTCACTAGTGCAGTTGCAAGATTTTGACTTATGTGCTGTCCACAAGTGTGGCCACCACCCCGCCAATGCCGACGCGCGTTCCCATTCGCCCGTGGCAACCGAAAGCGCTGCTTACCTGTCTGCCATTGACGAAGTGCTTTCGTTCACAGCGAGTTGCGATACGGCTTTGGAGCAACGCAAGGACGCCTGCAATAACGCTCTTGTCTGCTTCCTTACAAACCCATCGACTCTTGCGCCACCTTCTCGAGCTTGTGCGGCGTCAAGCTTCTCGCTTCGAAATTCGGGAAGGCTTTCTTTATCGCCGGAATAACGTTTATGGTGTTGGTCATACGCTGGTCATACCTCATCATTTTCGTGGTGGAATATACTCTGCCTTCCACACTGATACATGATGTGCGCATGCGCGTGTCTTCAAGACGTACACACGGCATCGCTCCAGGTTTTATTGGCGTGGCATGTAGACCTCTTTGTGCAAGTGCTTTCAGTGGCAACACCACAAGGTTTCGACTCAGCATGCTCTGGTCCACTCCAGTTATTCCCGTGCCCTTCCAGGCCCTTGGATCGCATTGGCAATAACCTATAGGGACCACTTCCGAGCACGGCATCTGGGAATCACTGGATCGTCGTCGCCATCGACTACTTGATGCGATGTGCGCAAACAGCCGCTCTGCGTGCTGCCACAGTTCGTGATAGAGCATCCTTTCTCCTGAAAAACTAAACACCTTATTCTTCGTCACGACACACTTCCCAAACTTTTGAGTAATAGAAGACGTGTGTTCTTCGCCAAAGTCGTAAAAGCTGTCCTTGCTGAATGTCGCATCATTGATCACACCACAACCGCCTACCATCCTCAAACTAGCGGTTTCACGGAATGGTTTAACCGCACCCTTGGTGACATTCTCTTCAAATACGTCGCCTCTGGTCATACTGATTCGGACCTAATTTTGCCAATCATCTCGTGCGCCTGCAACACCGCACCACAGGCGACCGCAGAATTTCGCATTCTTCCTCTTGTAAGGCTGCGAACCTTCGACTACACTCGACAGCGTTCTTCTGTACAGACCCCACTCATCCGAATTTACCCAAATCTCTGGAGCCGCCCGCCGCGCCGAAGAATGTTGTCAGCTCGCCCTTTCCTTTGAAAGTCATCGACAAACGGCAACAAATATCTCGACGCGACGATGACCAATTACATTGTCACTTTCTGCCAAACTCTCTTGTGTGGCTCTGGGTTCCAGCTGTTCCTGTTGGTCTCTGATGTAAGCTTGTCCTCAATTGTCCAGGACCCTACTATGTTGCAGGGCAGTCATATCCTGTAAACTATATCGTTGAGCCTGTCACGCCACCTACGTACCAACGCTGCCGAGGTCGTGAAACCATCCACGTACAGTGTCTGGAGCCGTTTTACGACCCTCTGATGCTACTTTCACCATGAATCACCAGGTTGGCTCCTTTTTCCGATGGGGGTGATTATAGTGAAGAGAAATGATCGGCGCTGCTGCCACATCGCCAATCTCGCGAGAAGCGCGAGTTAGAGTCCCTCGGCTACTCTGGTTGAAAAACGCTGTCAACGCTTGCTGCTCCTCTTGGATCGCTACCTTTGCTCGATTTCGAATGTTTATATTTTTATAAAATGAGCGAAGCTACAAGGCCAAGAAAATAACAGTATTATTTCAACGGGTCTGATCAGTGGATCGGTCCTCTAACAAGGTACATATATGTTCTTGCAGACTAAAGTCCAAGAACTCGCAGAGGCAGAGAAGAACGAAGTGGAGCTGCTGGGGCGTGAGGTTTCTGTGGGCAATATATTGTTTTTCGGTTTTTCGTTTACCTGGTGTGAGCTTTCCGTTGGAATTGGTAACAAGTGGTTAGACTCGAAAACTGCACTGATTGAAGGATGAAATGTTGAGAGCGCTAAAGAGACCAATGGAATAACTCGACCACTGGCCCCAAACAAGGTTAGAGGTATGCATCACGATTTAACAGCCATGCTAAAGTACAGCGCACTGCTGCTTATATCGATCCCAAAGCATCAAATCGAGAACAAGCCCTACTTTAGGGACAAACAACCGTGTAGAACAACATACATTTCTGTATACGAGCAAGTACCGAGTGCAAAAGCAGCATCACAGTGTGGAAGGATCCAAGGACTGTCCAATGGTTGATGGCGGAGCGTTCGCACAGGAGCGCTAGTGTCAACGTACCCATAGCGTAAACATTGCTAAGAAAGCTAGTACATTGGCCAGTAGTGCCCTCCTCTTTCAAGTCTGGCATAAAAAACAGCATTAAAAACTACTCAATCTAGCATCCTTCAGGGCCTTTCCAGTGACTCTGGCCGCGCACTCATTCAACATTTAGAAAGCACGAGCAATCAGAATCTAACAATATCAAGCGAAATCATTTGAGGCGTGATGGCGAAACATCCAAACGAAGCACCTTCAGCTCAAGTTTATAGCCAGAGTCCATCGTAGCAGGGTATGTAAAGATTCATGTGAGGCCATACATGAAATATTGTCTCACAAGCTTGAAGTGCCAAAGATTTGGCTACAATTCGTAGAACTGCGAAGGTGGTCTAACCTGTACTGTATCTACTGCCCATGAACAGCCATTTGAAATGTGTGAGAATGATGCACACTGTTGAACTGTGATGGGTAGCACGCCACATTATCGTGGCCTTGCCCATCTCTGAAAATAAAGAAATGATTGCACTCAAATTCAAAGAGAACACCAAGAGTTGGATGCGCGAAGGCGGGAATCCATCCGGCTTAGTCAAAGAGGCGCGTCAAGGGGTAGTGTCACGACGGCCTCCTGCGGCTGGCTGGTCCAAGCACAGTGTGGCGGCGGAAATATTATCTGCCCCCTTGGCGGCTGCAGTCAGCGCTGCACCACCAACCCAGAAAAAGCTTCGACCGCCATAATGATGGATTGCACGGCTTTGTCTACTGAGGCAAGACGCTGACGGCTACCACACCATTCGTAATAGCGGGCTTCACTCAAGATTCGGTGAACACAACTTCCCGCCAAACGGCACTGTCAGTGCCTAAGGAGTTAGCTTTCATAGCTTGAACACACTGCACAAACCTGTAGTGCGTATTAGAGACAAACATGGGACTGGTACATTAGGGGGCTTCACAATCTCGATGATGCTAAAGAACTCCTTCATATATTTACTCCAATGGTGATCTGTGTTTAAGGCTTACTTTAAATCTACACGCACAAAATTTCGCAGGCAGTATGTCGTTTTCTATTAAGACCGGGGCGACGTTACTTTCACATCGAGTGGAGCAGCTATAATAGTCAACAAGGGTATTGCTTACAGCAGTTACAACTCTGAACGACGCTTGAGCGGTGCTGTTCAAAAAGCTTGTTACCATCGAATCTATGTACATTTAGGTTGACAAATGCAGCATTGAGAGCTTAATCGGGTAATTTCCTGAAGTATTCATAATTTTTGGAGATGTCAATCTACATCACATCCTATGGGAAGACTGTCATAGCAACGCGAGAGAGCTCCTAATTGAAGACATCCTCTTTTCGACCGATACATGTTTTCTGACAAAACGTGCTCCTACATTGATTTAAGAATAGTGTTGAGTAAGTTCGTGCCTTTTTTCGACTGGAACGTTATTAACAATTCGTAGTGTTTTCCCGACAGTATTGTGTCTAACGAAACAGGATCAATGCCCCCCGTATTTTCAAATGTAGAAAGACGACTTCGGCGACTGTGATACTGTTGTTTATATTACGAACAATGTTCCTGAATACTTAAGAGGATTTACAATCGGCCTCAGCTATCACATGCATAAGAAAGTAACAAACTGGCTATAGCAGAAAGCGTGTAAAAATAAAAACAAAGGTTGGAGTTTCCTCCATACTTCTCCAGCCACTGAAAACCCACTTAATTTAGAAACATTTATTACACAGGGCAGAACAACACGTGGCCGTGCAGTAAAAGAGCCGAGAGAAGAATGTATTCGCTATAAATCCTTACACGAATGAGACGAAACCATTGAACAAGGAAAATAAATTAAAAGGCCGGACGTCACAGCTTCTAGGTTCGGTATATACACAGTGTGACAAACTAAAAAATCAAGAACATTTTCTAAGCAAGAACTGAGAACGTACATCTCGTACATCCCACTATGCGAAAATTTTCCTAACGTTCAAAGAACACGCCGAGCAGCAGCGCCTTGAAATTCAAATATGCATGAAGTCAGGTTTACTGCCATCCATTTAGCTTACGCGAACCTAAAGTGCCCTTCACCAAGAGCCCTATAACGTAAAACTATTGTAATGTGGTTTTATTCAAATCTCCTGAAGTCAAATTTGCTTAACCACCGATGCAAGCATCCGGTGGTGACCCGCAGGGTTGTCTGAACTGACCAATCCAGCGCTCTCCTCGTTTATAGGAGGTAACTTTTGTTTGCTTTAAAAACGAATAACATTGCCGACAGTCAGCGGCATTTCCTATCTAATTGGCTGACAAGAAGCGAGGCGCACGCTCCAGTGGAGAGGGATTCGATGGGGCCCAGCCAGTGCACTGAAAATCAATAACGGGATGAAGAGGGTAGTGCCGGCGTCTGCGATTGGTTCGCTTTCCCTTACTTGGCTTGAGGGGGCTGGTCGAAAATCGCAGCGGCATGCAACGGAATGTTAAGAATGCCGCTAAAACGGATCCTCAGCAAAGAATTGGCAGAGCGAGGTCGTAAACGTGCCGAAAGTGCTTGAAAACGTCAAACGGCCATGCAAAAAAGTTTATTGTTCGCAATAAACGCATGCTCTCCGGCAGGTCCGAGTAGCCAGGGCTTGAGCGATCCGCGACAGCCTTTCCTTTCGGAACGGGGCAGCCTGCCGTTATTCGGAAGAAAAATCAGTTTTGTTCGGCATATTAATGCATCTTTAACGTGTACACGTCACTTGGACGCGGTGAGCTTTTGCAGTTTTGTGGCGTCACGTGACAGGCAGGTGATGTGGGTGCAGACCGGAAACTTTTGACCAATTGCTGAGGGCTACATGTGGCATTGTTCCCAAGTGCTGAGCGAGGTGACACTTTGTAATGCAGGCTACGTTTGAACCATTGGCGTTATGGGAGGGGAGTATGTCGGAACCCCGCGAATTTTTTGTTTGTATTTCCCGAAATCCAATCTTGACTACGCCCGTGGCTCGAACAGCTCAAAAGTTCGCGCACAGACCCGCCGTACCTTGCAAGAAAAAGCGGTACAATGCACACACGTAATGTGGAGAATTATGTGAGCGTATTTTGGCTGCCCAAACCAGCTGCATAATGATCGTCGCCAAGGGAAATATCATTACTGTAGTTATGCCAGTGACCGTTAACAGAGCGTGGCTTATCACTAACCTCACTAACCGTCGTTCACAGCAGCTGTAACTTTTCGATATATGCGGTGGAGACTTGTAGATTTAAACGCAATTCAAATGTTCACGTGCGCACAATTTGGGCATTGCTTAATTTTACGATTCGTTCACACCACAGACTAAACGGCTGCTTCGTAGTAGCAAATCTGCAAGTGGAAAAAGATTCAACATGCAGGAGTTTCTAGATCAAATTTATTTCGTACAAGGAATGGATGACCAATGGCTGCTGGGAGCAGGGCAAGAGTGTTGGTACTTGGAGCCTTGGGGTGCACAATTCAAGGTAACTGGAAAGGTAACAAGGTATTAAGAGTAACAACAGCTGATTTTTATTGCCGTAATCACACCATAGTGGTAAACTTGCAAAGGAATTATTCACACTTTGCAGACTGTAATATGAAAACACATTTTTCTTGTTCGCTTCATACTGCTCAGGTTAATTGACTATAACACAAGGCTTATTAAACATACAGACAGAATATTACATTCCTCCTGTTGACTAAGGCCTATCTAACACGCAAGATACTGCGTGCGGTAAATGCTGGAGCTAACACAGCTGTCTAATAAGCGGGAGCGCGCGAGGTTTTCGCCTACTGCGCAAGAATGGACAATAGCACATTAATCAATGTTACATAAAAATTACAACGCCTACAAAAAATAAAATAAATAAACAGAAGAGAAAAATCCCGGCTCAGCGGTCAAATTGTGCCTGCTAGAATTTACACTGTTTTGAACACACAGTTCGATACCCGTATAGTCAAAACAATCGTAAAAGCAAGACACCGAATTGGGTAGTTGGTAAGTTAACATTCTTGGGGTGTATGTGCCGCGCGACACGGGCATATCGTTTATTCTTCGTCCAACGTCTGTGTCGTGCTGCACATATACGCCAAATATTCAAAAAGTCAACAACCTCTCATGCCAAGCATACGCATCTCGGCGTTAAAAGTGGCGTTACTCGGGATAAATGTTGCTGTAGTGTAAACTAGGCGAACGCACCTCGCATATCCTGGTCCCTTATGGAGACGACCGGTCTAGGCCCGTAAGCAGTAGCTGTATCGTGGGCGTCTGAGCAGGACGACACACGCAGTGTTTGGGCATCAAAAACCTGCCTATCTCTTTATTATGTTTGCTTTTTTATCTTCGTTTGAGAGGGTGCCGCATGCGTCGAAGTGGTTAGGGGAAAGGATGCGCTGTTATCAGCTCGTCTGCTTCCTTGGTATCCAAGTATGATAAATCTCCTTTCCCTTAACGAACAAAAAAGAAAGGTCTTTATGACCACAAGGCAAGAAAGAATAGCTAGGAGACTTGACGGAAATTCGCTTCGTATTGCAGACATTGAGGATTATTGCGCTGACGGGTCGACCTGCGGGGCTCTGCTTCCGATGCTTCCACTTTGTGGAAGACCTGTATGTTGGCTTGCGGATGACCAGTGAACCCGGGTGCACTTTGGCCTTGTTCTGGAGGCTCCTGTCTTTCGTTTTGTAGGCTACAATTTTCAGCCTTGCTGTTGTCGTCATCTTAGTCTATCCTGCGGTATTTTCCCGCTTTTGAAGCAGGTGTTGTCTGTTCCGCCTTAGAAGCCTTCCATCCTCTGTCTCCACGATGTGGGACCGGGCAGCCACTTCTTGAAGCACTCTCGCCTTACGTGACCAGTTGTCGTCAACTATGCGTACCGTGTGTCCTTGCTGCAAAGGATGCACCGTTTTGCCCCTGGCCTGCTGTTGATGCTTGAGTATTGGGCAAGTATCTGTAGATACTTGCACAGGGATCCCGTAGCGCCAATATTGCGGATGTTTTTTGTACCACCTCATGGGCCGTCATTGTAGACAATTTTTCCACTTCAGGAAAATTGGAGTGCGCATCAAACATTACTAGGTGCGGTTCCCCGGCAAAAAGGAATATGTCGATGCCTACTCTGTACCACGGCATACTAGGTGTCGGGCGCAAAATAAGGGGCTCAGACTGCTGCCTGTACGCATATTTTTGGCATGCGTTGCACGAACGAATCACTGATTCAATGCTACTGTCTAGCCTAGGCAAAAAAATAAGTGCGTATGCTCTTGCCTTGCACTTATTCATACCCAGTTGACCTGCGTGTACCTTTGTTAGCATTTCGCTTCTCATGGACTAGGGCATGACAATTTTGCATCCTTTCAGCAGCATCCCGTCAATGACAGATAGCTCAGCCATAAGCGGACGTAATTCCCCTTGAACCGTTGTTCCACGTGACAGTTGATGCATTACAGTACTCACATAGGGATCCGATAGTGTCTCGTCCTGAAGGCGACGAGACGACACGAACTGCATTAACCTCGATATCCTCCGTTGCTTCCGGGTTTGGTGAAAGGGCGGGCGCACGGGAGAGCATGTCAGCCAGGAGCAGGTCTTTTCCAGAAACGAACTACAAGTCATAATTGTATTTTAGAAGGCGAACAAAGAAACGCTGTAGCCGGTGTGGCATTTCTCCGATGTTTTTTTGCGATGGCAAACAACCGTCTGTGGTCCGTCTCTATGAGGATCTTGCGGCCATAAGTAAACTGGTGAGATTTTTCGCAGGCGAATACTATGCCAAGCGTTTCTTTCTCGATTTGCGAATATCACCTTTCCCTATCGGTTAGCGTTCGCGAGGCGTACATGACTGGGCGCCATTCATTCTGGTGTTTTTGCAATAGCGACGCGCCAATGCCGATGCGTCTGCCGAGACCTTTGTTTCTTTAGTTTAATCAAAAAGGCCAGGAGCGGCGGCGATGTTAAGGCCTCGCAGACGTTTTGCCACTCGCGCCCATAGACTGTAGTCCACTCAAAAACCGTATCGTCCTTGACGAGGCTTCGCAGCAACGCCGTTTTATTGCTTAAGCTGGGTACATACTTTCGGAAATAGTTAACGACACCCATCATTCTTCTCGCGGCATTTTTGTCTTCCGGCGCGGGCATGGCTCGGACGCCTTCAATCAATTCGGGGAATAGGCGCACGCCGCCTTCATTGATTATGTCGCCTAGAAATGTTATCTCCTTCATACCAAACGCACACTTTTCGGGATTAAACGTGAGTCCTGCTTTTTCTGCCTTTTATAGCGCGGCACGCGAACGCTGGTCATGCTGGGTTTTGTCAGCACCCCAAGTGAGCACGTCGTCGACGTAAACGTGTACTCCTGGGATACTTTCAAAGATCTAAGTATCTTTTGAAAGACCTCACTGGCTGACGAAATACCGAACGGTAGCCTTAGGAACCGATAGCGCGTGAAGTGAGTGGCGAACGTGCAGACGCGCGATGCAGCTTCATCAAGGGGTATCTTATGAAAACCAGAGTTGGCATCCAGTCGCGAAAAAAATCTAGCGCCTGATAGATCACTTTCTATATCTTCGCGAGAAGGCATCGGGTAGTGCTCACGTAATATATTTTTGTTTACTTCTCTAGGGTCCATGCATACTCGGAGAGCAGCGTTCTTTTTTCTTACCACAACTATAGGACTTACCCATTCGGCGGCGTCTTCTACTTTGACGATGATGGACGCCTTCTCCATGCGTGCCAGCTCGTCACGCAATGGTTGCTTCAGTGACAAAGGTACTTTCCGAGCAGGTTGAACGACTTGAACCGCGTCTGGTCGCAGAAGCATCTCGTATGTTCTTTGTACGCAGCCCGTTCCAGGAAAAATGTGCAAATTCTATTTCTGGCCCTGCTTTTCCACTTCACCTGACTGAGTCGATGTTTGCTGGCACCATGCCGAACTCGCTGCAAGTGCTCTAGCCAATGATCGCTTGACGTCCTTTCTTGACGATAAGGAAAGCAGTCTCTCTCGTGGTACCGTTCATCTCTAGTGCTTTAGTGGCGACACCAAGATGCTTGATCTCGGAGCCGTTGTAGGCAGTCAGCACTGCTGCGCTCTTGAGCAACGTGTTCACTTTCCAGATGCACTGAAAAATACCAAGCGGAATCAAGTTGGCATGGGAACCCGTGTCGACTTTCAGTTCTATCTCGTGACCAAAGACCCTGCCACGCGCTGTCCAGTCTTTTCCTGGTTTTGGGCTTACGCCACAGATGCTGTCGTCAAGGACATCAAAGCTATCTTCACGATCTTCCTGAATGCCGTGAACTTGCGAGTTCTTGCACCACGATGAAAAGCGATTCTTCTCTTTGCATGCGTAGCAAGTTTGTCCGTAGGCTGGACATTGCCGTGGCGCGTGCACTCGACCACAGCGCTTGCACCGGCCTTTCTATTCTTTGCCGCGTTCACATCGGCGAGAGAAGTCTACTTGCGTGCGCTTGTTGGCCCATGCTGCATTTTTTTGTGCCGCCGCTTCAGCTGATTCGCATATGTTCTCGGCTTTTTGTAGAGTCAAGATTTTGTCCCGCAACAATTTCTCTCGGACAGTCTTGTTATTAGTCCCGAATACAATCTGGTCCCTAATCAAAGAATCTCCAAGGGTCCCGAAATTGCAAACTTTGGCTGGTGTACTCAGGTAACGTACAAACCGCTCCAATTGCTCTCCCTCATCTTGGACTCGCATACGGAACAAATGGCGTTCGTAAACCTCGTTTCCTTGCTCAATGATGTATGCGTCAAACTTCCGCACTAGTGTGTTGTAGTCATCCTTGAGCTCACCTTCGGCGAATGTGAAGTTGGTATAGACCTCAAGCGCTACGTCCTCCGCGGAACTCAGGAGGATGGCCATCTTGACCCCTTCTGTCTTGGGATGCTCTGTCGAGGTAGCCATCAGAATTCCACAGCCGCGCGGCTTCCTGCCGCGCGGCTGCGGGCACTTCTGACACCATGTATCGTGGGCGTCTGAGCAAGACAACACACACAGTGGTTGCGCATCAAAAACCTGCCTGTCTGTTTATTATGTTTGCAGTTATACCTCCGTGCGAGAGGGTGCCGCATGCGCCGACGTGGTTAGGGGAAAGAAGGATGCGCTGCTATCAGCTCGTCTGCTTCCGTGATATCCAAGTATGATACAGTAGCCATACTATGTCCCCTAGAATACGCCAGTATTCTAGGAACCATAGCCATACCAGTCGCCGGCGCACATCTGTCCGTTCGCGCGGCACCGCATGAGAAGGTTCGCCACCTTCCGGGCGGTTTGTGCAGGTAGGTGCGCTGCAACCGGTTATACTGGAATACAAGTGTCAATATAATGTGTTTCGTATAACCTTACCGAAGTCCATGACTTAGTATCGCCGGATACCGTACCTGCAAACCGGAGACGATGAATGTAACACACGCTCGACGGTCCGCTGATTGCAACGTTAATGACACTAACGGAAACGAGGAGTCAGCGTCTGGCGCGTAAAGTTGGCTTTACAGCGGCGCAGTTGAACATTTGACTACATTTTTGCGCCACGTGATAGCGCTCGGCGACTAGCGATGCGAGCGGCGCCGGAAAAGTTATGCGCAACTCTGCTCCCTGCGGCCGCATATACAGGAACACTAGTATGAAAGTATGGAAAATAGCAATAAAACAGTTTGCGTTGAGTGGGAAGGGATGAGGAGCGAGTATGAAGTTGACATCAACAAGGGACTGAGACAGGGGTGCCCTCTATGCCCATTGCTGTTTGTGATGTACATAGTGAGGATGGAAAGGGTGCTAGAAAAAAGTAATATCGGGTTTAATCTATCATACAAACAGGCGGATACAGTAGTAGAGCAGCAGCTTCCAGGTTTGTTTTATGCGAACAACATTGTGTTGCTAGCTAACACGCAAAGTTATATGCAACGTCTGGCTAATATCTGTATTTGCGATTAGTTAGGTCTGAAATGTAGCGTTAAAAATCAGGTGTTATGGTATTCAATGTAAGCAGTTAACAGACAGTGACAATACAGGGCCACGAAATACCTCGCGAAAAAGAATATAAATATATTGGTATATGGATGAACGAAGGCAATCGATATGGGGAAACAAAAGAAGAAACAATACCGGTAAAATAAAGACAAATGCGGCCATAATGAAACACTGAGCGATACGGGGATGCAATAGTTACGAGGTACTCCGGGGTATGTGGAAAGGTGTAACGCGGTTGTTTGCTTGAAATAAGGGGTACAAACAGAACTCGATGGCAACCAACGGTCAATGCGACACCTCGCAATGGGCGCTCACGGGAAGACTACAAATGAAGCTGCCTAGTGTGATATGGGCTGGACAAGTTTTGAAGTGAGGGAAGCTCACAGTAAAATTAATTATGAAGAGCGACTGAGGAATATGGACGAAAGTAAATAGGCTGGGAGAGTGTTCACGTATTTGTACAGGAATAAAATTGATTCACAGTGGAGGGAAAAAACTAGGAAGCTTACCAGCAAGTATGAGTCCTGTATGGTGAACAACACAGCAACGAAGAACGTCAAGCGGAAACTAAGAGAGGCTGAGATAATCTTCCAGGCGGCGGCAATGGAAAAGAAGCCTGCCATGAGTAACTAGTTAAGATGCAAAAACGAAATGAGGAAAGAAACAATTTGTGATAACTCAAAGGGACGCTAATTACTTTTCGAAGCGAGATCAGGATGCCTTAGAATACGCACATATAGGCGAAATATAAGAAGGAAGAAGAAGCATGTGCTTGCTGGGGTAAAGTTCAGGAAGCGGTGGAGCATGTTTCATCAGAATATATACCTGCCCAGCGGTCGATTTAGCAATCACTGGCCTCCTTGAAGCCCTGGGGTACAGCGAGAGCAGGGGGAAGGTGAACGTGCCCGCAATAGAGATTAGTAAGAGGCGAATGGAAGATTGGTGGAAAAAAGCAGAGAAACGATCAAAAATGGAAACGTCCAAAAATAAAGTTCACCAAGGATGTCAGATGATTTCGTTATGAGAATTCATCGTGTTTTTTTTTTCTGTGTCGTTTTTTTTTTATTTTTGAACTAAGTAGGACATTAGGCAGTATAATAGCAAGGGCTTGGTGGCGCAAGCCACTGCGCCGTTCTAAAGGAGGCGCTCATAACATCGATCCATCCATCCATGCAAACTATTATTTATTTATTTATTTATTTTATTTCGAATACTGTTAGCCCTTTTCGGGCTGGTACAGGGTGGGAGGATTGACACATTTTGTCAACACATCAAGCAATGAAACAAAATAAATACATCACGAGAGGTACATTTCCAGCTTCCGTTCAAATGACTGTACAGTCATTGTGTCATCAAAAATCTGTACATCAAGGCCATTCCAGTCTTCAATTGTCTTAACAAGGGGAGAATATTTAAAAACATCAATTCTGGCATTGTAAGGCATAAAAACATAAGGGTGATTCACACGGGGGGAGACTCTGCCAGGACGTAACAAGTAGCGCGACTGATCTAAGTTAAATTTATTAGTAGAAAGCTGGTACAAAAACTTCAGTCGTGCGATTTTTCTGCGTGTTGCCAGTGTCGATAAATTTGCCCTAGCGAGCAGAGCGGTCACGGACTGTGTTTTGCGATACGCTGAAAATATAAACCGTACTGCAAGTCTCTGAATGCGTTCAAGTTGGTTAATCTGATATTGCTGGTGAGGATCCCATATAACACTAGCATATTCCAAAGAAGGACGTACAACCGCTGTATATGCCTTAAGTTTAACTGCAGGCGTTGCATGTGACAATTTTCTTTTCAAAAATCCAAGTTTTCGCTGAGCAGATCCACATATGTTGTTTACATGATTCTTCCAATTGAGGTTATTTGAGATGGTGACACCAAGATACTTTAGTTTTGTCGTGCGGGCTATTTGTTTGTTGCCTACAAAGTAATTAAAACGCAGTGGTATTTTCTTGTTCGAGACAGTCATACACGCGGTCTTTTCAAAATTAATTTCCATGTTCCATTTGTAGCACCAATTGTGGATTCCTTCCAAGGATTTATTCAGTAATTTTTGATCATCTATTGATTTCACTGGGCAGTACAATATACAATCGTCCGCAAATAAGCGAACCTCAACACTAGTATCTATATGCTCGGCTATATCATTAATGTAAATCAAGAATAATATCGGCCCCAACACAGACCCTTGCGGTACACCAGAAGAAACGGGTAAACTTTGGGAGTGTTGGCCATTAATTTCAACAAATTGCAGCCTATTTGTCAAGTACGCCTGAATCCAATTAATGATTTGTTCGTTGACTCCAAAGTCATAAAGCTTGCTGATCAGTTTGCTGTGACAGACCTTATCGAATGCCTTTGACATGTCAATTGAAATTACGTCAACTTGCGCTTTCGAGTTGACTGCCTGAGCAAAGCTGTGGATAGTTTCAAACAGTTGGGTCACAGTTGATAGATTTCTTCGAAAGCCATGCTGCTTACTGTAGAAAAGATTATTATTTTCTATGTACTGAACTAACTCCTTAGCAATTATATGTTCCAGGACCTTGCATATTGTGCACGTAATAGAAATCGGGCGATAATTCCAAATGGCAAGCTTGCTTCCAGATTTGAAAATTGGTTTCACCCTTGCCATCAGCCAGTCAGTAGGTATAATACCGCTATGAAGTGATAACGAAAAAATCTTTTCGAGAAAGCATGCCACCCACTCAGAATAACGTTTAAGAAAAGCGTTTGGAATCATATCCGGGCCTGGTGACTTTTTTGTTGTCTAGTCTTAGCAAGGCAGCAATTATACCTTCTTTGGTGATAACAATGTCGTTGCTGAAAAGATTTATGTCCGAGTGTTTTATGACAGTACTCTCATCTTTTGAAGTGAATACAGAGCAGAAGTACTTGTTAAATGCTTCAGCTAGGAGGGAGGGTTCAGAACACGACATACCATCTACAAGAACGGCTTCGGTTGTGTCTCTGCTCCTTGACATGTATCGCCAAAATTTCTGCGGCGATTCTTGCATATATTTAGTTAACGTATTGGAAAGGAAAAAGCTTTTAGCTTTTTTTAACTCGCAACGCACTTGCGCACTGAGGTTGCTGATAGCTGTCGCGTCTCTTTGAATTCTCTGACGTGCACGGCGCAGTCGCCGTTTTAGATGAATAATATCTCGTGTAATCCATGGGTTTGGCCTATCTGTCCTTTTTGTTTTTTGGGGAACATATTTGAGCAAGCAATCATTTACGACTGCTAGGAAATGACGCCAGAGCCCATTTACGTCTTCATGATGTGGCATTTCATCGACACCGATTTCCAATCGGTCGAGAATTGATGTGTCATCGGCTCGAAAAAAATCAAATACTTTACTAGCCGATTTCTTAATTAAGAGTTTATTGCTGACTTTAAGAGACGAAATTACTGCTTTGTGGTCGGATATTCCTTCTTCCACATCAATTTCATAATCAAACGTTCCTTCGGATAGAAACAATAAGTCCAACGTCGTCGAACTTGCCGCACGTACTCGCGTTGGAGACGAGACCACCTGAATAAGACCGAGCTTAGCCATTGTTTCTAACATACTGTCTGCATGAATCCTATCAGTGGAACTTGGGATTCTTGCCTCACAATCTACACCAGGCAAATTGAAGTCACCAGTGATTATTATTCTCGCTTTCTTACTTAACGCTGTTAGGTAATTATCAAGGCTTTCAAAGAATTCCACAGAGCTGCCAGGAGGCCTGTAGATGACGCCCACTAACAATACGGTATTACCAAGAAATAGTCGGCACCAAGCGTTTTCATGCCCTTCAAATGACGGTAACGGCTCGTATTTTAGTGGTTTCTTTAACAATAGCGCAACGCCCCCACCTCTTGTTAATCTGCCATTTCGCAAGACATTATAAGAACAAGGAAAAACTTCATCACTCGCAATATCATCTCTCAACCATGTTTCTGTAATAGCTATTATGTCAGGGTCATGCGTTAAAGCCAATCCCTCAAGCAACTCAGTCTTATTCACAATGCTTTGGGCATTCAAATTCACGAGCCGTATTTCATGCTGCTTCTCTTGTCAATCACGGTTCAGCGAAGGGTTTCCTTTGCTACCGCGCATCTTTACCCGCATGCCAGACTGTTCATCCCACAAGTAGGCCTCATCATCCAAAAAAGCCTATCATGCACGAGCTTAACTTTGGCTCCTCGACTTTTATCGGCCTTAGCCGTTTCCCAAAGGCGTGTTCGCTTTTTGAGTGTTTCCGGCGAGTAATCATCAGAAATGCTTATTTTTGAGCCTTTCAGTTTATGGCAGTTCTTGAAAAGTGCTACCTTTTCATTGAAGTTATAAAGCTTCATGATGACTGGCCGATCCCGGTCATCTTTCTTCTTTCCAAGCCTGTGAATTCGCTCTACTGACGACACGTCAACATCAAGGTGGTTCAAAAAAATGTCTTTTAACACTTTGCGTTCAATATCGTCACTTGTTTCTTTCGCGTTTTCTTTGACACCGTAAACTATGACGTTATTCCGCCTTGATCTGTCTTCTAAGTCAGTTATCCTTTCTTGTTGGTTTCTGATCGTCCGCTCAAGATCTCTAACTGTACTTTCAAGTTCTTGCACCTTATTGCACACATCTTTGAGGCTATCGACCTTTTCTTCAAGGCTTATAAGCTTAGCCTCTGCTTTTGTTTGGTTGGCTAATATTTCTTTAAGCATTGCCTCAACAATAGGACCCGGGTTAGTTTCCACATCCCCGGCAAGCAAAATTTCAAAGTACAACCATAACATACTCAAAATTTCACGACACTTCATTGGGAGCGGCAGCACAATAATGCAAGGATCGTCTGAACGAAAACATGATACGCAAGGATAGTAACGAACCTGTAAAATAATCCAGGCATATTTAGGCGACATGGTAGCTCCAGCGCTGCCGCTCCCACTGAAGGTTGTTGGCTGCGGAACAGGCTTTATATGATTCCAGGCCGTCGGTGACGTCCCTGCGGTTGGATGATGCCATGGGGTGGCGTTGTTCTCTTGAAGGTCAGCCGGCGTTTCCAGTAAAAAGGCAGTTCCGTTGCTTGTGCTGACGTAACTTGTAATCAGCGGCAATATCTGTAAAATAATCCAGGCATATTTAGGCGACATGGTCGCTCCAGCGCTGCCGCTCCCACTCTTAGGTTCCTATACCATGAAACGAGGAAAAGAAACACTCCTTTTGTTTAATGCAATGTTTCAACTAGCTCCATTACGTCAGCGGGGAAGGAAGCTATCGTAACCTCATAAATACACAAGGAAAGATGTCCCTAACCAGCAGTTACTGACCAATAGCTTTCACAAGCTGTTTGTGCAAGCTCAATAAAAATTGACAAAGCGGCTTCTGAAATGATAAGCAATCTCCTAGAAAGCAACAAATACTAAATCCTATTTAATGTAGCTTCATAGAGAGGAAAAGAGCAGACCCCCGTCTCCTAATTCAGGCAAGTATTAGCGAGGCCTTCATACAAAAAAAAAAAGACTGTTATTTCTGTCTACATTTATTAATTTAGTGAAAGTATATGACTCGACATGCTGTTTCGGCATTCTCCAAGATCCTTTCGCCGTGGGCGTCCATGACAATGGGCTAAATAAAATTCAAAGCTACCTGTCAAGTCACACCTATCAAGTAATAGTTGGCCAGGTCATGTTCAAGTCGTCAAATTAAAAAAAAAATTGGTGTTCTGCAAGGCGACGTGGTTGGCTGTGGTTACTTACATTTGGAAATGCGGTTGTTTGCTTGAAGTCAAGGGTAGAAGGAGCATTCTATGGCAAGCAAAGGTCAGTGGGACGTCTCGCATTCGGCGCTCATCGGAAGTTTACAAATGCAGGTGGGCAGGGTGATATGGACTGGACAAGTTTTTAATTCAGGGAAGGCGAGTGCAAAATTGATATCGAAGGACGACTGAGTATAATAAAAAAATTAAATGTTTTGCGAGAATATTTACTTATCCGTACAGAAAAAAAAAACACCACGGATGCACCCCCTACAGACGGTAAACAAACGAAGCTGAAATGAGCGACCCAGGTGTTTGTGTTGACGTCGATGTTGTCGCTGCTCCACCTCGTGTGCCCGAACAGCCAGATCTTTTGCCCGACGTCGCCACTGGCGATCTCGCTTGGCCGCGTCGTCGGCGGCGTATCGTGACCGCTTTAGCTGCGCTTGGCGAACTAGCTCAGCCGCACGAGCCACCGGATCGGCCAGCCATTGCTGTTTGCGCTCCGCATCGCGGGCCCGATGTTCTGCCGAGGCGTTGGCACGACGCTCATGAGATCTCTCTCTCTCCTGCTCTCGCCGCTGTTGCTCGCAGGCCAGCTTCTTCTCGGGAGACCGAACGATGCGTGTCCGTCCCATGGGCACCGGGTGCGGGATGAGTTTGAACCGGTGGCGCCCTCAGGCGGCGGCACCATGAATGTAATGGCATGTGGCGGCCGGGCCGGACTCGGCAGGCGCTGCCGCAGGCCACGTTGATTTATATGTTCCATCGCTTTTTTCTGCTGTTTTCCGCTGCCGAAATAACAAGTGAAACTAAATCTGATCAAACATATGTTTTTGGTAGAAGAAGAGCTAGTGAAACATGACTGAAGCTGTTTAGACCATTCACTTCAATTGTTTTTCATAGCGGCCTGATTACATCGAACGGCGAAAAGAGTGGATACGTGCGTTCTGTAGGCAACAGAAGCTACGTGCTGTGCTCAGGAATTTAGACGCGATACTCGAAGCGGATGGTTGCTGGTGCTTTTCGCACTGACTGCAGTGTATGCGCTGGGGAAATCGAGCTGATGCATCGTGGTATACAGTGACAACGGGAATCTTTGTGAAGCATTCTGAATGCATTTGTTCCCACGGCGACCACCAAGCTCACCTGTGGCGCAAAAAAACAACAAAAAACGGTGGCAGCCGCGCGCTCCAAATATTGTATTTTAGTCGCTGAGCACTGTATGTTTCCGACGATGCTTTTCTATGGTCTATTAGTTCTAACAGTAATAAAGGAGCCATTAATACGCAAGAGCTTCGCGCCCCACGGCTATTGCCTGTCTTCGCCTCCGCAGCTCTAACAGCTCCGCAGCTTGGGTGCGAAGGAGGTTACTTTAGCTCTGAATTCACTTGGTTACAATATTCCTGAAGTTGAGTCAATTTATCAATATTGCGCGTTTTTAGAGAAGAATGGTAGATGTTAGCTTTACTTTGTATTTTCTTGAAATGCGCAGTGTTTCTCCTCGGCTTTCTTAATTTCTTATGTAGTTTTGTGGCATTACACTGAAAGCGCATCCGGCTTAAATTTTTGAGTGTGCGGCAAAAAAATGGAAGATAGGGATATGATCGCTTATGCAAGATTTTTGGACTAGTGATGCTAATATCTAATAAAGTGGCCCTGTGGGGTGTCACACGTGAATAGAGGTTATATCATGAAAAGCCAATAAACACTCACAGCAAGGACAACATGGGGGAAATTACTTGTACTTAATAAATGAAATGAAGTAACGATAAACAAACGGAAATTAAAGTGGATGAAGAAACAAGTTGCCGCAGGTGGGAACCGAACCCACAACCTTCGCATTTCGCGTGCTAAGCTCTACCACTTGAGCTACCGCGGTGACGTTTCCCCATCCACTTTCTTGGGTATTTATGTGTACTAGTAGAACCCTGGGAATGTTAGCCAGCGCCACCACTCACAGACCTTGGCGGCGGACGTGGAACGTCCTTATTGCCGCAGGCGTCACGAGAATCCAAGAAAGTGGATGGGGAGACGCCGCCGCGGTAGCTCAATTGGTAGGGCATCGCACGCGAAATGCGAATGTTGTGGGTTCGGTTTCCACCTGCGGCAAGTTGTTTTTTCATCCACTTTATTTTCCATTATTTTGTCGTTACATTAATTCATTTATCAAGTACAAGTAATTTCCCCTATGTTGTCCTTGGTGTCAGTGTTTGTTGGCTTCTCATGATATGACTTATAAAAATCGGGCACCTCGGTTAACCCCCTTTCTTCCCGTGATAGAGGTTGTAATTTTAGAACCCATGTGAGAGTGCTGGAACTCAATTAGCAAATATTTAACAACGATTACATTGATTACGTCACATAAAAATAATTCTGACTAATTACATTCACCAATCACGTAATTTCAACAGATCATTGCAGTATTGGCAGCACATCACGTCGCCCTCGACACAGTGAACCTGTGTGCGCAACTCGGCCACTCAATCAATCATTCGTTGACTGACTGCAAGATGGGGGACTAGAAAGAATGCTTATGCACTATCTGAACAGTCCAACTAATTAGTTCATCCAGTAACTTTTTTTCTTACTTGTGACTCGCAACTTATTCATTCCTCCTAATAATTACATGATGCTAAATACCTGAAGACAATGAACCCATCCAAGCTTTCATCACATCGAACGTCGGCTAGGGACAGGAAGTGTATACTGCATCTGCGAAATTTCTTACAGTGTCATGTTTCGACTAAATCATCGTAGTTTATCGAAATGATATATCCAGTGCATTCAAGATGTTGATGTTATATGGACCGTTTAGGTACCCGCTTTGTGATCGATGCTGTCAGAACAAGTCCGGCACCGATGTCCTGCACGTACAATCGAATCAGTGGTCGCTTAGTTCACAACGTACATAATACAGTTTCACGTGCTTTCTGAAAATAATTTCCCACTTGCAGCATCCGTGCAATTTTCCATGAACGATGCAACTACCCCACGTTTCCACAACCCCATTTCAGTGAGAAGCTCCTTCTCACTACGTGCGTCGGAAATTAGCGAAGAAAAGGGGTTTCCTTCCAAAAGGATGGATAGGTGGGCCGGTTGGTAATGCATAATTAGAAAAGCTTAAGGCGCTGTAAACACACAGGACGTAGGATGGTTGGCTTAAACAAAGCGCGGAGCTCTTGGTGCTATGAAAGGCTTCAGGAATTTCTCTTGTGGTTTGGACAGGGTGACGCAAGTGTCCCGATCCACCCCGGGTCGTGAACAAAGGGGGGCTTCTGGCACCCTCCGATAGATGGACGCTCCGCAGCGTGGTGGTGCTGAATGATTACTGACCGGCGAGCTGCCGTGCTCGTCGGTGTCTATTGTGGTGCGGTGACCAGTGTTGCCTGCCGAGCTATAGCAGGCCACCGAGCTTGGCGGACTAACCAAGATTATGCCCGAGGGGGCGTCACATACTTGCTACAACCCCTTACCCCCAGTTTGTTTGTTAAATGAAAAACAAACGTCCATGTTCACACTATGAGGCTCTGCCTCCAGCCAAGCTGGGTCGACGGTGCCTGCTACCCAGGCGAGTAACGGTCTGGTGGCCTCCGCCGTCGAGTACTGCGCCTGGGCACCGGTGTTGACGGGTAGGGTGTGGCAACGCCGGGTGCTGCATGGGCCAGCCTCGCTCCATCCAGAGGGTCCGTAATGGTCGGCCTTGCGAGTGGTGCCGGGCTTGACACCGGTCCCCCGGGTGCCGCACCACTGGCTACGGTTGCCGCCTCCGAGGTAGGTGGTGCTCTGCTGGGAGCGACTGGTGCTGCCGCTAGTTCTTCTGCGGGCTGGAACCCAGTGGCAGTCAAGGGTGCTGGCCAGGTCCCGAGGCGAGGTCTTACATGGTCGGCGTGTCTGTGCCACATGGCCCCATCTGGCATGCGGACGAGCAGCGATGAGGCGCTGGCAGGAGACACCACCTGTCCGGCAGACCAGGGTGGGCCAGGACAGAAGTTCCTGGCGAAAACTGGTGCTCCCGATTCTGGCAAAGGCCCGGGACGGCACCTACGCGAACATCAGCGCGATCGGCTATGAAGGCGCTGCTGCGGTATTTAAAGGACACTGAACTTTCTGACAGATTGTGACTTCACTTTGTAACGCAGGATTGTACGGTGCACTGCATAACACTAGGAATGCCTTTGCGGGCTACGTGACAGTGCCCACAGAAACAGTTTGTGTGTACGTGCGTGTGTGTGTAGTTTTTTTATTTTTATTTTTTAATCCTTCTCTCTCTCACCTATCGCATCCCCTTGTCCCTCCCCCAGCACAGGGTAGCCAACCGGAGATAATCTCTGGTTAACCTCCCTGTCTTTCCTTTGCCTTTCTCTCTCTCTCTCTCAAAAGCACTGTGGATCGGAGGTCCGGATGCAAGACGTTCAAAGGTGTCTTGACCATCCGACCCAGCAGGAGCTCACAGGGGGCACGGCTAGTGACATCGTGAGGTGTGGTCCGGTACTGGAATAGTATCCGGGCAATCTGCGTCCGGAAATCCCCAGTCTGGCTCTTCTTGAGCTTGTCTTTGATGGTTTGCACCACCCGCTCGGCTGCACCATTTGAAGCAGGGTGGTACGGTGGAACCATCATCCGGCGGATTCCGTTTTTCGTCAGCCAGGCCAGGTACTCTGCGCTGGCGAAAGCAGGACCATTGTCGGACACGATGACATCTGGCAACCCCTGGGTGGCGAAGACCTGTCGTAGCGCTGCAATGGTCGCGCCTGCTGACGGAGTGGTGACGGGTATAACCTCCACCCACTTTGAAAAGGCGTCCACCACCACCAGAAAGTAATGTCCCTTGAAGGAGCCCCCAAAATCCACATGTAGGCGGGACCAGGGTCTCTGTGGGAACGGCCAGGGGGTGATTTCCACATTACGCGAGGGTCGCTGATGCTCCTGGCAGATTTGGCAGTTCTGCACCACCTGCAGGCTGGCTTCCGGGTACTCTGGCAGCCGAATGCCCAGTACATGAATCCAGTTTCGGCCCAGCAGCGTCGGCGACGACCCCTTCGTTAAGTAAAAGGGAAGCGTTGCCTCCTTGTCGCCAAAACGAACGCTGACCTGTGCCTGACCCTGGACCTGGGAGAGTTGCCCGGATGAGCTGCGCAGCATCACGCCCGAAGCCTCGACGGACACGCCGGGGAAGGTACGCTTGAAGAGCTTCCCGGCCATTACAGACACGCTGGCCCCCGTGTCCAGCTCCATGGAAATAGGGTGCCCGCAGATTTCGACGGTCAGCATGTATGGTGGCACACACGAAGGTACAAAGCCTGTGTGCCACATGTCGAAAATCGGCGGGTCCTCGGCTACGACATGGAGCCTGGCCGAGGAAGAACTTGACCTTGCTGCCGCACGCCCCCGCCGTGTACCCTTGCGACGGCTACCCTGGCCGCGGGCTTGTGTTGTACCTGGGCTTGAATCAGGCTGCTGCTTGCTGTTCGTCCTCCCCCTTCGGCATACACGTGCCAGGTGCCCAGTTTTCCCGCACGTAAAGCATTGTGCTTGAGAGAACTGGCACTGTGAAGTGGAGTGGGCACCACCACAGCGACCGCAGGTACTGCCCTTTGTCACGAACTTGTTGACCGCCGCTTCCACCGACGGTGAGCCAGTCGCACGGGAAATCTCGCCGGCGTCGTTGGCGGCAGCTTCCATTGCCAGCGCTGCCTTCATGGCGTCGTCCAGCGACGGGTCGGGAAGCTCCAGGAGTCGCGTCTGCATGGCGGGGTTGTTGATTCGCAGACGAAACGATCCCGGAGCAGCGAGTCCAGTTGGTCCCCGAAGGCGCAGGCACTCGCTAACCCTCGTAGCGCAGCAACGAATTGCCCGAGGGTCTCTCCTTCCCGGCGGCTCCGGTTGTTGAAGCGGAAACGCTCCATTAGTGGGGACGGTGCTGGATTAAAATGCGAGCGCAGTATGGCGAGCAGCTCACCTAGCGTCTTAACGTGCGACGTGGCTGGCTTGAGAAGATCGATCAGGAGGCTGAAGACGCGGGTCCCGCAGCTGGCCAGGAAAATGTCCCGCTGTTTGGCCTCGGGTGTGTCATTTGCCCGGAAGAACACGTGGACTTGCTCCTCGTAAATTTGCCAGGCGGACCCATCTCCCTCGAACGGCTCGAGCCTTCCGTACAGCGGCATGGCGACAGCAACGGGGGGCGGTGTTTCGCCGCTCGCGGCGCCGTGGGACGCTCCGTAGGTACTCGTTGCCAGCTTCTTCGCCAGTGTCACGAGGATCCCATCCTCGTCGCCAGTGTCACGATCCACCCCGGGTCGTGAACAAAGGAGGGCTTCTGGCAGCAGGAAAATGAACGTGTTTTGAAGATGGGCTTACATGGGCACGGTTTAAAATGTGAGGCTGGATGAGAACATTGTAGGCCGTTAAATTAATTTCTGTGTTCTCTAGGGTGTACGTTCACACATCAGCCTGTTTGGCCAATGTACATATGATCATGGCTTGGGGAAATTTTCTTACTTCTCTTGAGGCAGAATCCACAAAACGACTACCATGTTTGTGGCTGCAATTTCTATTACCTAATGACGTGGCTTCTGCACTCCTGTGCACAACGGAGAAAATGTGAGTAATCTTGCGTGGTGCTGAAAATACCGCCCGAACGCCATAACCTTTGCCACATTATTTGGCCGCGTGAAATTTACTGTACGTAAGAAATAACTGCCAGTTTGTTGTTTCCTTCATTTTGGACAGAAGGATGACGCCCGCACTTTCCTTGCTTTACAATGTGCACGATGTTTTCACAAGCAGATGTGATGAATTGCATAGAGTGACATACGGCCTTAAGGCGTTCTAATTGCATTCGGAAGCACGTGCCCAGCTTGTGCATATAAGTTTCTTCCAGGGCCGCGCGTAAACACGAAAGAACAATGCCGCCTTTTGCAATTGATGAGTGGCCAGAAGCTAAATCTAAAACCGGTTTTCCAGATAGTGGACTGTGCTGCCAGAAAAAATAATCCCCGTCAAAATTCATGCAGACGTCAAGAAAGTGCAATCTATTATTACTCCGTAGCTCGCAGGTGAATTTTATGCCCATGCATTTTTTTCAAAGCCATCAACAATCTCTTCGCTTATCTGTGACGCACATGATATGTGAATAAAAACCAAATAATCGCCAGCATATCTGAAGACTGATACACCTTCCTGAAGTTTGGCGTTTACAGCGCTATCTGCTGCGCCTAGAAAAATAAAACTTAATATTGGCACCACGGAAGAACCTGTACAAACACCTCATTTTCGCATATACAGTTTTCCGTGTCACTTGTACCAAGGTAAATCTAAAGTAGAAGGTCCAAATTTCTGAAAAGGACTCAACGAAAACTCCCCATCTATTACTAAAGGCAAGTTCGTCATTAATTTCCACAATGTAATCTTCAACGTTGCTCAACAATGTGTCGTGCGGCAAGGAATAATAAAAATAAACTACGTGAATGCTGAAGACTGCGAAGCCAGCAAGGTCATTGCTGGAAGCTACTTCATAATAACGCCAGAGTTAATATCACTAAAAGCGTCTGCTACAGTTAACGGAAAAATGTGCTTCTGAAGATACTTAGACACACCTGGCTGCCAGATGTCCTTTTGTGACACAGTTGCTCTAAACTCCATTTCCCATTTGAGCGTTTTATTAGTGAAAATCATGAGATATTCCACTCGATGAAGGTGGTTGACGAGCGAAGTAGTTTCGCACACGACATGGAGGCGACACATAATTTTGAACAAAGGTACGAACTCATTTATTGTCCTGATGGGTGGATATACTGACGAAAGGTGCGCACACTCATTTAATGTCCTGATCAGTTGTGATTATTTCACTCGCAACTGCAACCACATTTTCTGATAATGTCAAATCGATGCACGTACGGCGCTGGGTGGTCGATTGGGCTGGATCGGTGCGGCATCGCAAGAAATGTGCTTCCAACACAGAACAAGTAAACTGCTCTCTTTTCCATACCGACACATACACATTGAAATCACCAACAGCGACAACAGGGGTAGTGTCATCGCAGCTAATTCACGCAAAGTGAGTAGCCATGAGCCTTACAACACTATCAGTCATTGCCTGTTTTCTTTGCTTACGGGGGGGTATGAGCCACTGATGATGATATTTTTTGTTCACTGAGAAAAAAAATGCACAGAATCCAAGCCATATATAGCTGCGCTGTAAAATATTTCGAGCTGTGTACCTTTCGCTTCAACACTCCATTCAAGCTTTTCTAAATTGCGTATGTTCATCGGAAGCTTCGTTCTCGTTTTTACATTCTTCCTTTTCACCGAAACTGGCTTGAAATCCCTCTCCAGAACTTCCATGGTTTTTTGGGTGAAGGCGTCAATCATTAATGGTATCAATAATACATTCTTTATCAAGAACACTGATAAGTAAAAATCATGACCTTATTTGCTGAACAAAAATTTATCAAAGACCAATGCTCACTCTACGCGTATTGCTTGGAGTTTCATTTGAAATTATGTCAACACATTCTGCTACACACCTATATCGTTCTTCGTCTTTGGCCAGCCTGGAGACAGCCGGATACGATTTAGAATGGGAGGCAAGATGAGGTGATGGCGCTTCGTTTAATTATTTATTTATTTATTTATTTATTTATTTATTTATTTATTTATTTATTTATTGGAATAGCCTCAGGGCCCAAGAGGCATTACAGAGGGGGTGGGTGCACTGTGTTTATACAATTGTAATAACAGACACAACATTGTTACATAAGAAATAAGATACAAAAATAATAATTCACTTAGCACGTTATTCTAAGAGAGGTCAGTAATACAGGCCTTCAATGACAATACCGTAAGTAACACTGTTGTACATGTATAACAGGAAACGGAATTAACACATTGTTAAACAGGTTAGTTTCTGTGTTCTCTAGGGCGCATGTTCACACATCGGCCTGTTTTGCCAATGTACATACGACCACAGCTTAGGGGAATTTTCTGTACTGCTCTTGAGGCTCAATCGACAAAACGACTAACATGTTTACGGCTGAAATTTCTATCACACAATCACGTGGCCTGTGCCCTTCTGTGCACAGTGGAGCAGAGGCGACTAATCCTGTCCGGTGCAAAAAATCCCACCCGAACGCTATAACACTTTGCCACATTTTTCAGGCCTTGGCAAATTTGCTGTACGTAGGGAACAGGTCCCATTTTTTTGTTTTTTTATTTTGATCAGAATACCCCAACCCCAATACCCCAACCAGAACTAATTAATGTACATAATGATGTATGCTGATAGCACTGCGATCATAATAAGAGCTGACAACCATGAGGATCTAGAAGCAAAGACAAACGCCGAATTGAAAAAAATTACAAGCTGGTTTTTCACCAACAAGCTAACGATTAATTCAAGCAAATTTAGCTCACGAGCAAAAGTCATTGACAGCTTCGAAATTAACAGTTTCATTAACGACCACTCACTCGAACAAACACACTCATTTAAGTATCTTGGTGTCATTCTAGATGAACATCTTCGCTGGAAAAATCAGATTAGCGCAGTCTGTTCGAAGTTGGTTTCTGGCTGTTATGCCTTATTACAGGCCCGTGATTGTTTTAACACATATACACTGCGTACCTTTTATTTTGCCTTTATTAACAGTCATTTAACATACTGTGTAGAATCATGGGGTTTGACATAAAACACTTACCTTGATCCTATCCGGCGATTACAAAAACGGGCTATCCGAATTATAACACAAAGCAAGTATGCTGAACCATGTAAACCAATTTTGCAGTTATTAAATATCCTTCCTTTTGACCTTTTGCGGTCTTTAAAGATAGCGGTGTGTGTAAACAACATAGTAAAATATAACCAACCTTTCAATGCCTCCCTGTTTCGCTCTCGTTCTCGACTCACGAGAAACCTCACACATAGTAACTTTAATCTGACACCGAATGATAACATCTACAGTGACAGATTGGTTCAGTTTTCAGGAGCCAAAGTTTGGAATGCCTTACCCCCAGAAATAAGACAGCCCCACGAAACAAATAAAGCATTAAGACTATACTTTTTGAGCCTTATTTGATCTATGTGACAGTCGTTCACGGTTTGTGTTTGTTGTACCGTGTTGTTCATTACAGATCTCTATTCATTCTGCTGTAAAATGCATATTACTTTATTTTCTCCTCTTTGTATGCTGTACTTTGGTCTTTCGCCGTGATTTTGGGCTTTCTATATTACACAAGTGCTGTGTCATTGCCATGGTGTATTTTTGTTTCTGAACCCCACACTAGCCTCTGGCTATGGGTTGACCCAGTGTTTTGATAATTTGTATGGCAAGAGTAGCAATAAAACGAAAATGAATGAATAAAAACTTATGATTGTTGTAAAAGAGTGCATTACGGAGTATAATGACGACCAGAAGTTCATTGTTCAGTGTCCTATCCACGTAGAACCCCTTTTGGAACTTTTGTCTATGTAATTGTCATCCTCCTCGGTTTCCTGGTGAAGACAGCCTTTCATTCCGAAGTCGGCGATCTGTATTGGCTCCAGAGTGGCACCTGCCCTTAGGGACATCTTTCAGTGAAAAGTTGATAGGGCCATCAGTGACAATCTGTGTATAGAATAGCTCTTGGCGTTTTTCGCTATGCGTATCACTACCTGCTATTTGTTAACAGTGGAAGGCTGGAGGACAGGGTTCTTGACGCTAAGAAAGTATATAAAAATCGGGGCTAGCACGGACTACGTTGAACAGCTTCGTGAGAACGAGCTACACTGTTTGGATGTTCACCTGCGCTTTGAAGTGGCTATACCTGGTGGCTATTTCGTCCTAGATCCATGAAAGCACCGTTAAGTTATTCTTCATGTCATTCTAATACAGTAATAAGTGGCGTTGTTGTGTTCAGCATTGGTGCTGCCCTGATGAAATCATGCGGCCACACAGCAGAGGAGAGTTTTGAGCATAAAGTTGTTAGATTAAGTACAGCTGCTTATCCGAGCTCTGTGGTAACAGCGGCTTGCGAAAAATTGATTAAGTTAAGTGTAACATCACAGCTTAAACTCAGGACAACAACCAGGAGCGTAAGAGACATGCTGTGATCCCTTACCAACATAAGGTGTCGCACAATTTGTAGAACTTGGCGCAACGTTATGGGGTGAATGTAGTGTTTTCTGCTTCTTTAAAAATGGCCCGTTTGTGTACACAGGTCCTCAGAAAGATTGAAAAGATTCCTAGCCATATCTCTTTTGTTTGCCATGTAAGCCAGAGGTCATAGCTTGTTTCTTGCACGTGCGGTGTGATTTACGAATTCCCTTTCTCCTGCGGCTGTGTTTATGTCACTCAGACAGCGGACGCAGCATTAATATCCTTTTAAAAAAGATTTTGGAATCGGTCATCTGACCAGCTTTCTCACGTAGCAAAACAATGTAGCGCTTGTGAAAAAGAGACAAAGGAGGTGTGCCTTCCGCTTCAAGAAATAACAAGAATTTTATACCATCATAGGGATCGTTGTACACGGGACCTGTTCGAGGCTGTCACGATCCACCCGGGTTCGTGAACGAGGGAGGGCTCAAGGCACCCTCCGGTAAAGGGACGCTCCGCAGCGTGGTGGTGACGAACCATGACTGACTCCGAGCAGGTGTGCTCGTCGGTGTTTATTGCAGTGCGGTGACCAATGTTGCCTACCGAGCCTGGCAGGCCACCAACCCTGGCAGGCCAACGACCCTGGCAGGCCCACGACCCTGGCAGGCCCACGACCCTGGCAGGCCAACGACCCTGGCAGGCCAACGAAGATTACGCCCGAGGGGGAGATACATGCTTGTTATCCCCCCTTACCCCCAATTTGTTTGTCCACAACAAACGTCCAAGTTCAAAGTACGAGGCTCTGGCTCCACGCTAGCCGGGTCGACAGTGCCTGCTATCCAGGCAAGTTACGGTCCGGCAGGCTCCGCTGTCGAATACTCCGCCTGGGCACCGGTGTTGACAGGCCGGGTGTGGCACCGCCGGGTGCTGCCTGAGACAGCCTCTCTTGTGCGAGGTGCGGGGTTCGGCACCGGCCTAATGGTGCCGCACCACTGGCAGCGCTTGCCGCCTCCGAGGTGGGCGGTGCTCCGCTGAAACCGACTGGTGTTGCTGCTAGTCCTCCTGCGGGCTGGAACTCTGACGTGGCAGTCAAAGATACTGGCCAGGTCCAGAGGCGTGGCCTAAGATTGTCGGCTTGTCTGTGCCACGTGGTCCCATCTGGCATGCGGACGAGCGCCGATGAGGCGCTTGCAGAAGCCACCACCTGTCCATCGGACCAGGGTGGGCCAGGACGGAAGTTCCTGGCGAAAACTGGACCTCCCGACTCCGCCAAAGGCCCAGGACGGCACCCTCCTTCAGCAGCCAGCTTCTGCTTCAGTTGCTTCAGTAGCACTCTGGATCGGAGGCCTGGATGCAAGACGTCCAAGGGTGTCTTGACCATCCGACCCAGCAGAAGCTCACAAGGGGCACGGCCAGTGACATCGTGGGGGATCGTCCGGTACTGGAACAGTATCCGGGCAATCTGCGTCCGGAAATCCCCAGTCTGTCTCTTCTTGAGCTTGTCCTTGATGGTTTGCACCACCCGCTCGGCTGCACCGTTTGAAGCAGTGTGGTACGGCGGAAGCATCATCAGGCGGATTCCGTTCTTCGTCAGCCAAGCCAGCTACTCCAGCCAAGCCAGCCAGCCAAGCCAGCTGGCGAAAGCAGGCCCATTGTAGGACACGATGATGGCCGCAAACCCCTGGGCGGCGAAGACCTGTCGTAGCGCCGCAATGGTCGCGTCTGCTGATGGAGTGGTGACAGGTAGAACCTCCACCCACTTCGGAAAGCCATCCACCACTACCAGGTAGCAATAGCCGTTGAAGGGTCCCCCAAGATCGACATGTAGGCGGGACCAGGGTCTCTGTGAGAACGGCCAGGGGGTGATTTCCACGTGACGTGAGGCCCGCTGATGCTCATGGCAGATTTGGCAGCTCTGCGCCATGTGACTAATGCCTGGTCCAGGCCAGGCCACCAAACAGAACCGAGCCACTATCTTGGTCTTTTTCACGCCAGGATGACCTGCGTGCAGCAGCTGCAGGACCCTGGACCGGAGACTTTGTGGGATCACCACACTCGAACCCCATAGTAGGCAGCGCTGCTGCAAGCCTAGGTTAGCGGCCTTATGGCTATAGGCCAGCTGAATCAATTCCTCCCCACGGGACACCGCCTTGACCACCTGATACAGGACTGGGTCGCGGCTGATCGCTTGCAATACCGCAGATATGGAGAGTACCTGCGGGTGCACGTGCTCCAGCATGAAGACTTCAGCAGCTTCTGGAACAGTATCCGCCACCTCTGGCAGGGGTAGGTGGCTCAGGACATTAGCAGGTCGCAGGTCCTTTCCCGGACGGTAAACCAGCTGGTAACTAAGCTGCCAGCCTAAAGGCCCAGCGTACCACTCGACGTGATGCCTGCTCGGGGAGTACCTTGTCACGCCCTAGCAGCCCCAACAGCGGCTTGTGGTCCGTGACCACCTCGAACTTCCGGCCCCACAGCTACTGGTGGAAGCATTCGACACCGAGCATGAAGGCCAAACCTTCCTTGTCCAGCTGGCTGTAACGTTGCTATGCAGCATGAAGCCATCATCGTCATCATTATCATCATCATCAGCCTGGATACGCCCACTGCAGGGCACAGACCTCTCCCATACTTCTCGAACTACCCCGGTCATGTACTAATTGTGGCCATGTTGTCTCTGCAAACTTCTTAACCTCATCCGCCCACCTCACTTTCTGCGGTCCCCTGCTACGCTTCCCTTCCCTTGGAATCCAGTTCGTAACCCTTAATGACCATCGGTTATCTGCCTTCCACATTACATGTCCTGCCCATGCCCATTTTTTCTTGATTTCAACTAGGATGTCATTAACTCGCGTTTGTTCCCTCACCCAGTCTGCTCTTTTCTTATCCTTTAACGTTAAACCTATCCTTCTTTGTGCTATAGCTCGTTGCGTCATCCTCAATTTAAGTAAAACCCTCTTAGTACGCCTCGAGGCTTCTGCCCCATGCGTGAGTACTGGTAAGACGCAGCTGTTATACATTCTTCTCTTGAGGGATAATGGCAACCTGCTCTTCATGATCTGAGAATGCCTGCAAAACGCACCCCAGCCCATTCTTACTCTTCTGATTATTTCAGTCTCATGATCCGGATCTGCGGTCACTACCTGTCCTAAGTAGATGCATTCCTTTACCACTTCCAGTGCCTCGCTACCTCTCGTAAACTACAGTTCTCTTCCGAGACCGTTAAACATTACTTTAGTTTTCTGCAGATTAATTTTTAGACCCACTCTTCTGTTCTGCTTCTCCAGGTTAGTGAGCATGCATTGCAATTGGTCCCCTGAGTTACTAAGCAAGGCAATATCATCAGCGAATCGTAAGTTACTAAGGTATTCTCCATTAACTCTTATCCCCAATTCTTCCCAATTCTTATCCCCAAATCTCGCCGGCGTCCTTGGCGGCCGCTTCCATTGCGAGCGCTGCCTTCACGGCGTCGTCCAGCGAGGGATCGGGAAGCTCCAGCCGTCGCGTCTGCATGGCGGGATTGTTGACGCCGCAGACGAAACGGTCCCGGAACAGCGAGTCCAGTTGGTCCCCGAAAACGCAGGTACTCGCTAACCCTCGTAGCGCAGCAACGAACTGCCAGAGGGTCTGTCCTTCCCGGCGGCTGCGGTTGTTGAAGCAGAAACGCCCCATTAGTGTGGACGGTGTTGCATTGAAATGCGAGTGCAGTATGACGAGCAGCTCACCCTGTGTCTTAATATGCGGCGTGACTGACGTGAGAAGGTCGAGCAGGAGACTGAAGACTCGGGTCCGGCAGCTGGCTAGAAAAATGTCCCGGTGTTTGGCCTCGGGTGCATGGTTGGCTCGGAAGAACACGTGGACTCGTAAATTAGCCAGGCAAACCAATCTTCCACGAACGGCTCGAGCCTTCCGTATAGCGGCATGGCGGCAGCAAAGGGGTGTGGTGTTTCGCAGCTCGTGGCGGCGTGAGACGATTCGTGGCCACTCGTCGTCAGCCTCGTCGCCAGTGTCACGATCCGCCAGGGTTCGTGAATGAGGGAGGGCTCGAGGCACCCTCCGTCAGACAAACGCTCAGCAGTGTGGTGGTGACGAACAATGACTGACCCCGAGAACCTGTGCTCGTCGGTGTTTATTGCGGTGCAGTGACCACTGTTGCTTACCGAGCCTGGCGGGCCAACGAAGATTATGCCCGAGGGCTGTCACATGCTTGTTATAGAGGCCTACATTATAAATAAGAAAGCACGTGTATGCATTAGCGATCTTTCCATTGTGCTTGCTGATTGTGAGGTGCAGTTTCTGGTCGCAAGGTTGTGACGGAGCAATATTGGAGGGCTTATCAGCATGATCACGTCATTTTGATCATTGTATGTGTATATATATATATACATATACAATGATCAAAATGATATATATATATATATATATATATATATATATATATACCGGTCACTAATGTATATATATATATATACATTAGTGACCGTCATGCCGCCGGCACGGGGGCACCGGGGGAATGACGGTCACTAATCCGTTTGTTTTCAGTGTGCAGCTGTCCATCGGTCTTTTCGTATGCCTGGATGGCATACGCATGCTACCGGCGGCATCGTCCAGGGAAGCAAGCGACACAAGCTTCGTCACGTTTCACGGGGCGAAGATAACGTGTGCAGCACCTTGCAACTGTTTGCCCCCATCCGCGACTAGGCCCCCGTGTGACGAACTACGTCACCAGCAGCCAGCGCCGCTTCACAGCGCGCCTATAAGTAGCCTGCCTCCTCGCATCGCGTCCACTGGGCACGGTGGCACCGGCACAATGACGGTCACTAATCCGTTTGTTTTCATCGTGCAGCTCTCCATCGGTCTTTTCGTATGCCTGGATGGCATACGCATGCTACCGGCGGCATCGTCCAGGGAAGCAAGCGACACAAGCTTTGTCACGTTTCACGGGGCGAAGATAACCTGTGCAGCACCTTGCAACTGTTTGCCCCCATCCGCGACTAGGCCCCCGTGTGACGAACTACGTCACCTGCAGCCAGCGCCGCTTCACAGCGCGCCTTTAAGTAGCCTGCCTCCTCGCATCGCGTCCACTGGGCACGGTGGCACCGGCGGAATGACGGTCACTAATTCGTTTGTTTCCATCGTGCAGGTAAGAAGACAACACGACTACTGTATCCGTTCTAGTGATCCGTTCTTGCTGTTGCTGCCGTGCCCGCAGCTTTGTTGTATGCTTGTGAACGTAGTGGCATGGTTAAAAGAGCTGCTTTTGCTAGCGGGAGAGATTGAGAGCAATCCAGGCCCTGATCTAGCGCAAATCGTAAAGCAGTTGAAGGAAGTTGCAGCCGATATCAAGGAAATTAAAGAAGGACGGCTTGCCAGTATAGATAAAAAAACTAGATGCTCTGTCATTCCTGGAGTCGACGATAACCACATGCGTAAGCCAAATACAAGACATTCATGAGAGTGCAAGGCAAATGGAAAAACGTATGGACGACTTGGAAAACAAGAGTAGACGGTCAAACCTAATAGTATACGGCCTGACGGAAACAGAAGGCGAAAACAGTGAAAAGCTAGAACAAACTGTAAATAAGACCATTATCCAGGACACGCTTGGCTTGCAGCCTATTACTATACAGCGAATTCATCGTCTCGGTAAACAAGCACATAACAAAACAAGACCGGTAATCTTTAGGCTTCTGGATTCTAGACAGAAATCTATAATATTAGGAAAGGGGCACAATCTAAAAAACACAGGTTTGTCTATGGGGGAAGGCTTCTGTAAAATACTCGAGAAATCGGGAAACTGCTGTGGAATAGCGCCAACGAAAACCGAGAAAACCATGACAGGGTTTCTTTGTCATTAGACAAGCTTTACATTAATGACCAAGTTTTCGCTTGGGACGAGGACAAGGGGAGAGAGTTTTACTTAAAAAAACGTAGGAGCAAAGCGTCCAATCACGCGAAGCCAAGCGCAGTCAAAGAACTAGCGTTATTGAATGTAAACGCGAGAAGCATTTTAAACAAGACTGACGCGCTTGAAAATCTACTCTTTGAACATAATCCTGACATAGTAGCGATAACTGAAGCGTGGCTTCCCTCGGCTGTCTTAAATCGCGAATTTGTGCCTCCCGATTACTCCGCCATTCGAAAAGACAGACAGACACGTGGTGGTGGCGTGGCACTGCTAATAAAGAAATCCCTCCCATAGGAACCGTTGCCAAATCTGAGGGATGCTGAGGCCGTGTTCTGCAGAATTACCTACAACAACACTGCCATAATTGTAGTCTGCGTTTACCGAAGTCCTGACTCGGACGAAAGCTTCATAAAGAACATGAGTTTCGGCAGTGTCACGCGCACAGCCTAAGAATTATCATCATGGGGGACTTTAACCTTCCAGAAATTGACTAGAAGAAAATGCAATACTCATCACGTACTTCAGAAGCGCTAATTGATTTAATGCTCAACTTCAACCTACAACAAGTAGTAGATCAACCAACACGCTCACATGGTACTGCAAGTATTATTCTCGATCTAATACTACTCTCTGATCACTTCTTTGTAAACAAAATACATACTGGTATTGTTGAAGGTATATCCGACCACGATATTCCAATATGTCACCTACCTCTGTCGTTTAGCATACAAAAAAGGTGTTTAGAAAGCACCGTTATCGACTTTGCGAAGTCGGACGACGCCAATGTTTTGACGTACATGGCACATGAATTCACGGATTTTGCGGAAATGGCATGCAATCCTTCGGCAGACGCAAATTCCCTCTAGATTAAGTTTAAGACAGTAATACATGACTGCATTGAACAATTTATACCGTTAAAAACAAGAAAATTGCGGAAATAAAACCCATGGGTAACGCGTGACGTAATTCATGCCAAAGAAAAGTGAAAAGGTTACATCGGTCTTTGACGAAGACTAAAAATCAATCACTCCAGGCATCAAAATTGATTACCGCCAAGGCAGAACTTAAAATGAGACTAAGCCACTCCAGAAAAGAATATTTTAATGCTACCCTGCCTAACTTCGTAAAAGGTAATCCACACAGATTTTGGAATCACTTCCGTTCACGCAAAGTAATCACGCCAGAACGACCCCACGATGAAAAAGTTTCTCAAGCTAATGCATACAACAAGTATTTCCAATCGGTATTTACTGCAGATAACGGGTTTGTCCCCCCAATAATTCCTACAGGTTTCACCATCGACTCGCTAAACATAACTGACTCAGGTATCTTTAACCGCCTACTCGGATTAGACGCGAAAAAGTCTAGTGGCCCTGACGACGTCCCGAACGAATTCTTAAAGCGATACGCAGAATGGTGCAGCAGGTAACTTGGCATTATCTATCGCATATCACTTTCAACTGGACATGGGCCAGATGACTGGAAAAAAGCAAAGATAATACCAATCCATAAATCAGGTGACACAAACTCTCCTTCCAGCTACAGGCCGATATCACTAACTAGTACATCGTGCAAGATACTACAGCATATAATTTTAAAACACCTAACAACATATTTTGAGGAGAATGGCATACTAACAGCCAATCAGCATGGATTTCGGCACGGGATGTCAACAGTAACACAGTTGACTGAAGTTATACATGACTTAGCACAGACTATTGACAACCGCGGTCAAACACATATATTTCTAGAATTTAGCAAAGCATTCGAATGTGTGTGTCACAACAAGGTAATTGCAAAATTGGAGTCAATTATTGGAAATGGAAGCATTAAAGCCTGGTCTAGGGATTTTTTATCACAACGTTAACAGTTCGTTTTCCATGATGAAGCATCATCTGATACAGTTCCTGCCACATCTGGCGTTCCCCGGGGCTCGGTCTTGGGGCCCTTACTATTTTTAATTTACATCAATGATATCGTCCATAACATAGCATGCAGCATGAAGCTTTTTGCAGATGATTGCATTATATATAAAGAAATAAGAAGTTATGAAGATCACCTTACTTTGAACAGATGCCTTAACGAGATAAATGCCTGGTGTGAACAATGGCAAATGTCTAATAACATCAAGAAATCAGTGACAATGGTAGTAACAACAAAGAAGATTAAGTCAGGATTCACCTACATTCTCAATGGTACACCCCTAACTAATGTTCAGCAACACAAGTATCTAGGACTGACTCTAGCATGTGACTTGAAGTTGAACAAGCACATAGCCAACATCACTTCAGCAGCCACCCGTAAGCTTTTCTTCCTTAAAAGGTCACTGAAATCTGCTCCCAGTCACCTCAAACTACTATGCAATAAAACCTTTGTGCGGCCAGTACTAAAATACGCCAACACGGTTTTGGTTTCCTCACAGAAAGCCAAACATAGCCGAAGTGGAAAAAGTTCAAAGGAAAGCAATACGCTTTATTCACAAGTACAAATACACTGACTCGCCCACAGAACTCCTGGCTTCATCCGGAATGGACACCCTGGTAAGCACAGCAAAGCAAGCTCGGCTAAAATTCATACACAACCTGTTGCACAACCGCTTTAACAGAAATTCTTCAAAATACATTACTTTCTCCACGTCCCGCATTTCACGCCATAAGCATAATAAAGTGTTAGTTGAGTACCCTTGTAAAACGGACACATTTAGATACTCTTTTTTTTCCTACTGCTGTTAGGGAGTGGAACCACCTCGACTCAGCAATAGCTTATATAGACTCGCTTTCAATTTTTAGTAACATGATAGAAAAGAGCAAGGAATAACTGCTAGAAATATTTTATTCTTATGCAAATTTGTGTTTTAAATTGTTTAGGTCTATCTCTTATGTTACGTTATGTTAGATTGTATTAAGTTATGCAGTGTTGGGTTGTGAATGGTTGTGTTGCATTTATATTTCTCAAGTTTGTATTGAATGACAATTAATTGTATTTATAACATCTATTTCATTGTTATAGTTGACTTCACTAATTATATGCATGAAACGATGTCTTTTTTTGCATATTGTATTTTTCCAGACTGTGCTGTGTAGCTAGAATAGCGTGTCTAGTTTATTGTACCTTGTATTCACATGTTCTATGAATAATGTTGTATCAACGCTTACATTGTAACAAGATGCCCAGCTGCTATGGTCTCGATAAGGAGACTGGCAGTATTGCAAATAAACAAAAATTATATATATATATATATATATATATATATATATATAATGTTATACCAACACAAATCAGTTGTGAATCTGCGCGCGTGCTGGCCATTTCTACTGCTGTTGCCCGTGTGTTTATAGCGCAGTAACCCGCGTACTACAAGATAACGCATACGTACACCACGAGCGACGCTGTTGCGTTATGCTGGAAAGAAAGTCGACTCTATCCTGCGCTAAATAGTCTACACTCGTGTAAAACTTTTTGTGGCTATGAAGGGAAAGCTCGGGGGCGGAGCTTCTGCACATATGCAACCGCGCTAAGTAGGAGGCATTTTTGTACCTTCCTGCCTCGACCGTATTCTTGCCCCGGGTTTGCAATGGTTGCGAGAAATGCATTGTTTTATATAAGTACTTTTTCAATAGCAACTGATTCATTTTAAGCTTGGAAAACGAGTAGTAGATACGCCGTGTATATGTAAAGAAGCGCAAAAGCCATGCAGAGCTGCTCTTTCTACTTTTGTCACTTGCAATGAAGCTAAAGAGCAGACGATGCGCAGCGTTGTAGAAGGCACGGTGTTATTTTTCTGTCGCTATTCGGCATGTCTTGTAGCACATGAGAGCTCTACTAAACCAGTCGTCAAAATACAAGTCTTTATTTATACCGAGAATTACGCGTTTCAGGAGCACCATTTTTCGAGCGGGACTACTTAAGTAGCGGAGGCAATGAGCTGTCGCACTTCGCTCACCTGGGCGGGGCCTTCCCTTTTTCCTAAATTTGTATCCGACTATATATGGAGTGACGAAATTAGGAAATTTGCTGGTGCTATTTGGAGTCGGTTGGCGCAGGACAGGAATAATTGGAGACCGCAGGGAGAGGCCTTCGTCGTGCAGTGGACATGCATAGGATGATGATGATGATGGTGGTGGTGGTGGTGCACATTCTTGAGATTCACAGCTTGGGGCACTCCCGATGTATGAAGTTAATATTTGCTTCTTCGACATTACCAGCGTCTGTCAAAGTGGGCTACGTGATACATTCGTTCCGAGGGCTATTCAGTGCCGGAAATGTCATAATAAAGGACACGTGAGCGCTGTTTGTAGAAGCAAAGCCACCTGCTCGCGTTGCGGTGGAGAGCATGATACCAGCGCCTGTGAGGCGTCCTCATATAAATGTTCCAACTGCACTGGCTCGCACGAAGCGACTTCGAAGAAATGCCCGAAGATGAAACAAGAGGTTCGTATTCTTCGAAAAATAGCGAGAGACCAATCTTCACGTAAAGAGGCTGCTCAATCTGTTCGCCAAAGTGACCAACACTCGCGACGGAAGCATAACAAAACCATTTCAGGAGAACTACCTAGCGTGGCACAGCTACCACGACCACCTCTGCCTGTGCGCGCATCGAGGACGGTAACGGCGTCTACTGATAATCCAAGGTCGACGAGAGCAGGCGGCAAACATTCACCTCCAGCGGCTGATACAGACACGGAATGGCCTTTGCTGCCCTCTAGGCCCACGGCCATGCCAGGGGGCCCTAGTGGTCCTCTGCGCAATGAAGCCAAGAATTATAGGGCCAATGAAACCGGTGACACTACGGGCAAGCAAGGAGATGAACACAATGAGAAGGAGAGTGTACAAAAAATGCTGAAGCACCTGGTAGAGTCAATGCACGTGGTTGTCGGTGGTGTGGAGAATCCGGCCGCTAAACGTGCCCTACAAGTGCTCGCCGTCCTGGAGCCGCTTATCGCAGCTCTTTATACACTATTAATCTTTTGTTTGGCGCTTGTGCTGTTTACGCAGGGGAGGCCCCCACACCAGCTTCGTCCTAGCGCCCTTATTTTTAAGTTACTTGGATTGGTGACTACAGATTTGATACGAAACCTAATAGTGGCTTCATGGATGACATTTGTGAATGTTTATCATCAGATTGTTGAACTTGCTTTCACCTTTCCGCATCCCTCTTGCTATACCATCATCATCCCTCAACACGCCTTTACGTCCCCGTTCCCCCTCCCCCTGTGCAGAGTAGCAGGCTAGCGCGCCTTAGCTGAGGCCGACCTCTCTGCCTTCTTTCAATTAAATTATCTCATCTCTTCCCCAGCTTAAACTAACGTGGATAAAAACGCGGTATTCTTTACAGAAGCGCTCTCACTTGTGTGCGCTTTGCCTCAGTGGCTTTCAATTCACGGCCACAGAAAGGTGTCCGCGAGTATAGTTAGTAAGCGTCCGGCGCAGTCAGCGTGGGGCCTTGGCGTGGTAATTAATATGTCCTATCTCACGTCAGAACTGGTAGACCAGAGTGCATTGTGCGGGTTCGGGTGCATGCAAGCGAGCGTACTCAGTGTGTGCGCTGCTGCGGTATAGCTTTCGCACGCCGAACTACATGGAGCAAATTTTAGACGGCGGTGGCGTCACCGGCGTGACGTGTTTGACTCCTCCGCCCCTACCTTGCACGCTGAGAACACCGGCCATACCACATCCGTGAATTAGAGGGACACTAAAGTGAAGAAATGATTTCTTCTGCATAGGTAAATTACCGTTCTACAACACCAAAACCACCACTCTTACAACAATAAGACGTTTGGTAAGCCAGAAAAAAGCGGAAAAACGAAATATGGGTGTCGACGCCTACTTAAGTTCCCGCACCTGAGGGCTGTGACGTCTTGGATTTCGATGGTATATTCAAGGGCCTACTAATTATATATAGCGGTACAGATTGACTACGTTGTGTTCTAAAGGAACCAAATATTAAACATGGTAAGTTTCGGGAACCTTTATTCAGCCAACGCGGCCCAAACATACTTTGGTATCCCTGACGTCACGCTGACGTACCGGCACTGGGGTTTCGGCGCGAAATTTAAATACTGATACTTGGACCTTCATTTTCTCATCTAATAATCAAACTATTTTTTCTAAATGACTGCCTGCAGGGTTCTCAAACAATGCTTCATTAGTATAAAGTGATTTATTGTGTCGCTTTAGTGTCCCTTTAAGCAATGGATGCCTTCATGGTTCTTTCATTATATTGTGGCACGGACGACATACTCCTCCATTCTGGGGCACTATTTATAATTAAAGTTATGGCGGCTCTGTGGCGTTATGCTTTACCTGACGCAACATAGACTATTAGGCATTGTCATTGCATGCGCTGAATTCACGTTACATCGGACGTACTCAGCATCATCATAATTTCGACCATGATGGTGACACACCTCGAAGCTATAAAACACGGAAAGCAGACCACCTGTTCCAATCAGATGTTGGCGTTCGCGTGGGCTTGTGACGTGCGTGGAGAACCACACTGCCTAGAGCCATGCCACCCACAGAGACCGATCAGAGCCCGCGGTTGTCCTCTGCTTGGCACGCCACGGCTGCCGCGGTGTCTACGCTACAGCGCAGACGAAGTTCCATGCAACTGTAGTGGCCAACTGTATTGCGTACAACAGTGCTGAAGCGCTCATCGCGCCTATCTGGCTCTGCCTGTCCGTGTTACGTGGTGCAGTCCAACTTTTCCAGAACAAGCTTAACCCTGCACCAGCTCGACCGACGGATTGTAGCTACATTCAAATTGTCCATTTTGAAGCGGTGCAAGAAGCCTACTGCGAAGCGATGTTTTCCAAGGCAACTAGCAGGTCTAGACAGGAGCGGCCAAGATTGAGCGCGCGCTGGCAAGCGTACGTGGACTTTGCGTAGAGCATAATATAAAGGCTAGTTGAATGTTCAAGAGCAGTAGAAATCAGCGACAACCGACGGCTAAGATACCGATAAACATGGAGCCCAAAGTTTCATTCTTACGTGGGTAGATGCGGCCGACCGTGAGCCGACGACAATCGCCTCCTTCTGAAAGTACACCATTCTTATCAAAATTCGATAAGCAGATTTTTCGCTTACTTCAGCTAATTCCGTTGATCACATCATGCACAGTAACAGCAGTAAGAAGCCACTGATCCAAACACGCTTATTGATTGATTTCAGCTATCGGCCAATCACAGCGTGCTATAGGAATCTGCCCACTGATGTAAGGGGCCGCCGCCGGCCACATCGAAACGGGCTTCTGGGGCCGTATTCTGTAGCGGTTCGCTTTGGAACCGGTTCGGTCTGGCTGTTACGTCTGGATTACGTCACTCGGAGAAAGAGTGGAACGGGGCGGCGTGAGGCGAACCATTCAACGAGCGGCGGTCTGCCGCAAGATCACGTCATCATTTTTGTTTGTACTTGGGGGACGGTACAGCAATTGAAGGATGTTGCTGGTTTGATAAAAAACATTGGTTTGTATAGAACACTTGCAAATATAATTTTCAGTAATAAATGTGAGCTTGCGGCGCAGACGGCTACTGGGAGTTGTAATTTTATTTGTGTTGTTTTCTTATTTAGTCGCTAGGCGGTGTGGCATACGTTATGCAAACAAGTTGCCCCGCTTTGTTTATGTTTTGGACTTGTTCGCGCGCCGAAACCGAAACGATGTCGTCGCACAAGGACAGGCGGCTGGGTCCTGTTTCCGCGAGGCAGCGCGAAATACTCGTTTCATTTGTCGAGCAGCACCCCTACCTGCAAAGGCGTCGTGTTTGTTGGGCCAGCATCTGACGGCAGCTTTCTGTTGCGCCGTGGATGGGAATCTAACCCATCCTTTTTCTTCGCCCACAACCGTAATGGCCTTGGCGACGGCTGTAATGATCCGGCTGACCGAAGGCTGCGACAGTGCAATCGCTTGTTCATTCCCGACGCACTGTTGAAAGCTCCCGGTGGCAAAAAACCGCAGCGCGCACAGTACTTTCATCGTAGTGTCGACACCACGAAACATTTGAGGTCAGAGATATTCTTCCAGCGCATCGCAAAGACGTCGCACTATGTCTTTGGAGAGCCTAAAATGCCTTCGAAAGTATTCTTCGGCCATGCCGAACGCATCGCGTCGTTGCCTCTCGTCGCGTCGTTGTCTTTCGGCGCTCGCCAGCAGCACAACCCACGGAGGAAGGAAACTAAGGAGAGGCCCTACCCCCTCTGCGCGCTAGGAGAAAAGTGTGGCGGAAATGACGTAGTAGGTTCTCATTTTTTTGCTGCTTTTTTTATTTTTTGTTGTTGTATGGCCACGCCTTTTGGGCCACAATGGCGGCGTTGTTATGGTTTTGAGCGCTCACACGTGTTGCTCTGGTAGGTTTCGGGCCGTGGCAAAGGCGCTGAGTGGGCGGGTTTGCGTTAGTCACCGTGTCTTGTTGCGCTGTGTTACCTGCACCGTGCTCTGCCAGATGTTGCGCGAGCGCGCGACACCACGCGCAGCGCGGCGTGGTTTCGCGAAAGATGTAAACAAGAGAGGAGGGTGGCCCAAAAGGCGGAGCATCGCCATGAGCAACGCCAAATTCCTGCTTCACTTTTGCTTCACAAAGAGTGACGTCAGGGCCTCTCCTTAGTTTCCTTTCTCCGTGAGCACAACCAAAGGAGCCGCCATTGCCGTCTCTGTCTCGTCTCGTCTAGGTGCCGGCTCGTCAGCTGGCGCGAGACTAGCCGGCAGCCACGGTTGCCCTAGCAACCCTCGACATCATGCTCGCCACCGCGCGCGACCCTCGAGCGAACCACTTCTCCGCGGTTCCTCTCGTCGCAGGGAACTGGTTCCTTTCCAGATGATTGACAACCAGTGTGACGTCAACAAAATTTGTCGTCCCGCCCACCAGGGATGACGACAACGAAGCGCCGACCAATGGCAACAGCCACACCGAACCGGTTTCAAAGCAAACCGCAACAGAATATGGCCCCTGTTTGAAAATAGGGTGGTTGAGGAAAAGGCGATTTCGCGCTCCGCTTGCGAGCCACACGTGCCGCGCGCGAATAAAAAATTTGTTCGTACTGAAAACAGCGCAAAAAAAACGACGACGAAGTAAAAGAACACAGGGCGAGCGCTGACTCACGACTAAGTTTACTGAAACAGACAGGAAGAATATAAGCGACACAGGAGATCACATGGTCAATAGAGGAACGCACAACCAGTCCACGTGAATACAGGGCATCTGTTACCGTATCGAGCTATCTATCTAAATTAATTCCTGCTGAAAAAGCGCGATCGAAGGCTGGCTAATACACTACGTGCCCTTTCGCTCAATGTGTGCTGCTTTCAAGACTACTCTGGTGGATGCATCTAACAAAATTGTTCCTGAGCAGAGGCTTACACTTACATTGCCGGGAATTTGGCAGACATTCGCGCCTAATCATTCTTCTCCATGGACAATTCATGCTCCTTAAGTCTTACATTGATGAAGCGGCCGGTTTGCTCTATGTACACTGGCCCGCACTTGAGCAGAAAAGAGTATACCACATTGGTAGTGCCGCCTACCTACTTATTTACACGATTAACTTTGCACATTACATTAGAATTACGTTCTCCGCCACATTCTCGCCTTTGGACCACCGGGCAAGTACCACTCAATTTTTTAATAGCTGAAAAACACAGCCTGCACCCCATAACAACCTGCAACGTTCTTCAGGCCATGACACAATCGGTGTGCATAGGGTAGAACTACCACGTTCTTCTTCCTGCTTTTTCCTTCGCCCTCCTGCGACCTCGAGTTTTCCCCCCATTTAATCAACTTCTCACAGTTGCCCGTTATTAAGCAACCCGGGTACCCAACTTCCTCCCGCTTGACTACCTGACGTAGTCAGCGCTCGTTCTGCGTCCTTTCACTCAGTCGTCGTTGTGTTCACCCTGTTTCCTTTGTGAATGTATTGCAACTCGCCCAACTTTCCACTTCAACGGAAAATTTGGCTGACATGTTTACAGCAGTGTATGGTATCCGAGAAATGAGTTTTTTGTTTCAAGCCGTAGGGGTATTTCAGGGCTCCTTTAATAATGCGCGAAATCACAGCCCCGCTGCAACACAAGCCTCATACGTAGCTCGTTTCGAAGGTGGCAATACGTTGTGTCACTATTTTGTTTTTATGCTTAACGCATCACTGTCGCCATTGTTCGTGAGATTGGTTCTGCCGCATTTAAAAAAAAAAATTTGATCAGAGAACCATCCACACATACAAACCAAACCAGTAGACACGTGCTTGATTTTGTTTCTGCAATCATAACATTGAATAGAAAATTAGAAATATTGGTTTGTGCTTGGAAATGTGGAAGCCTAGAACGCAACTTATTTTATTTGAATTTATTTGTGCTCTAAGGGCCCTCATTATATTCTTTATATATTTTGGGAGAGATATAATAGTTGAATTGTTGTTGGTAGCGTAATAGTTCAGGAACGCAGAAAGGTTCTGTTTCTAAACTTTGCTTGCTAAACACAACGGTTATTCGAAGCGCCCATGTGGGGGTCCCGTTAATATATAAACCATCGTTCTTTCATCATTTGGTGGCGCAGATGACACACTACCCCATTCTAGTAGGCTATATATATTTAAACTTATGGCGACTCTCTGAAGTTACCCTCTACCTGACACAACATTATTTCACAGGGTCATAGCATACGCAGAATTGACTTTACATCGGACACACTCAGCATAACCATAATTTCGACCTACAGCCAAGTCTGCGCTGTAAGGTGGACGAATAATTCTGGCCGAATGGAAACTTAACCCTAACCAGATGTCCGTCAACATTTAAGATATGAACTCGAACGAGAGGAATACCTTGGCACCGTTCCGAACAGGTTCAATTAGCGCCTATTCTTCCTACCCTCCCCTCCGCCCCCCGTCGCCCTATAACAGTTCGACGCAAAACCAGCCAACCGTTTCAAGCCGGTTAGAAGCTTGAAGCTGCAAGCTTCGCAGAAACTCCAGTGAAAAAGTCTTCGAGGGCGTCTTGTCTTTCACCGATGAAATTGATCGCTAAGTAGTGTTATTTGGCCTTTGCGAAAATGGTGAAATACCTTGGCACCGTTCCGAACAGGTTCAATTAGCGCCTATTCTTCCTACCCTCCCCTCCGCCCCCCGTCGCCCTATAACAGTTCGACGCAAAACCAGCCAACCGTTTCAAGCCGGTTAGAAGCTTGAAGCTGCAAGCTTCGCAGAAACTCCAGTGAAAAAGTCTTCGAGGGCGTCTTGTCTTTCACCGATGAAATTGATCGCTAAGTAGTGTTATTTGGCCTTTGCGAAAATGGTGAAAGCCTTGTGCGGCGACACATACACTTTTCAAAGGAAAATTCAGCAGCAATATTTCAGAATCGAACTGTGAACTTTGCATCCGACGTTAAACAATGCTCAATATGCTTTACAATCGAAGGTGGTACATATGTGCTGAAAAGCATCGGCACGTGTTGAACAAATGTCGTTTAGCAGATGTTCGCTGGTTCAAAATATCGCGTGGTGTTTAATGTAAAACCGATACACGTTTGCCGAGGGAGGTATAATGCTCTACACTAGCGTGTGGAAGGTGTTGGAGTGGGAGCCGACGCGGTTTGTGCTTTATTATATTTTTTCCGGGCACTTCGTGGTTTACATGTAATCTCTTCCCCTCCTTCCTCGCTATTTGTCGGGCCGATTCGAACAGGATTTGACTGCAGTATACACAACTGGCGAAGGTGCGCTTTTTTAAAATATTACTGGGAATGGAATGCGCTCGTTCAGGAGATATTGGTGGCCTTGTTATGGGCAATTGTTGTTGTAAAAGCTGCGCACTTTGGATAGATCATCTAATGCAATAACAATCGAAGCCATGAGCTCGCGTATGTCTGCTTCGTCTATGTATCCACAAGTGAGCTGAATTTACAACACTTATGAATGTATTGGTGTTTCTCACATTGTGACACCGCAGGCAAGAAATACGCAAGCTGGTGGCATCCAGCAGTCTCAAGCATGTGAGAGATAGAAAGGCTAAGTGATTCTCTGACACCATCACCTTTTAATACTTTGTGACACATTTTAAGCTTTGATGGAAATCTCTCTATCTCCTTGCAGAACTCTTGATAGTGTCCTATGGCTTCCACGAAAAGGGTCGATAATGTAATGCTACGTGCGACCGATGGCTATCCTACCGTGGGAAAGAAAGGGCCTTCCTTCTGGTATCAATTCAAGTCACGTGTCGTGCACGAATGCCTAATTATCAGCATCTGTTCAAATTATTTTTCAAGGTATTTTCATTGAAACATTTCGCGACAGCTATAGACGACACGCATGAAAGGAAGTACTTACCTCTCAGTGCTTCGAATACTTTGGATTTCTCATGTACAGCACACAAACATTTTAACTAAAGCTTCATTGTTGCTTACAGCGAAAATGACGGTTCTGAAGGATGTAGTAAACACAGTACACGTAAACATTTGCATTGATGACAGTTTTCCATCTTCATGTCAGCCTTTTTTTTAAGTTGGGCTTCAATCCACGGTGCGAAGTTGGTTGGTCAGGGAAGCATTGCTATCAGCTGATTCAACAGACCAATATGACGAAGCCTTGAACTGGGTCCAGCTGTGTAACCTGAGCACGACGCCATTTGCGCATAATTACGTTGCCGTTGCCGTGGCCGTCTATTGTGTTCACGCTTCCCTTCGGTAGTCCTAACTTTGCCCAATTCTAGTTTTTCGAATCCAATGTCTTCTTTGGCGAGATATCACCACCTTTTTCGTGTTGGGCATGCTTCTACTTGTTTCTGGTTTCTTTCGTGGGCCGATGGCAGAGATAGTGCAGTTTAATTATAAGTGCCTGTGCGGCCACAGGGTACTGAACACAGGGTATATGTTCATGGGACCACTGGGTATTTGGCTACTGTAATGATGGTGATACCGATAATTCTGATGTATGTAATTGTGGTGATGATGTCGATGACAATGATAAGAGACGACAAGGCTTTGTAAGGTGATTCAACCTTTCGTTCACGTAAATGAAATTTTCTCGCTCTACGGTGGCTTTCAGAACAAATTATACGATTCATACACCCCGTTGTCATCAACAACCCGCCCAGGAAGAGGTTATGCTTCCCCGACTTCAGCTAGACGTTGACTCCCCTTCCACTTTTTTGGAAGGAATACTCCATTGTTAGGTCAAGAAATTGAAACAAATATACCACCTACTTACTTACTTTCCATAAACACTTTCTTTCCACTAAACTACAGCACACATTGCAATTTAATGTAGTCGGTGAGTTGACAAGTTATATGCACTCGGAAAAAATTCTGAGGAGGCACCAGTTTCTAGACATAATGACGCATTGTACGTATTACAATGTACGTAGAACACCGCATTTCTTGCCGCAAATTTGACATCGCTTATCTCGCCGTGACATCGCCGTTAAACAGGAAACCAGTAAGCTATCGCAGGAGACGAAAGATCTGATCAAGATACGCCAATGTATGAAAGCCTCTAACCCTACAGCTAGAATAGAACTGGCAGAACTTTCTAAGTTAATCAACAAGCGTAAGACAGCGGACATAAGGAACTATAATATGGATAGAATTGAACAGGCTCTCAGGAACGGAGGAAGCCTAAAAGCAGTGAAGAAGAAACTAGGAATAGGCAAGAATCAGATGTGTGCGTTAAGAGACAAAGCCGGCAATATCGTTACTAATATGGATGAGATAGTTCAAGTGACTGAAGAGTTTTATAGAGATTTATACTGTACCAATAACACCCACGACGATAAGGTGAGAGAGAATTGTCTAGAGGAACTTGAAATCCCACAAGTAACACCGGAAGAGGTAAAGAACACCTTGGGAGCTATGCAAAGGGGGAAGGCAGCTGGGGAGGATCAGGTAACAGCAGATTTGTTGAAGGATGGTGGGAACACTGTCCTAGAAAGATTGGCCGCCCTATATACACAATGCCTCATGACCTCGAACGTACCGGAATCTTGGAAGAATGCTAACATAATCCTAATCCATAAGAAAGGGGACGCCAAAGACTTGAAAAATTATAGACCGATCAGCTTACTCTCCGTTGCCTACAAAGTATTTACTAAGGTAATCGCAAATCGAATCAGGAATACCTTAGATTTCTGTCAACCAAAGGACCAGGCAGGATTCCGTAAAGGCTACTCAACAATAGACCATATTCACGCTATCAATCAGGTGATAGAGAAATGTGCGGAATATAACCAACCCTTATATATAGCCTTCATTGATTACGAAGAAGCATTTGATTCAGTCGAAACCTCAGCAGTCATGAAGGCACTACGGAATCAGGGTGTAGATGAGCCATATGTAAAGATACCGGAAGATATCTATAGCGGTTCCACAGCCACCGTAATTCTCCACAAAAAAAGCAACAAAATCCCAATAAAGAAAGGCGTCAGACAGGGAGATACGATATCTCCAATGCTATTCACAGCATGTTTACAGGAGGTATTCAGAGACCTGGAGTGGGAAGAATTGGGGATAAAAGTTGATGGAGAATACCTTAGCAACTTGCGATTCACTGATGATATTGCCTTGCTTAGTAGTTCAGGGGACCAATTGCAATGCATGCTCACTGACCTGGAGAGGCAAAGCAGAAGGGTGGGTCTGAAACTTAATCTACAGAAAACTAAAGTAATGTTTAACAGTCTGGAGAGAGAACAGCAGTTTACGATAGGCAGCGAGGCACTGGAAGTGGTAAGGGAATACATCTACTTAGGGCAGGTAGTGACCACGGATCCGGATCATGAGACTGAAATAACCAGAAGAATAAGAATGGGCTGGGGTGCGTTTGGCAGGCATTCTCAAATCATGAACAGCAGGTTGCCACTATCCCTCAAGAGGAAAGTGTATAACAGCTGTCTTACCAGTACTCACCTACGGGGCAGAAACCTGGAGGCTTACGAAAAGGGTTCTGCTGAAATTGAGGACGACGCAGCGAGCTATGGAAAGAAGAATGATAGGTGTAACGTTAAGGGATAAGAAAAGAGCAGATTGGGTGAGGGAACAAACGCGGGTAAATGACATCTTAGTTGAAATCAAGAAAAAGAAATGGGCATGGGCCGGACATGTAATGAGGAGGGAAGATAACCGATGGTCATTAAGGGTTACGGACTGGATTCCAAGGGAAGGGAAGCGTAGTAGGGGGCGGCAGAAAGTTAGGTGGGCGGATGACATTAAGACGTTTGCAGGGACAACATGGCCACAATTAGTACATGACCGGGGTAGTTGGAGAAGTATGGGAGAGGCCTTTGCCCTGCAGTGGGCGTAACTAGGTTGATGATGATGATGATGATCTGAATATGGTGCAAGTTTGAAAACCGATTCCATGTAAGCGTGTCTTGTGTAAACACGGGCTCCACTTCACACATAGCAGATAACATGATTGCTTAGAATGTTCATTAGTAATATTTTGTTAATGAGTCAATTACGCTTTGTTAATTTTAAATCTAGGTAATGTATGCTTTTTTGGGCTAGCCAGCACGATGAGTATCATCGTGGTACCTTTTAAAAGCAATTTCTGAAAAACATGGTTAACGTTAAAATAGACTGTGTGCATAACAGGGGCTCTATTACATCCCTCTCAGGCACCGCTTTTTTTAGGTATTCTCGCGTTTTTTTGATGATCTATCTATCACAATGTCAATTTAGTTGTCCAATGGCGGTTAGAAAGATGTGTATGGAAAACATACGCTGCTACACCATACTCAAGGACTTTAAGCGCTGTCATGGCTACTATGTGCGAACGATCACCTGCTTTTGTGGAAGGCAAATGGTGCCATGTGCCACAGGCAATATTTTAAAATTTTGTAGAGTTCGAAAAGAAGAACATGTGGTAGATTGGGCTTCCGTTATTTGTTGCTAAAAGCCACGACACCACACTCGCCATGATTGGTCACCAGGCTGGCAGCGTTATAAATATCATCAAAATTAGAGCAAACAACCCTAACAAAAATATGGCCCTAAGATTGCTCCTTCGCTATTGTATAGGTGTGGCAAGAGCTCGCATAAGATGCACAATTTGCTAGTTAGTGAAGTGGTTTCGATTCGTTTTGATGAGCGCTAATCCCTATGTAGCAACACTTGCTTCCGGATTTGAACTTGCAACCTGCAGTATTTGCAACGGAAGATCTTTATATATCCGTTGCGTCAAAAAGAAATTGCACAAATATTTTATATACAAGGACCCTTTTCCAGACAATCTTCAGGGAAGCGGAGATTCCGGGGAAGTGCCAGTGACGAATGAATGCAGCCACTGGCTTGTATTTCGTCACGTTTTTGAAAGCATTATGAAAGTTGGGGACTTTCTCCTGTTAGGCCATGCGGCCACCCACGAAATTATACCCTGGTTCGGAACCCATTCTCAATGGCCTTTGCGTGATTGAGCTGCTGTTTTAAGAGCTTCAAACAAGCATTTTTAACCTCTGTCCAATTCGTCGTTGACGCGCAAGGTGTGTTACAGTTCGAAGTGTCTGCGAGCCAGGACGCCTATTTCTCTAGCTCAACTGTTTTCTCTTTACTTTTGCGTGCACCTTTGGAGAGCCGGTATGGTTCGTGGCGCGGATGCAAGTTGACGTCCCCGTGCCTCTGCCGGGAATGGCGACTTCAGCGGCGGTTGCGTCTAGGAAGCGGACTGGCCTCCAGAGCGCCACCAACGGCGATTACACCAGCGTCTACTCGCTCAGCAGTCAGGACTTCTCTGATGACGCCTTCGAGCTTGTGCGGAGCCGCAAAACGAAACGAAGACTTACCATTAGGGCATCCATGTCTTCGAGCACGCCAACGGTAGGACCAACTCAGAATACCACAGACAGTACGATTCTATTTGTACGAGAACTCGCTACCGACAACCTGAGGCGACTCAACAGACAGTCCGTATCGGTGCAACTTGAAGCGGTGGCACCAAATCAAATAACAGACGTTAGAGTCAAGACGCGAAAGAATGTGTTGGCTATCGACGTCACACATGAGACTGCGCTCAGAAATTTGACTCAAGTTACAGAACTAGGTGGCTTTAAGCTCCACTCGTACATCCCCCTGAACAGTGGTTCAACGACTGGTGTCATCTACGACGTGGACGTCTCCATCTCCGACGCTGACTTGCCGATTCTGGTGCAGCCTGCCGCTGTGGCATCACCATAACACATGTGTATCGCCTCGGCACATCCCACTGTGTGACAATTATATTCAAGGGCGAGACTCTCCCTTCGCACGCCAAGGTGGGCCACTTTATACACCCTGTGCGACCATTCATCCCAAGGCCACTGCAATGCCGCAATTGCATGAGGCTGGGACACGTGAGCGCCGTGTGCGAGAACACGAGAGTTTGCTTACGCTGCAGCGAGCCCCACGCTGCAGGCTCTTGTGCCGCCGCGGTTGTCAAATGCACCCATTGCATTGGGTCCCATGATGCTTCCTCGAAGGACTGCCCCAAAATGAAGAAGGAAAAGGCGATCTTGAAGCAGATGGCGAGAGACCATTCCTCTCGTCGGGAAGCTGTTGCGGCCATTAGAAAGCGACGCTCCCGACGCCGTCGGAGTTCAAAGAACGCTGATGCCTCTGTGAAGAGTACGCCCCACCCAACAACACCTCCTCCTCTGCCCCCTAGGCCTGGGGTAATTCAATCTAAATCTGACGAGGTCATGGCGGAGAACAATACAACTTTGTCCTCACTACTAAAGCAACAGCCAAAGCCAGAACAACAGCGGAAGCCACAACCGAAGTCCCAGCTGATGCCACAGCCGATGCCACAGCCGATGCCCCAGCCGGAGCCGGAGTCACGTCAAAGGATACAGCTGCACACAGCTGCAGTGTAGAGTGCACAGCGCGGGTTCCCGACAAATTGCCCGAAGAAGACCGGCAAGTGATTATGATGCTCCAGTCTGTGATGAATACTTCTCGAATGCTCTTAAATAACCTGCTCACTCCGTCAGCGTGAAGTGCAATGCAAGTGCCGGATGCTCTCAATTCAGTACTTGCAACTCTTGCGTAAGCATCATGGTTCATCCGCATTATTATATTCGCACTGAGGCTGGGGTTTAGCTTAAAAATATACTGCCAAGCACTGAAACGTACTGCTAACGCCCACCGGTTCCTTGGTCTTCACTTTTGACTTCAACGTGCATCACCAGCTATGAAGCAGCAAGATTAGCTTTAGACAGCGGAATGACGGCAACGGAGCAACGTATCAACGGAGCACTTGCTTTGACTTGACTGATTTCCAGGCGCTTTGCTGCGTGCACAGACAGTGTTTCCTCTATCCCGCCTTCCTCTTTCAATTCCCCCTTTCCCTTCCCCCAGTGTAGGGTAGCAAACCGGACGCTCATCTGGTTGACCTCCCTGCCTTTCCTCTCTTTGTTATCTCTCTCTGTATAAGTAGAGGCGCTAGACCCTACCTAGTCACTGCTTTAGACATGGCAGATATTCAGCGCTATTTCGTGCAAACAATAACACAGCTAGGTTATTCAATTGGCAACACAGGATTGTTTTACAGCTCGCATCGACAGTATCGGCGCCGCATTTTGTGAGTATACTGGCTTGGAAGGTATACGACATGTGCTACGTCGCGGCATTAAACATTATTACAAGAATCTCATCATGTTGAAGCAGCGCCTTTAACTCTGATATGTTCACGCACACATAAAGAAAAAGGACATACACAGGAGCTGGTTAGCAACTACTGCTTTATTGCTCGAAGACCCGCCTTTTAACAATAAAGTAGTAGTTGCAGTGCAGTGCCTGTGTATGGCTTTTTTTTTATTTATGTGTGCGTGAACGTGTCAGATTCAAGCGCGTCACTTCAATATCATGGTTCACCAGTTAGCACATCAGCATGTACTGTGCCAATAATATCATGTCAGAAGAGTTCTAGACATCTTTATGAGATCCTACATGCACGAACATCTCAACGGGCCAGTCGAGCGCCATTGAAAACGCTAATGTGTAAATAGGCAGCATAACAGTGCAGTGTTATGCCGCAGCTTCTTTCCCGGCTTGCTTCCCCTCCAGCGGGCCATTTTCACATGATGTCACCAAGAACACCACGCCAAGAACCATCGATATCTCTAACGGTAGGCAATGAGGCCAGTTATGTTTTCAAAGTCCGAATAACATTAAACAATGACTAGCTTGAACCCTCCAATTTCACGGTGTCTCTCATAGACGATGTGTTGCTTTGGGTTCTTAAACACAATCAATTCACTGATGAGTAATTAGCAACGCTTTGTTAAAATTTAGTTTATTGTTTAGATTTTGATATATCTAGTCGTCATCTCTATTGGCTGGACATGTTTGTCTTCTTAACGTTATAATGCAGAATTGGTGCGTCTGTGACCGGCGATTAACCAGAATGTTCAAAGAAAAAAATAAGTGGGCATCCTACACACGTACCAAAAAGAAAATTGAGTATAAAATGCGAATTTTAGTAGCAAATAGACGTTATGATTTTCCGCGTAAAAACTTTCCGTGCATTCTTTTCTTAACACTGTCGTCACGTGCGTTATGAAAAGAGTTCACAAAAGTAGTAAAATTTACCGAACCATTAAGCCATAAATATCTATTGTAACCGGCTGGAACTAGTACATTTGCCGTGCCGGAGCTAAACCTGAACACAACCAAAGTTTTTCAATGGCAATCCGAAATTGAAGGAGTTTAAGCTGGACGCGCTGGACAGCATGGTAAAATCTTTTAGTATCAAAAAAAAGGAAAGTCGCACTGTCGTCCGAAAAGCGAAGCTTCGAGTTCGATAGCAAATTATTAGACAGCTATACAAAGTAAGGCAGCAGTTTTATCGGCCGTCTGTACTTTTAAACATCGCGACATAACTAAATTAACAAGCAGAGTGCCAGTCGCGCACAGGTGTATATATATATATATATATATATATATATATATATATATATATATTGACACGTGTACTTATATTTAACGGGCAACCACGTTTCGCCGCCTAACAAATGTTATCGCACAGCGCGGGACGCCTCTGCATGTATCCGAAGTTTCTGGAAAGTTATCGATGCTTCTATCCGCTGTCTGTTGTCGCCGAAGCTTGTATTACCTGATTTCATCGCGTGACTCGAATGTTGTAAACTTTGTGGAAGGCATGCGGGTCCCAACGATTAGTCTGGAACATTCGACGACTGTTGTATACAAGCCGACGCGCTTGACCCGCTGATCAGATTTTCGACGATCGCCGAGCGTGTTCGCCACTATCGTTGTGCTATAAGTGTAGCCTGTTTTGTGGGCACAGGTTCGCCCAATAAAAGTTAGTTTTGTCGTTCACAGTATTGCTACTGTGTTATTGAACGTCACCACCGCGTGACATCTGGTGGAGGTGCTTTACGTTCATGTACCGCACGCCCCCGACAAGCCGTAATTCAAGCCCGGACCGCAAAGACAACACCAGCGCCGTCCCGGAACATCGAGCAAGCCGCCGGCTACAGCAGCTGCCCCCGGAACACGGAATTCTACCAGAGACGACCAAGAAGAGCGTCAGAGAAGTTCGTCCAGAGACAACCAAGAAGACAGCCCCAATGGCAGCCGGAGCAGCCCCAATAGTTCTGCAGCAGCCCAGGGAGCCACCGACGTTCCGCGGTTCCACATTTGAGGACCCGGAAAGCTGGCTGGAGACGCATGAGAGGGTCGCTAAGTTTAACAGTTGGGACAGCGACGACAAGCTGCGGCATGTCTATTTCGCATTGGAAGACGCCGCCAGGAAGTGGTTCGAGAATCGGGAAGCCACCTTAACGACGTGGGACCTGTTCCGAAGCGGCTTCTTGCACACGTTTACAAGCGTCGTGCGAAAAGAGCGAGCCCAAGCTCTACTAGAAACCAGAGTGCAGCTGCCAAACGAGATGATCGCGATCTTCACGGAGGAGATGGCCCGTCTTTTCCGGCACGCCGACCCGGAAATGTCGGAGGAGAAAAAAGTTCGCTTCCTGATGCGCGGCGTCAAGCAAGACCTTTTCGCCGGACTTATTCGTAACCCACCGAAGACTGTGGCTGAGTTTTCTGCAGAGGCATCGATGATCGAGAAAACTCTGTATATGCGCACCCGGCAATATAACCGCCAGGGGCACACGCCGCAGTATGCCATCCAAGGACTGGGTTCGGACGACCTTCAAGAGACCATCAGGGCCATTGTGCGCGAAGAACTGCGCAAGGTCCTGCCTTCGTCGCAGCCTCAAGTAGCTTTGATAGCTGACATCGTGAAAGATGAGGTTCAGCGATCGCTTGGGGTTCCTGAGGTGCAACCTCAATTACCGCAGCCCCAGCCAGAAGCGATGACCTACGCCGCCGTCGCACGCCGTCAAGGTCCCCCTCCGCGACCACGCCAGGGCCCTGCAACGACGCAATTCCGTCGTCCGCCGCCGCCGCCGCCAGCACGCCCACCCGTCGCCCAGCGCACCTTCGCGAGGAAGACGGACATTTGGCGAGCCCCCGACCACCGTCCGCTCTGCTATCACTGCGGAGAAGCCGGCCATGTGTATCGCCGATGCCCATACCGGGAGACGGGACTGCGAGGTTTCGCCGTCAATGCTCCGCGCCCGCAGCGAGGTGAACGCCCTCGCGATATCGCCGACTACCTCGCCGCTACTCAGTGGAGCTCTCGATGACCGTCGCGTTCGCCATCACCAGGCCGCTACCTGTCGCCGCAGCGCCGACCATACACTGGCCCAGCCCGGGGCCGGTCAGCGAGCCCCTATCCGGAAAACTAAAAGCAGCAACCGATGGAGGTGCGGTTGCTGTTCGTCGAACTGACGAAGATCCTCCGCCGCCGACGAAGACGACGAAGAAACCATCTCGACGACCTAATGACGACACGCCGCCGTCCCGACGAAGTCAGGAAGCCAAGACTACACCGACAAAAGACGACTTGACGACGCGACGTTCCAGCTTCAGTTCAACACGACGCAGCCGTGATCCGACACCGAGACCTAACTGCAACGCAAGACTAAGAACCACCGACCTCGACGTCCTTCTCGACGGCCACGCAGTCACCGCCTTAGTAGACACAGGAGCCGATTACTCCGTCATGAGTGGACCCATCGCCGCCCAGTTGAGGAAAGTTAAGACTGCATGGGAAGGCCCTCAAATTCGGACCGCTGGAGGACACCTGATTACGCCGACGGGATCTGCACGGCAAGAATTACTGTTCATGACCGGACTTACCCTGCCACCTTCGTTGTCCTCCAACAGTGTTCACGAGACGTCATTCTCGGCATGGACTTCCTGAATCAACATGGCGCAGTCATCGACCTGAAGTCGAAATCGATAACGCTGTCACATGATCAAGCGATACCGCCGGAGAGCTGTCGTAGTCACCACGCCTTGAGTGTGCTCGAAGAGTGCGCGTCGACTACCGCAGGCTTAATTCCATCACTAAGGATCAAATTTATCCGATCCCTAACATCGAGGAGCGCCTTGAGAGAGTGAGTAGCGCTCAGTTTATTTCCACCCTAGATCTTGTCAGGGGTTATTGGCAGGTTCCACTTACAGAAGAGGCTAGTAGGTATGCGGCGTTCATTTCACCAATGGGGACATTCCGTCCTAAAGTTTTGAGTTTTGGTTTGAAGAACGCGCCATACTGCTTTTCAAGCCTCATGGATAAAGTGTTGCGGGGACAGCAAGAATTCGCTTTACCGTATCTAGACGACGTAGCGATATTCTCCGCATCCTGGCCGGAACATATGGCGCACTTGCGGGCAGTGCTAACCCGCCTGCGCGATGCGGGCTTGACAGTCAAGGCTCCCAAGTGCCAGTTAGCACAGGCCGAGGTTGTCTACCTCGGACACGTGATTGGTCGGGGTCGTCGCCGCCCCTCTGAAATAAAGGTGGCCGCTGTGCGAGACTTCCCGCAACCGCGCACGAAGACCGATATTCGGTCGTTCTTAGGTGTCGCCGGCTACTATCAGAGGTACATCCCCAGGTACTCTGATATCGCGGCTCCCTTGACGGATGCTCTAAGAAAGACAGAGCCGCAAACAGTCGTCTGGGATGAGACGAAGGAAAGAGCTTTTAGCGCCCTAAAGAGCGCCCTAACAAGCCAGCCTGTGCTACGATCGCCCGACTACACAAAAGGGTTCGTTGTTCAGTGTGATGCTAGTGAGCGAGGCATGGGCGTTGTACTGTGCCAACGGGAAAATGGAGAGGTAGAACACCCCGTCCTGTATGCTAGTCGTAAGCTGACCAGTCGTGAGCAGGCGTATAGCGCCACCGAGAAAGAGTGTGCGTGTATCGTGTGGGCCGTTCAGAAATTGTCATGTTACCTAGCCGGCTCGAGGTTTATCATTGAGACGGATCACTGCCCTCTCCAATGGCTGCAGACCATCTCTCCCAAAAATGGCCGCCTCCTGCGCTGGAGCCTCGCTTTGCAACAATATTCCTTTGAGGTGCGTTACAAAAAGGGGAGTCTCAACGGTAACGCCGATGGCTTAAGTCGAAGCCCCTAACGTGGGAATCAGCCTCAAAATTGCTTGTTACTGATGTTTTTCTTCCTGAGGCAGGATTTTTAACCTATTGCTTTTGTGTAGTGTTTCAAAGTGATGATGTGCTTTTTAGTGCAATTTTTTCGATTTGTGGACGCGTTCTGAGTGCTGCTAAACTACTGTAAGGAACTAGGCAGCAGTATAAAAGGGGAAAGAGCCTGGCAGGGCTTAGTGAGGGTTGTGCCGTGCTTGCTGACTGAGCGGTTGACTTTTGGCGTGGTTCTAACGCTTGCCGGAAACGAGAACAAAAATGTCAACTCTCCCGAAGTCACTTTGCAGTGTCCTGTGTGCACCTGAACGTGAGAACGAGGCCTTCTCTGTGCACTGCGCTCAAGAAACGCCAAAGGACGCCCGACTTCGGTTATGAGCATCATCGAGCGACATCCCTCCGGACAGCGGATGCAGTCCCCTGACCATCGGGATCTCCTTCCCCCGGCGGGGCGGTCTGTTACGTTTCGCCTACAACGCGCGGTAATGCCGGCGCGGATGCAACGGACGCCGGGGCTTTGTTCAAAGCGGCGGACATTTTGGCCCGTCCGACGCCGCCGCGACGCCTACCCGCCAAGCGTGTCCAGGCGTGTTTCAGTGCCACGTGTCTTCGTGTGTGCGTGTGTGTGTGTGTGCCCTCGCTTGTCAAAGCGCGGCAGCCGGGGAGCGGAGTTCCCCGAATGAGGAGCCTGGACGTCTCTCGGCTCAACTGTTCGCGCCGTCGTGTGGGTGAGGGTTGGCGATGCGTCACTACACTCGGTTCAGCAGGTCTCTCGGCCCGACAGTTCGCGCCGTCGTGGGCTCATGCTCCGCCGTCCCGTGACCTTCATCCCGTGACCTTCCCTCCTTCCCTTTTGGACCGCGACGCCGGGAGTATAAGAGCAGCTGCCCCCGGACGCCAGGAAAGAGAGGCTCCGATTTGTACTGTTGAGTTACGTGCTCTCCCGTCTCTCCACTCCGGTCGAACTGACCGGCCGCTCTTTTGCTATGTTAGAATAAACAAGTTGTTCTGTTACCAGTCTTCTCATGCTTTGCCGGGACCTTCGGATGCTTCCAGTGCCCCAGGCCGCCAGGCCAACGCTACCCTTGGGGCTTGCGACCCATTGGCAATAACGGGCGTCAACACCGAGTCCCCAACAACTCGTGCCAGCGGTACGATTACAACAGCCCCGACCCACAGAAGACAGCTGCCATCGCAAAGTTCCCGCAGCCAACCGACAAGAAGGCAGTGCGCAGATTCCTTGGCATGTGTGCCTACTATAGGCGCTTTGTCAAGGGCTTCTCACGCATCGCGGAGCCGCTAACACATCTAACCAAATGTGATGTCGCGTTCAAGTGGGAAACGCCGCAGGCCAAGGCATTTCAAGAACTCAAACGACGCATGCATTCGCCGCCGGTACTTGCACACTTCGACGAGGACGCCGATACCGAAATCCACTGACGACAGTAGCCTAGGCCTCGGTGCCGTCCTAGTCCAGAGGAAAGAAGAACTTGAAAGGGTGATATCGTATGCTAGCCGGTCGCTTTCAAAAGCGGAAAGCAACTATTCTACGACTGAAAAGGAATGCCTCGCCATCATTTGGGCTATAGCTAAATTCCGCCCTTACCTCTATGGCAGGCCATTCAAAGTCGTCAGTGACCATCACACATTGTGTTGGCTAGCTAACTTAAAGGACCCTTCAGGACGGCTGGCGCGGTGGAGCCTCAGACTACAAGAATATGACGTCACGGTAATATACAAGTCCGGAAGAAAACACTCCGACGCCGACTGCTTATCGCGCGCCCCCATCGATCCCCCGCCGCAAGACGACGAGGACGACGACGCCTTCCTTGGGATAATAAGCGCGGAAGACTTCACTAAACAGCAACGAGCAGACCCGGAGCTAAAAGGCCTCGTCGAGTAGTTGGAAGGGAACAGCGACGTTGTCCCTAGGGCATTTAAGCGCGGGTTGTCGTCGTTCACGCTACAAAACAACCTGCTCGTGAAGAAGAACTTCTCACCAGTCCGCGCCAGCTACCTTCTTGTTGTACCGTCAGCGCTGCGTCCAGAAATACTGCACGCCCTACACGACGATCCAACCGCTGGGCACCTCGGGTTCTCCCGGACGCTGTCGAGAATACAGGAAAGGTGTTACTAGCCGCGTCTGACCGCCGAAGTCACCCGTTACGTCAAGACATGCCGAGACTGTCAACGACGCAAGACACCACCGACAAGGCCAGCAGGATTACTACAGCCGATCGAACCTCCTCGCCGACCATTCCAGCAGATTGGGATGTATTTGTTGGGGCCGTTTCCGATATCAACATCCGGGAATAAGTGGATCGTCGTGGCGACGGACTATCTCACCCGCTTTGCTGAAACTAAAGCTCTACCAAAAGGCAGCGCAGCCGAAGTGGTGAAATTTTTCGTCGAGAACATCCTGCTGCGACATGGTGCCCCAGAAGTCCTCATCACCGACAGAGGAACGGCTTTTACAGCAGAGCTCACCCAAGCCATTCTGCAGTACAGCCAGACAAGCCACAGGAGGACAACTGCCTACCATCCGCAGACGAATGGTCTCACGGGGCGCCTGAACAAGACCCTCGCCGACATGCTAGCAATGTACGTCGACGTCGAGCACAAGACGTGGGACGTGGTCCTGCCGTACGTAACCTTTGCGTACAACACGGCGGTGCAAGAAAGAACACAGATCGCGCCGTTTAAGCTGGTTTACGGCAGGAACCCGACGACGACGCTTGACGCCATGCTGCCGCACGTAACTGACGAAGAGAATGTTGACGTCGCTAGCTACCTCCAGCGCGCTGAAGAAGCCCGACAGCTCGCCCGCCTGCGAATCAAGAGCCAGCAGAGGACCGACAGCCGACACTACAACCTCCGACGACGCTTCGTCGAGTACCAGCCCGGTGACCGTGTTTGGGTTTGGACCCCTATACGCAGACGAGGACTGAGCGAGAAGCTCTTGTGTCGCTATTTCGGACCGTACAAGATCATCCGACGTATTGGCGCCCTGGACTATGAGGTCGTGCCAGACGGCATTTCGCTGTCACAGCGGCGCCGCTCACGACCTGAAATTGTCCACGTTGTGCGACTCAAGCCGTACCACCAGCGTTGACGAACTTTGGGACTTCGCGTAACTGACCTTGGGACTTGATTTCTTTTCGTTGTTTTGTTACTGATGTTTAATAAGTGTCCTTTTGTGTTTCGTTCCCTTATATTTGTAGCATCGGGACGATGCTTTTTTTAAGAGGGGGGTATCGACACGTGTACTTATATTTAACGGGCAACCACGTTTCGCCGCCTAACAAATGTTAGCGCACAGCGCGGGACGCGTCTGCATGTATCCGAAGTTTCTGGAAAGTTATCGATGCTTCTATCCGCTGTCTGTTATCGCCGAACCTTGTATTATCTGATTTCATCGCGTGACTCGAATGTTGTAGAACTTTGTGGAAGGCATGCGGGTCCCAACGATTAGTCTGGCACATTCGACGACTGTTGTATAAAAGCCGACGCGCTTGACCCGCTGATCAGATTTTCGACGATCGCCGAGCGTGTTCGCCACTGTCGTTGTGCTATAAGTGTAGCCTGTTTTGTGGGCACAGGTTCGCCCAATAAAAGTTAGTTTTGTCGTTCACAGTATTGCTACTGTGTTATTGAACGTCACCACCACGTGACAATATATATATATATATATATATATATATATATATATATAATCAACACATCTCACTCGATGAACGCGGAAACTCGCTGTCAAAACGCTGGACTGAAGAAGCGCGGCAGCAGCAGTGAGCGAATTGATCTGCGTTCTGCCTTTCTCTTCACCGTGAACTAAGTGCACAGCCCATATGGAGCTACCGGCACTCGGCGCACTTTCTCCACATCGCAGATCGTTTACTAGATAGGGCGCCTGCGCGATTGTGCCGCACGTAGCCGCCGCGCGAGTAAAACTCCCCCCCGGTGCCTTGCGTGCGACGGAAGACGGCGTGCTTCTTCGCTGCTTTCCTCCATTGCGCGCGCGAGAATGAGCCGCGATCATCGGCTGACACTCGCAAGCTTTCACTCGCACATACAGCATAGGACGCGCTGCGACGATGTTATCGTGCTTCGACTTTATATGGAACATCACAGCGACGGCAGAAATGCGCCTGGACTGTCCATAAAATTGCTATCGCAATGAAATGTCGCAGCTGAGACCCCTTTTACATTTGTATATTACCGCGAATAGACATTTTGCTTTTATGTGTGCGCCCCAAGATATCGTGTCCGTGTTCCAGTATTGAACCTTTCTCCCGAAGGAGGAGGCTTATGTAGTCAGGCGAACACGAGCTTCTGGACCTTGTTTCGCACATAGGTTCTTTATGTTTGCTCACGTTCCTTAATGTTGCGGTTCCGATTATGCTAGTATGCATTAGCAGTAGCAACGCTAGATGCACATATTGAAGAATGCCGTAGCGTAACAGACTTTCGCATAAGCACTTCATTATCATCGTCATCATTATAATCATCATTACCAACATAACTTCTTTCATTTCCGGTCCCCATTCCATGGTTCCGAGCAGAAAGACAAAACGTAAGTCAGGCACACCTTTCTGCTTTTATGTAAGTAGTTTCTCTTTTACGTTTATACATGTAAGATAACGAAACAAACATTAATATGCTTACTACTGCTGCTACAGAAGTTTCAGAGCATCGCCATTTCGGTTATCGTATCGGTTATGGGTATCAGTTATCGGAGTGTAGGTGTGGTAACTGGCCCATTGCAATGTTGAAACGCCGAGATAGTACAGATGTACTACAAAAACCAACAGGGTAGGTTCACATAATTTTGCGTTGTTTTAGTTGTGATCGCGCCACCTCAAACGTGAACACTTTCAAGATATGGAGTCTACTTTTGATTTCACGTACGCACCTCTTTTCGGCACTAAAGCACATTGAGGTGTCAGCCGCGGAATGATGAAAATTTACTTCACTCTCTCTATGTATTTTATGCGCATTCACGCGTTTATTGAAGACTCGAATATACGAGGGTGTATCAGAAAGTCTTTGCCCAGGCTTTTTTTATCCAAATGATGGCTGTGAATACGAAGTCAACATATCCATTGCGAGCGGTGGATCTTTCTTGCAACGGCGTTCCTTATCTACCGGTAGCTCCACGGCACGGCGCTGCTGTCAGCTTTTGAAGATGGCAGTTGTGCCTCACGCATTCACCGCACACAAGGAAGTGTGATTCGTCTTCTTTTTTTTTTTTTGAGCAAGGGACGAACACCCATCGAAATCCAAAGGGAAATACAGCTCACGTATGGGGAAAGGTGTCTCGCTTTGAGAAGTGTGATGTGATGGTGTAGTGAGTTCGTAAAGACCATGAAGGCTTGCATGACAATGAGCGTTCGGGGAGGCCGCGTGCGTCGCTGGGTGACTACATTTTCCGCGAGAATTCAATGCTGAAAGCAATCTTCTTCTTCTTCTTGAAGTGGAGGCACCGCAAGAAGATTTCCCGGTAGCTTGGCATTTCGTATCGGAGTGTTTACGACATCGTTCACGGGTCCGCAGGGTACCGGAAGGTTTCATGTCGGTGAGTTTCTAAGGACCTCGATGACATGGTGCTTCATGAGCGAATAATTCCTTCACTCAATCATCTGCAACGGTATACCTAGGAGGGTGACTGTTTCCTCGACCGCATTGTTTCTGGCGATGACACGTGGATACCGCAATTCACGCTGGAGTCAAAGCAACAGGACATGGTGTGGAAACATCCGGATTCGCCTGTGACAAAAATTCTGTTCAGTGACATCTGTTGCGAAAGTGATGTTAACGGTCTTCTGGGATCGCCGAGGACGACTCTTGCTGGATTTCATGCCACAAGGTGCAACCATCAGTGCCGTCAGTTATTGTTCCACACTGTCACGTCTGCTGGTTGCCATTAGGTGAAAACGCCGAGGGATTCCCGATGTGGACAATGCAGTTATCCTCCACGACAATGCGAGGCCACATGTACGAGTTTGACTTTATTTCCCACCACAAGTACAGGGCATGTACGAGATGTGATGAGGAAGACAGGATAAAAGCTGCATCAAATGCAGGTTGACTGGCCCCGTCTCCCCTCACAACATAGCAACAGGCACGAGAGTTGGAAGCATGGCACACATAAAATGGAAAGAATTACAAAGAGCAACAATTTTATATTGGAAAGAATATGCATAAGCGCACAAGCAATAAACAGTGAACAATATCTCTCTTCAAGTACAGTCAGACCATACAGTATTTAGTGACTAATTTAAAATAATCTCTTCTTGGCTAGAACGTGCAGCTGCCCTTCGGTCAGCTTATATTTGTATAGTGTCATTGGCAGGCTGTTCTTCAACCTCTGAAGAATGTAGTTGCTACGCGGTCGTGGAACATGCCAATGTTCATGATGGCGGGTGAAACGAGATGGCGTATTGAATTGCAAGTTGTACACAGCCGGCTGTGTTCTATTTTAATGAATTTATGATTTCATGGATGATAACTATTGAAAGTCATACTGGGTAGAAAGTTTCGTTATCTTGAACTTTCAGAAAAGATTGGAAGTTTGGGCATTGTATGGGGAGATCGCAATTGCTTGTACGGCATATTACTGTAATGTAACTAGCCTACTAATCGACTTCTTGGTGCAATTACCTCAGACCAAGTGACAATGTTGCAAAAGAGAAAAGTGTGTTATAGACCATTAGCTTTTGAGGGACAGGTAAAAAGTGTTCAACGTTTCTCATTATGCGTAGTCTTTTGGACATTTTAGCTTGTATATTGTCTGTGCGAGAATCCCGTAGAATATTTTCATTAAAAACGGTACTCACTGTTTTTGTAGGGGAGAAAAATTCTATTTCAGATCATTGCGCGTAAGTGGATTAAGGCGAACATTTATTTGCTGAGATTAAAAAAGAATTGCTTTTGATTTTGAAGAGTTTATCTGTACACTATTAGCGCTTGACTTCTAATGAAGACTGAAAAATACATACTTTGTGCCATGTACAGAAAACTGCTCAGAAGTTACCTTGGCAGCCGTGAAAATCTGGTCTGATATTCTGGTTATGTGTCCGACGAATTTGTCTCATTATCGGGAGTGCCTGAAGACTCCAACCTAGGGCCTTTGTTTTTTTTTTTTTTTGTATCAATGATTTGCCGCTACACGTTATCAACTCGAAGGCTTTGTTCTTTGCAGATGGTTTAAAATTATTCTGCAAGATTGAGAACTTAGAGGATTGCTGCGGTTTGCAAGCTGACAATGGCAACATCGAGAAATAGTGCTTGATAAATAGGCTTAAATTGAAAATTAGGAAAACTTCTGTTTTGTCTCTTACTGGAAAGCACGACACAGTTACGTTTAACTGTACTCTTCTTAGCGGAAAAATACATCTTGTGCCCATGTGCGAGGCATTGGTGTTATTGTTGACTCCAAGGTAGAATTCCGATTGCATGTATCTTCAATTGTCTTGCGCGCATTGAGACATATTGGTAATATTTCTAGTTTAATAAGAAAATTTCACGATACGAGTGTATGCGCATTCTTTCCTGTGCTCCCGTGAGACCACGCCTCGAGCTCGCGTCAGTAGCCTGGAATGACGTCTCCGTTAGCTATTCCAATTGAATCGAAAACTTTTAGCACAAGTTCGTACGCATACTGTATGATAAGCATATTGGTCGCCGTCGTTTTTATAACCATGAATCTCTCCTAGCAGACGTTAGTATGTCTACTCTTCAAATCAGGCGACATGTGCGTAACATGCAGTCCCTCCACAAAATTGTGAGTGGCTTCATTTAGTGTGACCAGTTATTGACGTCACTGCTAACTAGCGTGCCTCATCCAAAAGCCGCCAATTGTGATACTGTCACGTGGTGGTGACGTTAAGAACACAGTAGCAATACTGTGAAAGGCAAAACTAGATTTTATTGGGCGAACCTGTGCCCACAAAACAGGCTACACTTATAGCACAACGAAAGCAGCGAACACAGTCGGCGATCGTCGGAAATCTGATCAGCGAGGCAAGCGCGTCGGCTTTTATACAGCAGGCGTCGAATGTTCCAGACTAATCGCTCGGACCCGCGCGCCTTCCACAATGTTCTACACCATTCGCGTCACACGATGAAATCAGATAACACAACGTTCGGCGACAACAGACAGCCGGGTAGAAGCATCGATAACTTTCCAGAAACTTCGGATACATGCAGGCGCGCCCCACGCTGTGCGATTACATTTGTTAGGTGGCGAAACGTGGTCGCCAGATAAGTACACGTGTCAATACCCCCCTCTTAAAAAGCATCGACCCGATGCTGCAAACAAACGAAGTTAATAAACAAAAGCACTCGTAGCAAAGAAAAGAACAAAAATGACGAAGTTCGTCAGCGTCCGTAAAAGGGTTTAAGGCGCACCACGTGGACCACTTCAGATCGTGCGCGGCGCCGCTGTGAATGCGAAATGCCGTCTGGCACGACCTCATAATCCAGAGCGCCAATACGTCGGATGACATTGTAGGGTCCGAAATAGCGTCGGAGTAGCTTCTCACTGAGTCCTCGTCGGCGTATCGGGGTCCAGACCCAAACACGGTCGCCAGGCTGGTACTCGACGAAGCGTCGTCGGAGGTTGTAGTGTCGGCTGTCGGTCCTCTGCTGACTCTTGATTCGCAGGCGGGCGAGCTGTCGGGCTTCTTCGGCGCGCTGGAGACAGCTAGCGACGTCAACATTCTCTTCGTCAGTTACGTGCGGCAGCATGGCGTCAAGCGTCGTCGTCGGGTTCCTGCCGTAGACCAGCTTGAACGGCGTGATCTGTGTTGTTTCTTGCACCGCCGTGTTGTACGCAAAGGTTACGTACGGCAGGACCGCGTCCCACGTCTTGTGTTCGACGTCGACGTACATTGCTAGCATGTCGGCGAGGGTCTTGTTCAGGCGCTCCGTGAGACCATTCGTCTGCGGATGGTAGGCAGTTGTCCTCCTGTGGCCTGTCTGGCTGTACTGCAGAATGGCTTGGGTGAGCTCTGCTGTAAAAGCCGTTCCTCTGTCGGTGATGAGGACTTCTGGGGCACCATGTCGCAGCAGGATGTTTTCGACGAAAAATTTCGCCACTTCGGCTGCGCTGCCTTTTGGTAGAGCTTTAGTTTCAGCAAAGCGGGTGAGATAGTCCGTCGCCACGACGATCCACTTATTCCCGGATGTTGACATCGGAAACGGCCCCAACAAATACATCCCAATCTGCTGGAATGGTCGGCGAGGAGGTTCGATCGGCTGTAGTAATCCAGCTGGCCTTGTCGGTGGTGTCTTGCGTCGTTGACAATCTCGGCATGTCTTGACGTTACGGGCGACGTCGGCGGTCAGACGCGGCCAGTAATACCTTTCCTGTATTCTCGACAGCGTACGGGAGAATCCGAGGTGCCCAGCGGTTGGATCGTCGTGTAGGGCGTGCAGTATCTCTGGACGCAGCGCTGACGGTACAACAAGGAGGTAGCTGGCGCGGACTGGTGAGAAGTTCTTCTTCACGAGTAGGTTGTTTTGAAGCGTGAACGAAGATAATCCACGCTTAAATGCCCTAGGGACAACGTCGGTGTGCCCTTCATAATACTCGACTAGGGCTTTTAGCTCCGGGTCCCCTCGTTGTTGTTCGGCGAAGTCTTCCGCGCTTGTTATGCCAAGGAAGGCGTCGTCATCCTCGTCATCTTGCGGCGGTGGGTCAATGGGGGCGCGGGATAGGCAATCGGCATCTGAATGTTTTCTTCCGGACTTGTATGTTACAGTGATGTCGTATTCTTGTAGTCTGAGGCTCCACCGCGCCAGCCGTCCTGAAGGGTCCTTTAAGTTAGCTAGCCAACACAACGCGTGATGGTCGCTGACCACTTTGAATGGCCTGCCATAGAGGTAAGGGCGAAATTTCGCTGTAGCCCAAACGATGGCGAGGCATTCCTTTTCGGTTGTAGAATAATTGCCTTCCGCTTTTGACAACGACCGGCTAGCGTAAGCTATCACGTGTTCATGTCCATCTTTTCTCTGGACTAGGACGGCACCGAGGCCTAGGCTACTGGCGTCAGTGTGTATTTCGGTATCGGCGTGCTCGTCGAAGTGCGCAAGTACGGGCGGCGACTGCATGCGTCGTTTGAGTTCTTGAAATGCGCCGGCCTGCGGCGTTTCCCACTTGAACTCGACGTCACATTTAGTTAGCTTTGTCAGCGGCTCAGCGATGCGTGAAAAGTCCTTGACAAAGCGCCTATAGTAGGCACACATGCCAAGGAATCTGCGCACTGCCTTCTTGTCGGTTGGCTGCGGGAACTTTGCGATGGCAGCTACCGACTAAACCGCGTTGATAAATTATACGAACACAGATTACTAGAAACGATTTACTTCTCATCTGAATATGTTAAGAATTATTTTGCATCCCTTGCTCAGCTAGAACTCTGCACTCACACGAAACATACTACACGAAACCCCGAGGTGTGGAAGGTACCATGGTTCCGAAACAATTACAGCCTACAGTCCTTAACACATAATATACCGACTGTACTAAACAAATATAAGCACACAGCTACACTAAATAAAAATGGTTTGCGTGACTACTTTCTTTCTTTATAGTGGCACTTTAGTACATTTGCATTCAAGTGTAAAATGTCATCTTCATGCATACGTGCGAAATTGTAATGTTTGTTGTGTATAAAGATTTCAGTGTATATATCATGTGAGTGCTACTGCCATGTAAGGGACCCTGGGCCTCCGTCAAGCTGCTGCGACAGCTTTTTGCCCAGGTGTCCCTCCAGTTCCTTTTGTTTCTGGTAAATAAAATTGATTGATTGATTGATTGATTCTGTGGGTCGGGGCGTACTCCTGATTTGCTGATCACGTGGCCTAGGAACAAAAGCTCATCGTAAGCGAAACGGCACTTTCCCGGCTTCAGAGTGAGCCCTGATAACTTGATGGCTTCTAACACTGTCGAGAGCCGCCTAAGGTGATCGTCGAAATTTCCGGCGAAGACAACGACGTCATCCAGGTAAACAAGGCACGTCTGCCACTTCAGTCCGGCTAACACCGTGTCCATGACGCGCTGAAACGTTGCAGGCGCCGAGCACAGTCCGAATGGCATGACCTTGAACTCGTAGAGGCCGTCTGGCGTGATGAAGGCAGTCTTTTCGCGATCTCTCTCGTCGACTTCTATTTGCCAGTAGCCAGACTTGAGGTCCATCGACGAGAAGTATTTAGCGTTGCAGAGCCGATCCAATGCGTCGTCTATCCGTGGAAGGGGGTACACATCCTTCTTCGTGATCTTGTTCAGTCGACGATAATCGACGCAGAAGCGTAGGGTTCCGTCCTTTTTCTTTACCAGGACTACAGGAGAGGCCCACGGGCTTTTCGACGGCTGGATGATGTCGTCGCGCAGCATTTCGTCGACTTGTCGTCTTATAGCTTCGCGTTCTCGCGTCGAAACTCGGTAAGGGCTCTGGCGTAGTGGTCGAGCGCACTCTTCGGTTATTATGCGATGCTTTGCGACTGGTGTTTGTCGAATCCTCGATGACGTCGAAAAGCAGTCTTTGTATCGTCGAAGCAGACTTCTGAGCTGTTGCTGCTTAATCACAGGGAGACTTGGATTTATGTCGAAGTCTGGCTCGGGAACTACGGTCGTCGGGGTAGCTGCAACAGAATCCGAGAGGACAAAGGCATCGCTGGTTTCCTGAATTTCCTCGATGTATGCGATCGTCGTGCCCTTGTTGATGTGCTTGAACTCCTTGCTGAAGTTTGTCAGCAACACTTTCGTGTTTCCTCCGTGGAGTCGAGCGATCCCTCTTGCGACGCAAATTTCACGGTCGAGCAGTAGATGTTGGTCGCCTTCGATGACGCCTTCTACGTCAGCGGGTGTTTCGGTGCCGACCGAAATAACGATGCTGCAGCGAGGCGGGATGCTCACTTGATCTTCGAGCACACTCAAGGCGTGGTGACTACGAGGGCTCTCCGACGGTATCGCTTGATCTTCCGACAGCGTTACTGACTGCGACTTCAGGTCGATGATTGCGCCGTGTTGGTTCAGGAAGTCCATGCCGAGAATGACGTCTCGTGAACACTGTTGCAGGATAACGAAGGTGGCAGGATAAGTCCGGTCATGAATGGTTATTCTTGCCGTGCAGATTCCAGTCGGCGTGATGAGGTGTCCTCCAGCGGTCCGAATTTGAGGGCCTTCCCATGCGGTCTTAACTTTCTTCAACTGGGCGGCGATGTGTCCACTCATTACGGAGTAATCAGCCCCTGTTGTCCACTAAGGCGGTAACTGCGTGGCCGTCCAGAAGCACCTCGAGGTCGGTGGTTCTTTGTCTGGCGTTGCAGTTAGGTCTTGGCGTCGGATCACGGCTGCGTCGCGTTGACCTGTGGCTGGTATGTGACGTCGTCAGGTCGTCTTTCGTCGTCGCATTCTTTCTTTCCAGACTTCGTCGGGACGGCGGCGTGTCGTTATGTTGTCGAGGTAGTTTCTTCGGCGTCTTCGTCGGCGGCGGAGGGTCTTCGTCAGTTCGACGGACAGCAACCGCACCTCCATCGGTTGCTGCTTTTAGTTTTCCGGATATGGGCTTGCTGACCGGCCCCGGGCTGGGCCAGTGAATGGTCGGCGCTGCGGCGACAGGTAGCGGCCTGGTGATGGCGAACGCGACGGTCGTCGAGAGCTCCACTGAGTAGCCGCGAGGTAGTCAGCGATATCGCGAGGGCGTTCACCTTGCTGCGGGCGCGGAGCATTGACGGCGAAACCTCGCAGTCCCATCTCCCGGTATGGACATCGTCGGTAGACGTGACCCGCTTCCCCGCAGTGGTAGCACAGCGGGCGGTGGTCAGGAGCGCGCCATACGTCTGTCTTCCTCGGGTAGCTGCGCTGGGCGACGGGTGGGCGTGCTGTCGGCGGGGGTGGTCGACGGAATTGCGGCGTTACAGGGCGCTGTCGCTGTCGCGGAGGAGGACCTTGACGGCGTGCGACGGCGGCGTAGGTCATCGCTTCTGGCTGGGGTTGCGGTAATTGAGGTTGCACCTCCGGAACCCCAAGCGACCGCTGAACCTCATCTTTGACGATGTCAGCGATCGAGGCCACTTGAGGCTGCGACGACAGGAAGATCTTCTGGAGCTCCTCTCGTACGACTGCCCTGATAGCCTCGCGCAGGTCGTCGGAGGCCAGCGATTCAACGCCGGCATAGTTTGTAGAGTTGGTGCGGCGGTCGAATTGCCGGTTGCGCATCTCGAGTGTGTTCTCGATGCTAGTGGCCTCGCGAAGAAACTCTTCGACGGTCTTCGGTGGGCTTCGTACCATACCGGCGAAAAGTTCCTCCTTTACACCACGCATCAGTAGCCGGACTTTCTTTTCCTCGGACATTTCCGGGTCGGCGTGGCGGAATAGGCGGCTCATTTCTTCCGTAAAGATGGTAACGTTCTCGTTTGGTAGCTGCACTCGGGCGTCCAGCATAGCTTCAGCCCTTTCCTTGCGCACGACGCTTGTAAAGGTGCGCAGGAAGCCGCTACGGGACAGCTCCCACGCTGTCAAGGTCGATTCCCTGTTCTCAAACCAAGTTCTGGCGGCGTCTTCTAAAGCGAAGTAGACATGCCGCAGCTTGTCGTCGGAGTCCCAGTTGTTGAACGTCGCGATGCGTTCGTAGGTCTCCAGCCATGATTCCGGGTCTTCAGTCGCTGCTCCATGGAAGGTTGGTGGGTCCCGAGGTTGTTGTAGGATAACGGGGGACGCTGGGGCAGCCATTGGGATTGTTTTGACCACGATCTTCTTTGTCGACTCAGGTAGAAGTCCGTGCTCTGGGGGCAGTCCTTGAAGTCTGCGGCTAGCACGCTGGTATTGGGCGATGTTGGTTTTGTCCTCGGGCTTCGGGCTTGGATCGCGGCTTTGCGGGGGCGTTCGGTACATGAACGCACTAGCACCTCCACCAGATGTCACGTGGTGGTGACGTTAAGAACACAGTAGCAATACTGTGAAAGGCAAAACTAGATTTTATTGGGCGAACCTGTGCCCACAAAACAGGCTACACTTATAGCACAACGAAAGCAGCGAACACAGTCGGCGATCGTCGGAAATCTGATCAGCGAGGCAAGCGCGTCGGCTTTTATACAGCAGGCGTCGAATGTTCCAGACTAATCGCTCGGACCCGCGCGCCTTCCACAATGTTCTACACCATTCGCGTCACACGATGAAATCAGATAACACAACGTTCGGCGACAACAGACAGCCGGGTAGAAGCATCGATAACTTTCCAGAAACTTCGGATACATGCAGGCGCGCCCCGCGCTGTGCGATTACATTTGTTAGGTGGCGAAACGTGGTCGCCAGATAAGTACACGTGTCAATACATTTTACCCTGAGAGGCGTGTAATTTGTCCCATGACTCGCTTGCAGATCACCTATAATTCATGCTTTCATAGCACGGACATATTTGCCTAAACTACTGTTCTTTATGGCTCTTTTTGGATTGTTTTAATGTCTCTATTGTCTTTGTGACTTTCTTTCTTTTTGTAATATGTCTGGTTCATGTCATTGTGTTTGTATCTGACTTAGCGTGCGCTCATTTAGGCTAATCGCTCTTGAGGCACACACAAAATAAAATATCTATCTATCTATCTATCTATCTATCTATCTATCTATCTATCTATCTATCTATCTATCTATCTATCTATCTATCTATCTATCTATCTATCTATCTATCTATCTATCTATCTATTCGATATTTACAGAACTTCCTCAAAAATATGTTGGTGGCTCTGATAAGGTCGTTTTCATTGTTCCTGTAAAAGTGTGCTTGTGTCACTGGTATAAATGACGCAAATATTGGTGATGTCTAAAAATACAAAGTCATTCATGTAAGCATTCAAAAACAGTGGACCCAGAATACCTGAATAAGGTAGGCCATGCTAATTTTTTTTTTTTGTAGCAAGGATATTCCATTTGGAATACACATTTTTTATGTCGATTTGTGAAGTAGCTTTTTAGTCAGACTGAAGGCAACGCCACGAGCACCGTAGCAAGACAAGTTTTCTAGTAAGATATTATAATTCATTCTGTCAAACGCCTTAGAAAAATCAGCAAAGGCGCCTAGCGTTCATTTTCATTTCAGTATTATCTAAAATTAGCTATTTCTAATGAATTAGAGCCGTCTCGTTAAATTGGCTTGTCCGGAAGCCCTATTGCGATGATACAAAAACAGAATCAGCATCAAAGAAAGTAAGTCTTATGAAGATTGCTTTTCAAGAGCCTTTGAAAGTATCGGCATTGTTGAGATAGCTCTCTAAATTTCGAAGTTACATTTATCTCTACCTCTACACATTACTGTCCCTTTAGCATTCCTTAATTAAGGAAATAAGCCGGCATTCAATGATAAAAGCTGTGAACGTACGTTAACTAAGGGACAATGAGATCAATCGCGAATCTACCCGGCTGCAATTTTACACCATCCATATCCTCACATTTGCTTCTATTCAAGGCGCTGAATAAATCGAGGACTTCGCAATCGTCAGTAGGATAAAAAAATAGGGAGTGTTCTAAGGGGAGAGATAGATACCGCTGGGCATCAGAGTTACAAGGGCTATCGACTAATGGTAAAAAATACTCATTGAATTTTTATGTTAGAGCTTATTACTCGCACAGTTGATCACCTATTCTTTTCCTGAAGTTCCTGTCTGTTCCTTGGAGGGTAAAATAGAGCTACGTTTCTTCCAAGCTTGTTTGCAACTCGTTATTCCGTCGAATAGACGTGCAAAATATTCGGGTTTTGTATGTTTTAAGCACTTACTTAACAACTTTCTCTATGTCCCAAAATCTTTTAGAGCTTACGGGTCACGGCTCTCAAAGAATTTTCGATACGATGTGGTTTTTGTTGTAATCATTTTTGTACTTTTCTTGCCATCTAGGGCATTTTTGCCTATTTAAATTTCTTTACTACTTTGTATGGAAAATGGTTCTTGTATATTGCGCAAAACTGTGAAATGAAATGGTCATATGCCTCATTGGGTGTAGAGCAACATAACAGGTTCTCCCAGTGTGTGACAGGTATTTCATTTAGAAACCGCTGAAGTGCTTTTGTTTTCTGTGACATACTAAATAATAAAACTTCACATCCACTTTCTTGCTTGAAAATGTTTTGAATCGGCAACGATAAATATAGGTAAATGATCACTAAGTGCTACTGTTAAAGTTCCGTTTAGTAATTTTTCATCGGAAATATCGGTAAATAATAAGTCGGTTGCCGTTGCACTATTAACAGCAATGCTGGGGAAGTAGGGTATTTGTAAAACACGGTAAAAGTGATGTGATTCAAGGATCATTAACGGCTCTTTTTGGGTCTAAGTGTGAGACATAAGGTCAACGTTAAGGTCTTCACCAAGGACTACAGGGTAGTTGTACTTTTTTAGAAAGGAAAACATCATATCGAAATAAGCAAAGAATTGGTTTAGATCACCGTCAGGTGGCCTATACATGACGAAAAACACAAAATTTCCACTCTTTACACAAACAGCAAATTTAACGGCAGAAAATGACGCGTCATTCATTATTTCGCCGCTATTTCCACACTTACGATAATGTTACGTAGGTAGACGCCGACGAAAAGCTATATACAAGTATATTTACAAGGCAATACGCCGCACTTGGCCAATAGGCAACAGCCCGCGCTAGCCTCTAATCGTCGTTGTCGTCTTCACCCTGCTCGCCTCTTTGTCATCGCAAATGCTGTTCCGTAGCACTACCCCCGGCGGCAAAAGCGCCGTCCCGGAGCGACTAAACGCCGCACTCGGAAGCAGTGTAGAAGGCCTTGAGCCTACTGACGTGCACGACATCACTAGATGCCAGAGTAGATGACGAAATTAAGCTCACAGGAGCAATTTCGTACGTCACAGGCGTCACCTGGCACAGCACGCGGTAGGGCCCTGTGTATCGCGAAAGGAGCTTTTCTGAAAGTCCGACATGACGAGAGGGCGACCACAGGAGCACGAACGCACCAGGCGAAAACTGTACGTTACGGTGGCGGGCGTTGTACTGACGCTGCTGAGTGGTTTGCGAGTCCGTTAGTCGAGCACAGGCAAGCTGGCGTGCATGGTCCGCGAGGGCGATGGCGTCGCACTCCTACTCGCTTGTTGATATCGCAGAAGGAGGAAGTGCCGTGTCTAGGGCCAAGGTTGGTTCGCGACCGTAGAGTAGATAAAATGGAGAAAGCCGGGAAGAATTATAAGCAAATGTGACGTAAGGAAGGGCAATGTCCCAATCGTGGTGGTCCTTGGAAACGTACTTGGCCAGCATATCGGTAAGAGTACGGTTCAACCGCTCTGTCAGGCCATTGGTTCCAGGATGGTATGAGGTAGTCAGCTTACGTTGAATGGAGCAGGAACGCATAATGTCGACGATAACTTTCGAGAGGAAATTACGACCACGGTCAGTAAGCAGCTGTCGCGGATTGCCATGAAGTGAGATAATGTCACGCAAGAGAAAGTCCGCGACGTCAGTCGCACAACTGGCAGGGAGAGCCCGTGTGATAGCCTATCACGTGGCGTGATCAGTTGCGACGGCTACCCATTTGTTCCCAGAGGATGACGTGGGAAAGGGACCGAGGGGGTCTAATCCAACACGAAATAACGGTTCCAAAGGGACGGTGATCGGCTGGCGATGACCGGCAGGTAGCACCTGAGGTGTTCTCCGACGCTGGCAGGGATCACAGGCAGCAACATAGCGTCGGACAGAGCGAGCGAGACCAGGCCAATAGAAGCGGCGGCGGACGCGGTCGTACGTACAGGTTACTCCAAGATGTCCTGCAGTGGGCGCGTCATGCATCTCAAAGAGCACAGTCTGTCGTAGATGTTTTGGCACGACAAGAAGATCAGGGCCGTCAGGGAGGAAGTTCCTTCGGTACAGAATGGCGCGCTGGAGGTCATATCGGCGTACGGATACGTCGGTAGATGTAGAGCGCACACGCTTGATGAGTACTCGCCGCGATAGGTCTCGGTACTGCTCGTCGGTGATGTTAGCGAAGGCAGACACAGAGAAAATGCCGTTAGCGGTACTACTGTCGGCGTCGTCAGGCTCGTCTACCGGGTAGCGAGACAGGCATTCAGCTTTCTTGTGTGGTTCGCCAGACTTGTAGGTGACAGAGTGCGAATATTCTTGGAGGCGTAAGGCCCAGCGACCAAGTCCTCCTGTAGGATATTTTAGTGAGCATAACCAGCAAAGTGCGTGATGGTCTTTGACAACGGAAAAGGGTCGGCCATATAAGTATGGGCGGAACTTCCAAACCGCTCAAACTAGGGCCAGACATTCACGATCAGTGATGGAATAGTTGCGCTCCGCGGGCGAGAGGAGCCTGCTGGCGTAAGCGATAACACGGTCGTGGCCGCGCTGGCGTTGTGTCAGTACTGCGCCAATTTCGTGACCGCTGGCATCAGTACGGATTTCGGTAGGCGCAGAAGGATCGAAATGGGTCAGAACGGGAGGCGTTGTGAGACGGTCTATTAGAAGCGAGAATCCAGAGACCTCGTTATCGCCCCACTGGAAAGCGGCGTCTTTTTTCAAAACCTCAGTTAGTGGTCGTGCTATGGGCGCGATATTTTTCACGAAACGGCGGAAGTACGAGCAAAGGCCGATGAAGCAGCGCACATTCTTGACACACTTTGGAACAGGGAAGTGCGTAACAGCATGAATCTTGCCTGGGTCCGGTAGCACTCCGTTCGCGTCAACGAGATATCCAAGGACGGTAATCTGGCGACGGCCGAATTGGCACTTTGATGCGCTGAGTTGCAGACCGGCTCGCCGAAAAACGTCCATGACTGCTGAGAGGCGCTCGAGGTGCGTAGCGAACGTTGGTGAGGATACTATAACGTCGTCAAAGTAGCACAGGCACCTGGACCATTTGAAACCGTGAAGAGAGTCCATCATGCGTTCAAAAGTAGCAGGAGCGTTGCATAGACCGAACGGTATCACTTAGAACTAATAAAGACCGTCGGGTGTTACAAAGGCACTGTTCTCGCGGTCGAGATCGTCCACAGCAATCTGCCAGTAGCCGGAGCGAAGGTCAATCGAGGAGAAATAGCGAGCACCATGGAGGCAGTCAAGGGCGTCATCAATCCGAGGTAGGGGATACACGTGCTTTTTGGTAACACTGTTAAGGTGCTGATAATCCACGCAAAAGCGCCATGATCCATCTTTCTTTTTACCAGTACAACAGGTGAGGCCCATGGACTACATGACGGTTCAATAATGTTCTTGTCAAGCATTTTGCGAACTTCGTCGTGAATAACTTGACACTCAGCCGGTGATACTCAATACGGGCGGCGATGAATAGGAGGGGCATCGCCGGTATAATGCGATGTTTAACAGCTGTAGTCTGGGCCAAAGGACGATCGTTAAAGTAAAAAAATATCGTGGTAAGAAAACAGAACGCGGTGGAGCTCACGAGCGTGCTCGGACGGCATGTCGGGCGCAATCATTTTCTGTAAGTCGGCGATGGTACAAGTTGCCGACTTCGATGGTAGAGGAGGATCGGCTGAATTGCCGTCTACTGCAATAGGTGCTACTGAGTGATCCTGGAATGAGTAAAGCTGGGCCAGAGACATCCCGCGTGGCAGCACTTGTGTCGTCAAGCCGAAATTGACCATTGGCAGGCAGACGCCATTCGCCGTAATAGATAGAACTGAATGAGGTACTGTGATCCCGTGTGTAAGGAGGACGTCTTGCATAGGAGACGCGATGTAGTGACCGTCGGGGACAGGTGGGGATGACACGAAGTCAACGTAAGTCAGTGCCGAAGGTAGCAAGCGAACTAAGGCGACTGGGGTGTGGCTCAGCGGGATCCAGAACAGGCAGGTCAAGGCAGAGAGTACTGGCGGAACAACCGATGAGAGGAGAATGTGCGGAGAGGAAGTCTAAGCCGAGGATGACGTCGTGGGCACAATGCGTCATGACTGTGAACAGCGTGATAGTAATGATATTGCCGGCTTTGTCTCTTAACGCATACACCTGATTCTAGGAATTGGCAAGTATCAGATGTATGCGTTAAGAAACAAAGCCGGCAATACCATTACTAATATGGATGAGATAGTTCAAGTGGCTGAGCAGTTCTGTAGAGATTTCTGCAATACCAGTGACACCCACGACGATAATGGAAGAGAGAATAGTCTAGAGGAATTCGAAATCCCACAGGTAACGCCGGAAGAAGTAAAGAAAGCCTTGGGAGCTATGCAAAGGGGGAACGCAGCTGGGGAGGATCAGGTAACAGTAGATTTGTTGAAGGATGGTGGGCAGATTGTTCTAGAGAAACTGGCAACCCTGTATATGCACTGCCTCATGACCTCGAGCGTACCGGAATCTTGGAAGAACGCTAACGTAATCCTAATGCATAAGAAAGGGGACGCCAAAGACTTGAAAAATTATAGACCGATCAGCTTACTGTCAGTTGCCTACAAACTATTTACTAGGGTAATCGTAAATAGAATGAGGAACAACTTAGACTTCTGTCAACCAAAGGACCAGGCAGGATTCCGTAAAGGCTACTCAACAATAGACCATATTCACACTATCAATCAGGTGATAGAGAAATGTGCGGAATACAACCAACCCTTATATATGGCTTTCATTGATTACGAGAAAGCGTTTGATTCCGTCGAAACCTCAGCAGTCATGGAGGCATTACGGAATCAGGGTGTTAACGAGCAGTATGTAAAAATACTGAAAGATATCTATAGCGGCTCCACAGCCACCGTAGTCCTCCATAAAGAAAGCAACAAAATCCCAATAAAGAAAGGCGTCAGGCAGGGAGATACGATCTCTCTAATGCTATTCACAGCGTGTTTACAGGAGGTATTCAGAGACCTGGATTAGGAAGAATTGGGGATAAGAGGTAATCGAGAATACCTTAGTAGCTTGCGATTCGCTGATGATTTTGCCTTTCTTAGTAAGTCAAGGGAGAAACTGCGGCGCATGCTCACTGATCTGGAGAGGCAAAGCCGAAGGATGGGTGTAAAAATTAATCTGCAGAAAACTAATGTTTAACAGTCTCGGAAGAGTAGCGAGGCACGATAGGTAGCGAGGCACTGGAAGTGGTGAGGGAATACATCTACTTAGTGCAGGTAGTGACGGCGGATCCGGACCATGAGACGGAAATAATCAGAAGAATAAGAATGGGCTGGGGTGCGTTTGGCAGGCATTCTCAAATCATGAACAGCAGGTTGCCACTATCCCTCAAGAGGAAAGTGTATAACAGCTGTCTTACCAGTACTCACCTACGGGGCAGAAACCTGGAGGCTTACGAAAAGGGTTCTACTTAAATTGAGGACGACGCAACGAGCTATGGAAAGAAGAATGATGGGTGTAACGTTAAGGGATAAGAAAAGAGCAGATTGGGTGAGGGAACAAATGCGAGTTAATGACATCTTAGTTGAAATCAAGAAAAAGAAATGGGAATGGGCAGGACATGTAATGAGGAGGGAAGATAACCGATGGTCATTAAGTGTTACGGACTGGATTCCAAGGGAAGAGAAGCATAGTAGGGGGCGGCAAAAAGTTAGGTGGGCGGATGAGATGAGTTTGCAGGGACAACATGGCCACAATTATACATGACCGGGGTTGTTGGAGAAGTATGGGAGAGGCCTTTGCCCTGCAGTGGGCCTAAATAGGCTAATCATGATGATGATGGAGCGATCGGCGAGGGAGACGCGGGCGGCACACATACCAATTACAGGAACTGTTCCGCAATCGGCGACACATACAACAGGCGTCGTGGCGGGCGTGATTATTTTCCTCAGCTGGTTACGAAGATCAGCGCTCATTACCGACAAATGCACCCCAGCGTCTATGACAGCAGATACAGAAACACCATCGACGTGCACGTAAAGAAGGTTCAGATGAGTGGGCCACGTCAGTAGAGGATTTGGCGGAGTAGGGAGCAATGCAGCGTCACCTCGAGGTGCTGCATCGTCTAGTTTTCCGGCAGGGAGCGGCGTCCGGAGGGGAGTCGGCGAAAAGGAGCGACGGGGCAGCACAGGGACGAGAAGGGCCACCTGAGGGGCGAGAGTAGGCAGTATATGTAGACCAGTTCGGGGAACTCTAGCGACTGCGACAGTGCCGAGAAATGTGCCCGATTCGATGGCAGTGAAAAAAAATTGGCTTGTCGTCTGCAGTGCGTCATTCAGACGGGTTGCGGAAACGTGGTGGGTAAGAAGATGCGGGACGGGAAGGAATCGAAGAAGCCGGTGGGTATCAGGGCGATGGGCCGAGCAGATGGTGTGAAGACCTATGTGTGCGAAGTCCTGGCGGACTACTGCCTGGATCCGGGAAACCGTGACTGCAGGTGCATTGGAGGGGCTGGAGTCGAAGGCAGCTGGATAAGCGGCCTCGATCTCACGCCGGACGATTCTGGTAACATCGGCAGTGTTGTTGGGACGAGGAGCGTCGGCACAGGAAGATGTCGCTGGGGTGTTGGGCAGACGGGCAAACTGCTGGTCGATACGTCGGCTTTTAGCGAGTTCCAGCCGGCGGCAATCCTTTATAACTGCATCCATCGTCGCCACGTTGTTAAACACGAGCAAGTTGAAGGCGCCATCGGCAATGCCTTTGAGGATGTGGGAGACCTTTTTGGACTCAGTCATGTGTGCGTCAACTTTGCGGCACAGAGCCAAGACGTCCTGAATGTACGTGACGTAGGGCTCTGTTGACGTCTGCACACGGCCGGAAAGCGCCTTCTGCGCGGCAAGTTGGTGACCGTAGGGGTTGCCGAACAAGTATCTGAGCTTTTGCTTAAGCGAATCCCAACTGGTAAGCGCATCTTCGTGCGTCCGAAACCAAACTCGAGGTGTGCCACCGAGGTAAAAGATTACGTTGGCGAGCATGAGAGTGGGGTCCCACCGGTTGTTGCGGCTTACGTGTTCGTACAGGCTGATCCAGTCCTCGACGTCTTCCCCATCTTTGCCCGAGAATACAGGATCACGAGGAGTGGGGATAGTGATGTAGGTCGTCGAAGTGGCAGCAGGTGTCGGAGCCTGCGGAGTTGAGTTGTCGTCGCCGGGAGCCTTGAAGGAAGGCTCGACGTACCGTCCACTGCGAAGCTCCGTGACGATGTACAGGGAACATCCACCTCCACCAGATATGCTACGTAGGAAGACGCCGAGGAAAATATATATACAAGTATATTTAAAAGGCAATACGCCGCACTTGTCCAAGACACAACAGCCCGCGCTAGCCTCTAATCGTCGTCGCCGTCTTCACCCTGTTCGCCTCTTTCTCATCGCAAATACTGTTCCGTAGCAATATAAACAAAAAACACCGCGTCTTTTAAATTCGCGGTCAGAAACACTGGGTTAGAACCATCGAAATGCATAACATCAGTAGCGTCACTGTGCCACATTTCAATCATCATAATGACCGTGAAGTCAAACTCAAAATGTTCTAGAAGCGCACAAAATTCATCACTATTATTCCGAGCTGATGGCACCTTCAGGTGCAAAAAGTAATGGCTGATGCAAATTTTCCTGTGATAAGCGAACAGATGTCAGCTGATTTTAAACATTGCTCCAACATAACAGGGAAACGGTCATGTGAACACATTTAGAGAACACAGGAAAGCACTAGCGCTGCAAGATTGTTTACGATCCGTACGATCTGTGCGGAAAGATCTTGAGCCTTGCGAAGCAGAATCTTGCCATTGTTATGCCAGGAAAACTTATAGTTGTTGACTTTGTCCATTGTTTCGTTTTGAACTGCAGCTCTCTGGTCTCGTTTGTCAGATTTTCTGTAATAAACACAGAATCTCTTTCGATTTTCAGTGCCTTACTTTTTAAAAGCCAATAGTCTCTCGCTCTTTCCGTTAGAGTAAATTAGCAATTATTCTAGGCGTGTTACCGTGTTTGGCGGGCAACCGATGCAGTGCCGCGGCTGATCTTGTGGTAAGTTCAGGGACCTTTATCTGCCGGGCAATTTCACTGACGCTACTAAGCAGGTTTTCTTACACAGGAAGTCCATGAATCGATAGCTTCAGGCGGCTGCTTCTCTGCTCCAGCTCATGTGAATCGTCGCGGAACTTTGCCACCTCTTCGCTGTGATCTATTTCTACAAGCAGATCAACCCTGTTATTCAGCTTTCGTTACATCTTGATCTTACCGTTAAGCACCTCGAGGACTTCATCATGCTTTGATTATATCAGGGTAATAGAGGATTCAATTCCATTGACCTTTTAAAATATAGGCCAATTAGCGCACGTCCTTCCGTCGCTGCCGCTGTTGGCAATATGATGCGAGACGCACGGCACACCGGCACGTGAAAGTTCCGTCTAACAAAGCATACGTGGCAGTCAGAACCACCGACAAGTTGCGGTCATTTCACAGGGAGAGTCTGGACCGCTCACCATAGATGCCGGACCTCACCCTTCGTTATTTGCGCGTTTTGGTCCGCTGAACAGGCTCCTGGCAGGACCGCGATTCACGCGCAACTATGAAGCCAAGATAGCAGCCCGGCGGTGGTTCCACAGTCAGCCGAACGGATTTTACTACAGGGGCATATCAAATTTAGCGTTGCGATCAGGCGATTGTCTAAACCGGTGCGAGAACTGTGTGGAAAAATACGTGGAATACTACTTATATTTGTAATTACCTGTGTGTACCTTATTTTGGCTATTAAAAATTGCGGCAAAAACATTCTGATTCGCCCTCGTATACCAACTTCTGGTGTCACTCGGAGCAACTCCAGTTCATCTTTCAGGTTTCGTTTTCTTTTATTTTGGCTTACTCTTTCAGACCTAAGAAGGCGGCCATAAAAACATTGAATTGCTGGTCATTCATGGAAAATAATGAGTAAGTTACTAAAACGCGTCCACCGTTCCTGCGCGTCAGTCAATTTTGCTAAGAAGATTCTCCAGAATAGATACCCCCTTGAACATCAAAAAACAGATGTACATTTGGCGGTAAACCTGCTTGAAGCACTGAAGAACAAAAAAGGAAATATTGTAAGGCACATCGAAGAACCTGTAACTTTATACAAATGCAACAAAAAAGCGTTAGCAGAAACAATTGCAAAGCGCGAAGGCCTTTCACAGAGGACATCTTGGGCCCGTGGCCTCGTGCGTCTGCTATATGCAAGGCTACAAAGGTGTTGGTATGTTCCTTGAAATGCACCAGCCTGTAATACCGCCCGTGACTGAACGTCTGTGCGTGTAACATCGCCAACTGTGAAGTTCTTTCTTCCTTCTCCTTTTTCAATCCCCTTTCCCCCTTCAACATTGCAGTGTCGCCTACCGGGCTCAGCCTAGTTAACCTCCCTGCCCTTCCCTTATGTCTTCTCTCTCGCTATCTCTATTGCAAAACCCGCATGAACCTCAACTATCAAACAAGAAAGATATGCGGATGGTTGTGCAACGCAGATACAGAAATGGCGATGGTGGAAAACTTGTAAAGAAGGTCGAACCATCGCGACCTTTCGTATACTATGGCCACTACCACCACTGGCTATCGTGTTCACGCATTGCTTATTTGTATTTATGTTTCTTTTTTTGCATTGTGTCTTTTCGTACCGTTCGCAGCACAGCGTAAAGTGGCTGTTTTTCGGTACGACTGAGCTCTGTTGCTTCGGTTTGCGATGGAAGAGTCCGCGGCAGAGGACCTTCCAAACCACCCTCCTGTTATAAATGGATTTAGCCTGGATGCTGCGTTGATCTACTTTGTCATCGTACGCGGCGAGCACGCTCAAAGGGGACGCGGGGGCGCGCAGAGTGCTTGCGGCGACGACGGGACACAGCGTGTGTGTCGCGCGCTTCGAGGCCGTAGTCTCACCCCTGTGTCCGACACTTATAGTGCGACGTTGCCTCCAACCACCGAAAGAAGTGCGCGAAAGCAGTGAAGCGTATCCAACGACTGGGTTGCTCGGCTTCTACTCCTATCCGCAAAGGGAAAAAAAGTGAGAAAGATGCGTTCTTTCAGCCCATTTCGCAACTTTTTTTTTTGTTCTTCGATGATTCCTTGTTCTCCCAGGGTAGCTATAGAGGAAGTAGTTGGCGCTCGGAAAGCAACAGAGATCTTGTATGGTGTTTTACCTTGCGCGGCATTCATTTGTCAGAGGTAAGTATAAAATATGGTAGCTCGCATGTGAACAGCAGCTTGAAAACTTCGCAAACGAAGTTACAGAAAAGGAGAGAATCATGCCTAGCCTCACCCTGTGACCCGGAACTGTTATTTTTTCTTTGTGGCTACAATTGTGCTGTTGCAATGAGTTTTAGATGACATTACACTTTTCTTTCTTTCGAGAACTTAGAAACTACTGAAGAAAGAGAACAAGTAAGCAATTGTTCACATTTCTAAAATTTCCTGCCTCACAGTACACCAGTACGCATTTCTTTTTTTTTTTTCTTTTTTGCAAATGACTGATTTTGTTTTGTCTACTTTTACCTGAATTCCTCGCTTTATTAGTTCAACAAAGATAGAGACGATGTCAAATTGGTACTTGCGGCAAGCAGACGGCAACTTGCCAAATCACTTTGTCAAATCACTTTCGCGTTTCATATCAGAAGACACATGTATCAGTCAGCCGTCATTAATACTGGCATACAAAGCATTTGCGTGCATTCAAAGCACATGCCGAACTGATGATTAACAATCAATGTGTTGTCTGGTTTATTGGTTTTTTTCGCGATTGACCATGTGGTGCCTGCAGGAGGGGCTACTGACAGATGTATTTCTCCTTTCCTTCCAATAAATGCAGTTTCTAGTCAGCACCCATTGTGAAATTTCTCACGCTTGTCCTGCCTTTAACTGCACACTTTTTAGGATCCCTATGTATGTTCTTTACCGAATGCTACCACTGGGCGCTGGAGCCACAAGTGAGCTTAAGTATGATAGAAACTTTCCCGGCGTTACATTTTAACGTGTACATGACGCACAGGATAGCTAGTATAAGGTGGGAACAATTTTTTGAGAGCTGGACAATACGTAAACACAAGAAGAAAATGCTGCTTGTTCATCGGTCTGCAGAGCAGTACTGATAGGTTACAAAACTCAAGAGTTCTATACACAGCGACAACTTTCTGTGGCAGTATAAGACAGAAATTGGTCAAATAGGAAAGCTTTAAAAATTGCATCCTTCCTATACAAAAGCCTAAATTTACCCGCCATGTCACCTGTAAATATTAGTGTCAGGTCCACTCGGACATTTCATATTTTCTTTTATCCTTTTTTTCTCCAACTCTTTTCTGGAATCTTTTAATCCCATTCCCCATCCCTATACAGAGTAGCATGCCAGCGGTTAAATACGCGCCGGCAAAATTCTGTTTTTCTAATAAAGAGCCCTCTCTCGCTCTCTCGCTCTCTCTCTCTCTCTCTAAGCGCACGCAATCGCACGTGCGGAGCTTTTGTCCTTGTGTTACTACGCTCAGTAGTGCCGACGTTTTGCTGGCGATTTACAGGACCAGGAAAACCAGAAATGAACACATGGGCCCGAATTCACAAAAGGTTCTGAAGCTAAAAGCGTTCGTGCCAGCCAATCGTGATGTTAGACATGTTATTAGCGAATGATAAACACCACTTACTTACGAAAAGCTTTGTGAATTCGGCCCCAGGAAACTGGGAAAAGCAAGAAACGGCAATTCTTTTCTGAAGAAAGCTTTTTCTTTCTAGTGAAATCTATTCTGAACGAAACCATTCATGGACAGTTACGAATCCCTGCTTGGGTGAATGCGAAAGCATGGAACGTCTCTCCGATGAAGAATTGGCCTCGTTCGCGTACTTGCATGGACGTCCAAAGGATCCGGGCGCAGATACTGACGGAGAAGTCGAAGGTTCGCCCATCGGAGCGCACGACAGAATTCGCCGAAATCACCGGACACACTGGCAGCGCCGCGACACGCAGTGCTGTATATAGACCGGCCACACATTTGCCGCTTCCTGGCCACTGCTGCTTATGCAAACGTACTATTTACAGGCAAACGCTTGCGGGGAACGATGTGCGCGAAGGCGAGGTTTCTAGTACTTTTGTTTCCCCTGCACAACCGACGCCGCCTCTGTCGCGAATGGATGGATGGATGGATGGATGGATGGATGGATGGATGGATGGATGAATGGATGTTATGAGCGTCCCCTTTGGAACGGGGCAGTGCGTTGTGCCACCAAGCTCTTGCTATTATACTGCCTAATGTCCTACCTAGGAGAAAAAATGAAAAAAGAAAAGAAAACGCTATGAACTACCACACCCAAATTTTCTGATCCCTTATTGGGAACTGTGCTTTTGTACGTCTCCGTCTTTCGTCGTTTCCCTACTTTTCTTCCACCAATCCTCCTATCGGATACGTGGAGGTGCGTGCCAACTGGTGGTGCTTCCCAGCGGCCCACGCATCACGCCCCTCCCGTTGATTGGCTCTGACCACGTGACTTTTTACAGTATTTCTACGCTGCTGAATTTTCCGCTTTATGAGCGATATAACGCTTTCGCATTAAAAATAGATGTAATAATAGGGAGCTTGTCCGGTACTCAGGTTAACGCAGGCAGACGGGGCGATTTACCGGAGGGGCGTAGGCGTAAACGTGAACGGCCTGAGCAGGGCCGCCACCTGCTGCCATAGATTTCAACCAGACGAACACAGGGCCAATATTGCAGTAACCAAGTTTATTCCTTTTCGTTGCGGGCAAAATTTTCGCATAGACGTAATAGTGTCACAGTTCACGCCAGCCGGAAATTTACATCAGCAGTGATGTAGATTATACTTTGTTGATGCAATGTTAGCTCTGTCTTTGTGTGGTTTAGCTCTCCTCCAGGAGGTACAGAGCCTGTCAAGCCACTCACATTTAGGCTTCCCACCCATCCGGTAAAACGCTCAGTCCACCCGCGTTTACCGGAACACCGGAGAAGCTAAAGCACTCTAATTACTGCGGCCATGTTTTACGCTACATAGCTTCCAGATGCTTCCATTCGCGGACTACATGCAGAGGCACGCCGCAGCTTGTGCTGTGCTGCCACAGTTGCTGTTGAGAGTGTAGCACATCCAAACAGAAATGTGCGCCTGCGGCTTTGACTGCACAGTACTGATTATCCTTGCCTGCACGTTCGCGCCCAATCGAGGCGGTGGGGCAGCAATTTTTCCTGGACACACAACACAAACACTTATAGACACACAGAGACAAAAAATTTGCGATAAAGCACCAGCTAACACTATGTATTATGCTGAAGTGACATACTGCAAATAAAGATTCAATGGAATCCTGCAATTTCCTAGCTGCGTCTACACCTCTTCACTGCAAACCTCACGGGCACCAGCAATACAGAAATGGCAGCTTCTACAAGATCAAGAGAAGTGACTTAAAGCATCATAAGAGGATTTGAAGCGAAATGCGTGAGCGCAGTGCCTCAGGCGAGTAACCAACGAATAATATAACTGCACCTGAGCCTATACTTCGGTAGTGCTCTATCCAGTCAAGCTAACAACGCCAACTATTGTAGCAGCCCTACTGGTGGAAGAAGGAAGAACGAACAGGGGCGTGGTCACCCTGCTGCACAGACGGACGGCACCGTTGAGAATGCATGTCTATTCTTTCATGGTGGTGTAGACGAAATAACTCTACTTGTCACATTGCTTTAGTAAGCTCTGTTACATTGTAATATGCTACAGGCTCATTACAATAGTCGTTTCGGTTGGCGGTGTCGTCCGCCGCCGCTGCTGGTGTGCGGTGTCCACCGCAGCTATCGCCAGGCTCGTACCCGCTATGGGGCAATGGCAGGAAAATGGATGGACTGTCTTGTGCAAGATAGAAGTCATAGGCCGCTGCCATCAATACGCCTAATATATGTACGCCATATCTTACTAAATCAAGCAGGCTACGTGACTGTCACCGGGATGAAAATAAAGCATCATCATTATCATAGGCTCGTATCTTGCCACTTGTCACGCGATATGACATGCGTGCCGCCTGGCGTCGATACGTGCGCACTTTGCGTAGCATATTATTACAACAAGTCGCGCGCCATGTACCAGTTGCACAGGTAGCTGTAAAAGGTTGCTCAGGGTTCCTATCTTGTATGTCACCCCTACCCACTTTAGGGGAATGGCCAAGAAATGAATCGGCTGTCTTGACCAAGAAAAAGAACTACATAAATCGTGAGCATTGTCTACTAAAGCGTAAGCATTGGTTGGCTCGGCTGCGACTTCGGTTGTGCTTAGTGTTACTTACTTGCCTTTCCTAACTTCGGCACGTCTAAACATGGTCTTTTCATGGGCAAAGAAGGCTTAGGCTTTAGTAGACAATCGACATATTTTCTCGCCCCATGCAACCCCTTCAATGCAATTAAACCAATCGAGTCGAACCGCCGGGCACGAGCGCGCCTCGACGGAGCAGAGCGGTCGAAAGCGAACACTAGCTGCCGCAGTAGCGCGTGAGGCGCTGCGTGAGGGGCGAGTGATTCGCCGTATGCCACGTAAACCTCATTACACAGTTTTAGTATAGCGTAAGCGGCACCAAGATAAATGCTAGACTATAGCGGTGTCACCCTGCGCACGCGCAGAATGCTCTAGCAGGTTTGCGCATAGCGCCTATCCGCTATTTCCGGAATTTAGCGGCAGACGCTAACGCTTGCAAAGCGTGGACGCTAAGAACTAGCCTTGTCAAACGTGGCGGCACCCATGGCACCCGCTTCACCCTAAATTCCCGTGATGGCTACGCACTCACTCTCGTTGATCGTCAGTAACTATTGAAATGAGCTTACAATTCCTCTCAAGTTACCTGAAACGCTGATTACGAGCGCATAGCGCATCCAATTTCTGAGATCGTTCGCTGATTCTGACATTCGTAGGCCTGACGAGACACGGCCGCATAGCAACAACAGACTCGTTGCTAATGGATTGCCTTGGCTTGGAAACATTTGTCGCGAGGCACCAGAGGGCGCCATGTTTACGTAACGTCTCGCAAAGGTGCTTGCGTTTAACGTACGTGAGGCGACAAACGCTGTTCTTAAACTGTCTACTATCAAAAAATACTGCTTTGACTACTCCTAACTACATGGCTAGCCAATCAGCTTAGGAGCTTTGAATACTCGTACTTATATGGCACAGTGAAGTATTGCGCTTTGCGGCGCATTGTTCTTTTACGCAATACTAAATGCTCTATTGAATAGCGTGCCAGAAAGGTTTAGCGTGCGGAACACGCTAACGCTAAAGCAAGCATTTTCCGCTATACTAAAACTCTCTATAGTCGCTCACGCAAGCCTGCGTCATGCACGCGTTCCTTGACCACACAAGCTCTCATCTGCGTTATAACAGCGCCTCAGTAAGGCTCAATGAAAACGCTCCAAGTGTTTCAACGGGCTCGCATGCCGGCGAGGTGTTCATGACTCGAAAGACGCTCAGCAGCGTTCAAGTGAACATTGGCCCTTCCACAAATTTCAAATTGGCCCACCCCAAAATCTAAGTTGGCCCATCCCCAAATATTAGTTGGCCCATCTCTAAATTGCAGGTTTGCCCACCCCCAAATTTATGTTGGCCCATCCCCAAATTTTACGTTGGCCTACCTCCAAATGTAACTTGGCCTACCCTCGGATTTCAAGTTGGTTCATCCCCTAAGTTTCGGGCCACTGCACGCGCGTTCGTCGTTTTCTTCCACAGCTGGTTTGCTCTAAATCGAAAGCGATCGTCTTAAGCAAAGGGAAGACGGACGGACAGTTTTCTCGTTCCGTAACCATTAAAATGCTTGTGCATTAAGGTTCACAGAGGATTACGATACTCTCTAATGCAAAATTTGAGCGCAGCTCTGTATTATTGTTTCCCTGTCGCGTCTCGATATTTCTTGCATGATTATATAAGTACACGGGTTATATTGGCAAGCGAATGCTGTGAATAGCGTAGCTCGCGCGGACAATCTGTCTCGTGCGGCACATTGCAAACCGAGTGAAGTTTGGCCAGACTGCCTTGCTAACAGGGAGAACGAGAGAGGCAGCGCTTAAGTTACGCGTTGGCACAACAGAAAGACTCCAGTCCTGTAGCTCTTTGTTTCCATACAGACGGGATACGCTACTATGGCGCCATATTGTAATCATCGTCGCCGCACAGCCTATCTTGCGCGGCACTACGCTTTTCTTCTCGCGCTTTCGTTCCATCAATGACGAGAGCGGCACCTTGTCGCGGGGAAATCGTGTACACTGGTGTCAGTGGATACAACACCCAAGAGAGCGTCACATCGAGCCTTACTAGTAACCGCTCGCAATCGCCCCTTGGAGGAGCAGCCATCCCCGTCCCACACGCTGGTACCGCGGACTGGCCTCAGCAGCTGCAGCCGCGTACGAGCGCAGCCCTCCCCTCACCCACGCCACCCTGCCACCCCCCCCCCCCCTCTCTCGGTGGCACAGAGGAGATCGCCCACGCGGCTGCGGATGCCGTGGCCGCCGTCAACACAGCGCATGCGCAAGCCGTTTCCCCTTCGCTTTTCCTCTGTATTACTCCTCGCCCTTCCTTCTTTCATCTCCTGCTGCGCTCCCCGTTTGGTTTCATCGTCCGCTGTGCCCGTTCGCTCGATTACGATGTACGACGCCGAGGTACGTCGACGCTGAACTCGGGAACGGGTGCCTAAGAGCTGCGCTCTAAAACAAGAATGAGGAGATGTATATAAATGCCAGAATGAAACATATGTATACGAAAGCTGATTAGATCAATCAGGCTAAGTGACTGTCACCGCACAGTTTGAAAGGGGATGCCAACAAATCATCATCAGCAGCAACAGCATCTTCAGCGTCCAAATATGCCACTTTTCTCGCAATGTGACATGCACGCTGCTTAGAATGAACGCCTGCAAACTTTGCATTGGAATTGCACTGTATTACAGCAGGTGTCCCTATATGTGGCAGTCGCATATGGCAGTTCTATGTTGCGTGTAGCTAGACCTGGTTACATCAAGTAGGCTAGGTGATTATTTCTCACTGCCTCGCATCACAGAGTATCAAATAAAACATCATTGCCGTCATCATCATCATCATCAACAGCCAAATCGAATCGTGCCACGGGGCAAGGGATGAGATATGTACACCGCGCATCCTCTGCCTGGGACACAAGACAAGACCCTCGATACCTGTGTCTACAGTTTAGTAGTTTATGGCGCGTCCTCGCAAGCGAGGAGCCGCTGCTGAAGAAGCTAATCGGAGAATTGTAGAACGCGCGCGGCTACAACCAGGCAACGTCAGGCTCCGATAGCATCACAAGCTGTAGCTCACTGTCGACGCCGGGGGGACCGTTAAGATCGATATCGCGAAAACAACGTAACGAGCCTTCGCCGCAATGCCACTCTAGTGCGTGCTGCTTATAATGGAGCTCCTATGGAGCTGCTTCTCCAGCTTACGCTGTGTATGCTAGGTGTGCCGCCCAGGCCTGCGACTTTCCTTCAAGAATTGAAGGTGAGCTAGGGATTGAACACTGCGCCTCGCAGAAACTGAAGCAACGGAGTACTTGCACCGGAAGCGATCACATATTCAGGTTAATGGCACTGATTTAGTGTTATGAGGACATACCGTCTTCTTTGTGCATGACGAGGCATGTTAGGTTGAATGAACATTCAATACCATAAATTCTATTCCTAGCTTCGACTTTTAGAGCGCAACGAGATAGCATTCAAGGATCCCTGAATGCTTCTGATGCTTTCCGACTTCAGCGTATTGCGTATTCGTATTGCTTCTTGCGTAAAGCGTGTTCTCTGTAGTCTTTACTGGGAAATGCTGGCGGCGAACGCTATGCACTAAGGCAGAAACGCGGCCCCTTGCGTGGGCCGCTATGCGTAGCGTCGAGGCGGAGGTCGACGCCATCTGCAGGTGTTGCAGGGAACCGGGCGTGCTGCTCCCTGGCCCCCAAGATTTCCACGCGCCGGCGCGCAAATAGCGGCCACAGTTGCCGGTCTACGCATGTGTGGCAGAAAAGCTGGAAAAGTGGTTTCTTTGACCTTTCGCGTAACACAGCCATGTTCTCTCGTATATTCAAATTACAATCCGACGCTATCATGTCTAAAGGTTGTGTGTAAGTTGTACGGTCAGTTGTAGTTATTTTAGCTTGGGAAATTCAATTCAAAATTACAAATGTGATGGATAGGTTTGTTGGGCAAAACAACCCCCGGGCTAACAAGTTGCTGCCCTTTGACTCGACACACTCCGAGACAATTAGGGAGGAATAGCGTTGTTGTGTATGGAATCGGCTCTACAAAAATCGTGTCCAGTTCAGATTACTCCCAGTTTTAGTAATCAGGTCAACCGTCTTTTGGTTGCAGGGTTCTCTGTCTCGGTCTTGACTGCCGTTTCAGAAACCCTCCTTCAAAAATTCAAGAGTGAATCAGGAAGTGCAACGGCTTAAAATCAACGGAAGGTGCCTAAGCCTGAGGTGTTCCCTCACATCCATAAGCTTTCCCACAATCTTACGAACGTGGCAAGCAGGGACGGCGTGCTAATTTCTTTTCCTGTGCCAAATAAGCTGAGAAAGTCGCGTCTACGTATCTGTAACGGCTGAAAATGTGGATGTCAGAGGAATCACGAACAGCCGCTTGTTAAATGTTCCATTAAAGTGGTGCTTTACATTCCCATAGCATGTAGGATGTTTTACGTCGGCGAAACTGGTCACTGGGTCAATGACCGTTTAGAGGAACACGGCCAAAAACAGAAAATAACTAAATGATAAATGCGCACATTTAGTTGCGCACGTTAGCAAGTGTACGGATTGTGTGGCCCGGTAGAAAGAGACGAATCTAGGAAAAAACAGTGGCAAAACGACGCGCATCAGTTTAGAAGCCTACCACGCTAGAAAATTTGGTAGCAAGTGCTTTAGCAACCCTTCCCTTGCTCTCTTTGATGCTGCATTTGATCTTCTGGATGCGGCTATCTGGGGTTGAGATTGCAAATAAAAATAAAAAAACAATCGTTTGCCTTTCGTTGCACTTAGTTGGCTGTTATGCGCTTGCGGTGTTGGCACGCTATCACCCTTGACATGCCTTCGCCTTCATTCCCTTGCTTCACTCTGGCATATATAAGGTGTGCTATCCTTGCCATTTATCATGCTCTCAGGAACGGAGGAAGCATAAAAGCAGTGAAGAAGAAACTAGGAATAGGCAAGTATCGGATGTATGCGTTAAGAGCCAAAGCCGGCAATATTATTACTAATATGGATGAGATCGTTCAAGTGGCTGAGGAGATATAAAGTGATTTATACTGTACCAGTGGCACCCACGACGATAATGTAAGAGAGAATAGTCTAGAAGAATTTGAAATCCCACAAGTAACACCGTAAGAAGTAAAGAAAGCCTTGGGAGCTATGCAAAGGGGAAGGCAGCTGGGGACGATCAGGTAACAGCAGATTTGTTCAAGGATGGTGGACAGATTGTTCTAGAGAAACTGGCCACCCTGTATACGCAATGCCTCATGACTTCGAGCGTACCGGAATCCTGGAAAAACGCTAACATAATCCTAATCCATAAGAAAGGGGACGCGAAAGACTTGAAAAACCATAGACCGATCAGTTTACTGTCCGTTGCCTCCAAAGTATTTACTAAGGTAATTGCAAATAGAATCAGGAACACCTTAAACTTCCGTCAACCAAAGGACCAGGCAGGATTCCGTAAAGGCTACTGAAGAATATACCATATTCACACTATCAATCAGGTCATAGAGAAATGTGCGGAATATAACCAACCCTTATATATAGCTTTCATTGATTACGAGAAAGCGTCTGATTCAGTCCAAATCTCAGCAGTCATGGAGGCATTGCGGAATTAGGGTGTAGACTAGTCGTATGTAAAAATACTAAAAGATATCTATAGCGGCTCCACAGCCACCGTAGTCCTACATAAAGAAAGCAACAATATTCCAATAAAGAAAGGCGTCAGACAGGGAAATACGATCTCTGCAATGCTATTAACAGCGTGTTTACAGGAGGTATTCAGAGACCTGTATTGGGAAGAATAGGGGATAAGAGTTAATGCAGAATACCTTAGTAACCTGCGATTCGCTGATGATATTGCCTTGCTTAGGAACTCAGGGGACCAACTGCAACGCATGCTCATTGGCTTGGAGAGGCAAAGCCCAAAGGTGGGTCTAAAAATAAATCTGCAGAAAACAAAAGTAATGTTTAACAGTCTCGGAAGAGAACAGCAGTTTACGATAGGTAGTGAGGCACCGGAAGTGGTAAGGGAATACATCTACTTAGGACAGGTAGTGACTGCGGATCCGGATCATGAGACTGAAATAATCAGAATAAGAATTGGCTGGGGTGCGTTTGGCAGCCATTCTCAGATCATGAACAGCAGGTTGCCATTATCCGTCAAGAGAAAAGTATATAACAGCTGTGTCTTACCAGTACTCACGTACGGGACAGAAACCTGGAGGCTTACGAAAAGGGTTCTAGTTAAATTGAGGACGACGCGGCGAGCTATGGAAAGAAGAATGATATGTGTAACGTTAAGCGATAAAAGAGCAGATTGGGTGAGGAAACAAAGTCGAGTGAATGATATCTTAGTTGAAATCAAGAAAAAGAAATGGGCATAGGCAGGACATGTAATGAGGAGGGAAGATAACCGATGGTCATTAAGGGTTACGGACTGGTTTCCAAGGGAAGGGAAGGGTAGCAGAGGGCGGCAGAAAGTTAGCTAGGCGGATGATATTAAGAAGTTTGCAGGGAAAACATGGCCACAATTAGTACATGACGGGGGTAGTTGGAGGAGTATGGGAGAGGCCTTTGCCCTGCAGTGGGCGTAACCAGGCTAATGATGATGATGATGATCCTTGCCAATAAACCCAGGTGTTAGTCAGCGCTTGTTTGTACGTGTCTCCCTTCTTATGGTCGTATGTTTACATTGCTACGCATATATTTCCAGATGGTTCGAAATAACTCGCCCGAAAATAATTATTCATGAAACGTCGAAAGCATAGCGCATACGAAGCTACCGGCAGTACGCACACTCTGTAAACATCGGAGTGCGCTTTGAAGATGATGCCCGCGGAGGCGCCCATTTAGCGACGTCGCAGATCGTTTTCTGGATATAGCGCCAGCACGGCCTCGCCGTAAGCAGCAACCACCGGACAAGAACGCTCCCTTCCCTCGCCTCACCCCCGTGCTTTGCACCCGACCGGAAAGGGCGCGAATCCGGCATGCCTCCTTCGCTTGCTCATGCGAGATGGAGACGCACCCTCGCACGCTTTCACTTGCGCATACAGCATACAGCGCGCGGCGATGATTTTACCGCCCTTGGAGAATATAAGGAACCTCACGGCGACGGCGACGGCAGAAATGCGCCTGGAGTCTTTATATAGTTGCTATCACGATAAAACTATGATGTGCCACTACACTGCTGGCGCTGTAGATAAAGGGAGCTCCAGCAAATTTGGTTTACATATGCAGGGTTCCCTGTCCCTTGGTCACCTCGATAAACGATGAGGTCGATTAACAGCGCACGCCACTGGATCCAATGGTTTGATTTGCGCACTTGTCTTCAACCTGTTGGCAAAACGTCACGTCGAAGAAAATTCCATGTTCAATTACTGTTGATAACTTCAAACATCCTTCTTTTCATCTTTCTTCATTTCTTTCTTTCTTTGACTTCTGGCTTGATTGCTCGCATTGTAGTAATATGGCTCTGTATAGTGATGCCAATGACCCACAAGGGGCATTCGTATATATATTCTCTGTTGTTTTGTCCGTACATTTGCGGCAGTAAGTTAGAACCTCATGTGCTCGCTAGCTACGACAGGTCACGCCTTTTTCCCAGAAAGGTGTAAGAATAACAACTCTGCTGTGGTCACAGTCTCTTTAGCTGACATTTTTTTATTCATGCATCTTCTGGACCGAAAGAAATGTTGCGAATTAAAACAGCTACCTTTGATAATATATTGAGAAAGAGCACCGACAACCTATATGTTTGCGGTTCTTTTATTGTTAAGCCAAAGGTGGATTTTCAAGATGTCCTGCTACATAACACCCTCCGGCCGGAAAAACTATATGTGGCCGCCGATATAAATTGTAGAAATGGAGATAAAGACAAATATTTCGAGCTGTTTGGCAAGCGTATTCAAAATCACGCGTAGAAGAGCGGGTCACCAGTTGGGAACTCGCAGTAAGCACTATGATAGCATATTTCTAAATCAGCAGTAGCACAAGAAGAGTGCCCTTTGCCTTTCGTTTTCCGCACAATGTTAATGCGGTGGTAATCAGTGCATGTTGAGGCAGTGAACACAAGCACTGAGTATATTACATTCATGTTTATAAAAGCAGCCCAACATTTTCGCTTTGTTACTATAACAATAGGGGAAATCATGAAATTATTCCACGGGAAACTTAACTGCATAAATCATAGATTTGTCAGCACTGCCTCACGAGTTAAGTAGTTTATCCTTCGCTTGAGTCCTAATAGAAAAGCTCATGTGAAGGTTTACACAAATGACTGTATGGGATTTGGCTCAATAGTAAATAATTTGTAGCAAACCAAACCAGAGGTATCGTACCTTGTTTAGAATTGCTTATTTTTAAATGCTGACCTCAAAATATTATACGAACATTGTATACAAGTGGCCACGAGTACACAAAAAGTTTGCAAGGAGCAGTTCAATGTATCTTTAAGCGTTTAGTCATCATCATGAGCCTGGTTACGCCCACTGCACGGCAAATGCCTCTCCCATACTTCTCGAACAACCCCGGTCATGTACTAATTGTGGCCACGTCGTCCCTGCAAACTTCTTAATCTCATCCGCCCACCTAACTTTCTGTCGCCCCCTGCTACGCTGCCCTTCCCTTGGCATCCAGTCCGTAACCCTTAATGACCGTCGGTTATCTTCCCTCCTCATTACATGTCCTGCTCATGCCCAATTCGTTTTCTAGGTTTCAACTAAGATGTAATTAACTCGAGTTTGTTCCCTCACCCAATCTGCTCTTTTCTTATCCCTTAACGTCACACCCATCATTCTTCTTTCCATAGCTCGTTGCGTCGCCCTCAATTTAAGTAGAACCTTTTTCGTAAGCCTACAGGTTTCGGCCCTGGGAAACCTGGGAACGGTTACGAAGGTGTAAAGAATGACGTGCAGTTTGTCTACTTGTCCACAGCCATGTATTAGAACTCCATTACTCCATCAGTTACCTCCGCAGTTTGAGAAAAGTAACCTGCAGGTTATTTTCTCAATACGCATTTCTTCGCTGCGTTGAATGTTTTATACTTTTCTCTTGAGGGATAATGGCAACATACTGTTCATTATCTGAGAATGCCTGCCAAACGCACCCCAGCCCATTCTTATTCTTCTGATTATTTCAGTCTCATGATCCGTATCCGCAGTCACTACCTGTCCTAAGTAGATGTATTCCCATACCACTTCCAGTGCCTGACTACCTATCGTAAACTGCTTTTCTCTTCCGAGACTGTTAAACATTACTTTAGTTTTCTGCAGATTAATTTTTAGACCCATCCTTCGGCTTTGCCTCTCCAGATCAGTGAGCATGCGCCGCAGTTTCTCCCTTGACTTACTAAGAAAGGCAAAATCATCAGCGAATCGCAAGTTACTAACGTATTCTCCATTACGTTTATCCCAAATTCTTCCCAATCGAGGTCTCTGAATATCTCCTGTAAACACGCTGTGAATAGCATTGGACAGATCGTATTTCCCTGTCTGACGCCTTTCTTTTTTGGAATTTTGTTGCTTTCTTTATGGAGGAATACGGTGGCTGTGGAGCCGCTGTAGATATCTTTCAATATTTGCACATACGGCTCGTCTACACCCTGATTCCGTAATGCCTCCATGACTGCTGAGGTTTCGACAGACTCAAACCCTTTCTCGTAATCAATGAAAGCTACATATAAGAGCTCGTTATATTCCGCACATTTCTCTATCACGTGATTGATAGTGTGAATATGGTCTATTGCTGAGTAGCCTTTACGGAATTTTGCCTGCTCCTTTGCTTGACAGAAGTCTAAGGTGTTTCTGATTCTATTTACGATTACCTTAGTAAATAGTTTGTAGGCAACTGACCGTAAGCTGATCGGTCTATAAAATTCAAGTCTTTGGCGTCCCCTTTCTTATGCATT